>NC_138897.1:33459017-33966128 GCF_965194825.1 Balaenoptera physalus | reverse complement strand
CCTGGGAGAATTGTGATGATAAAGGCCATGGAGCATTGTGATGACAAGTGTCATGGAGCATTGTAATGAAAGGTTTCATTGTGCACTGTGATGACAAGGGGGATGGAGTATTGTGATGAAACTGGTCCTGGAGCATTGTGATAACAGAAGCCGTGGAGCATTGTGATGACAGGCATCATGGAGCATTGTGAAGAAAGGGACAATGGGGAATTGTAATGACAATAGAGAAATGTGATGAAAATGGTCAGCGAGCATAGTGATTAAAGTGGTCATTGAGAATTGTGATGAAAAGCGACATAGAGCATTGTGATGACAAAGGTCATGGAGAACTGTGATGACCAGGGTTATGTAGCATTGTGATGACACGGTCATGGAACATTGTGATGACAAGAATTCTGGAGCATTGTGATGACACCGTCATGGAACATTGTGATCACAAGAATTCTGGAGCATTGTGAGGAAAAAGGCATGGAGCATTTTGATCATAGGGGACATGGAGCATTGTGATGACAAAGGCCATGGAGCATTGTGGTGACAGGTGTCATGGAGCATTGAGATGAAACGGGTCATGGACCATTATGATGACAGTGGTCATGGAGAATTGTGATGACAGTGGCCATGGGGAATTTGGATGAAAGGCGTACTGGAGCACTTTGAGGAAATGTTTCATGGAGACTTGTGATGACAAGGGCAGTTGAGCATCATGATGACAGGGGTCATGGGGCATTGTGGTGAAAGCGGTCATGGAGCATTGCGATGAAAAGCGCTATGGAGCATTGTGATGACAAGGGCCCTGGAGCAATGTGAATACAAGGGACATGGAGCCTTGTGATGACAAGGGTCATGGATCATTGTAAGAACAGGTATCTTTGGGCATTGTGATCACAGGGGCATGGAGCATTTTTATGTAAGTTGCCATAGACAATTGTGATGAAAGGGATCATGTGTGGATTTGTAATGACAAGGGCCATGGAGCATTGTGATGAAACAAATCTTGGAGTATTTTGATGAGAGTTGTCATGGAGCATTGCGATGAAAAGCACCAAGGAACATTGTGATGACAAGGGACATCGAGCATTGTGATGACAAGTGTCATGGAGCATTGTGATGACAGGAGTCATGGAGCATCATGATGACAAATGCCATGGAGAATTGTGATAAGAGGTGGCATTGGGCATTGTGATGATAGGGGTCATGGAGTACTGTGATTAGAGGGGTCATGGAGCATTGTGATAACAAGTGACATGGAGAATAGTGATGACAGGCGTCATAGAGCATTGTGATGACAAGTGCCATTTAGCATTTTGATGACTGGAGTCATCAGGCATTGTGTTGACAGGAGTCACGGAGCATTGTGATGACATGGGCCATGGAGCATTGTGATAAAAGTGCCCATGGAGCATTGTGATGAAAACGGCAGGGAACATTGTGATGACTGGGTTCATGGAGCATTGTGATAAAAGGGGCTATGGAGCCTTGAGATGACAGGCGTCATGAGGCATGGTGCTGACACTGGTCATGGAGCATTGTGATGAAAGTGATCATGGAGCCATATGATATCAGGGGCCATGGAGCATTGTGATGACAGGGGTCATGGGGCATTGTGCTGAAAGCGGTCATGGAGCATTGCGATGAAAAGCGCTATGGAGCATTGTGATGACAAGGGCCATGGAGCATTGTGAATACAAGGGATATGGAACCTTGTGATAACAAAGGTCATGGATCATTGTAAAAACAGGTATCATTGGGCATTGTGATGACAGGGGCATGGAATATTTTAATGTACGTTGCCATGGAGAGCTGTGATGAAAGGGATCATGTGGATTTGTAATGACAAGGGCCATGGAGCATTGTGATGAAACAAATCTTGGAGTATTTTGATGAAAGTTGTCATGGAGCATTGCGATGAAAAGCACCAAGGAACATTGTGATGACAAGGGCCATCGTGCATTGTTATGACAAGTGTCATGGAGCATTGTGATGACAGGTGTCATGGAGCATCGTGATGACAAATGCCATGGAGAATTGTGATGAGAGGTGGCATTGGGCAATGTGACGAAAGGGGTTACGGAGTACTGTGATTACAGGGGCCATGGATCATTGTGATGACAAGTGTCATGGAGCATTGTAATGAAAGGTTTCATTGTTCACTGTGATGACAAGAGGGATGGATTATTGTGATGAAACTGGTCCTGGAGCATTGTGATAACAGAAGCCGTGGAGCATTGTGATGACAGGCATCATGGAGCATTGTGAAGAAAGGGACAATGGGGAATTGTAATGACAATAGAGAAATGTGATGAAAATGGTCAGCGAGCATAGTGATTAAAGTGGTCATTGAGAATTGTGATGAAAAGCGACATAGAGCATTGTGATGACAAAGGTCATGGAGAACTGTGATGACCAGGGTTATGTAGCATTGTGATGACACGGTCATGGAACATTGTGATGACAAGAATTCTGGAGCATTGTGATGACACGGGCATGAAGCATGGTGATGACAACAGACCTGGAGCATTGTGATGACAAGGGCGTGGAGCATTGTGAATACAGGAGACATGGAGCATTGTGATGACATTGGCAGGGATCATTGTGATTACAGGGATCATGGAGCATTGTGATGACAAGTGTCATGCAATATTGTGCTGACACAGATCAGGGAGCATTTTGATGAGAGTGGCCTTGGAGCGCAGTAATGAGAGACGTCATGGGGCATTATGGAGGCAGTGGTCAAGGAGCATTGTGATGAAAGTGTTCATGGAGCAACGCTATTATCGGGACAATGGAGCATTGTGAATACAAAGGCCATGGAGCATTGAGATAACAGAGTTCATGGAGCATTGTGATGAAAGTGGTCATGGATCACTGTGATGACAAGTGTCCTGGAACCTAGTGATGACACGGTTCATACCGCATTGAGATGACAAGGGCCAAGGAGAATTGTGATGACACGTGTCATGGGGCATTGTGATGACATTGGTCATCTTGCATTGTGATGACAGTGGTCATGTAGAATTTTGATTAAAGTTATCATGGAGAACTGTGATGACAAAGGCCAAGGAAGATTTTGATGACAAGTGTCATTGAGCAATGGGATGACACGGGATTGGAGTATTATGATGACAAGTGTTCTGGAGCATTGTGATGACAAGGGCATGGAGCATTGTGATTACAGAGGCCATGGAGCATTGTGATGACAACGGCATGGAGTATTGTGATGACAGGGGTCATTGAGCATTGTGATTACAAAGACCATGAGGCATTGTGATGACAGGGGCCTTGGAGCATTGTGATGACAATGGTCATCGAGCATTGTGATGAGAGGGGTCATACAGCATTGTGATGAGAAAGACCATGGAGCATGGTGATGACAGATGCCATGGAACATTGTGATGACAAGGCCATGTACCATTTTGATTACAAGGGTCATGGAGCATTGTGATGACAAGGGCAGGGAACCTTGTGGTGACCGGGGTCATGGAGCATTTTGAGGACAACTTTCATGGAACGTTGTGATAACAGGGGTCATGGAGCATTGTGTTGAAAGGGAACATGGAGCACTGTGATTACAGGGTCCATGGAACATTGTGAATACATAGGCCATGTAACAATGTGATGACAGGGGTCATGTAGCATTGTGATGACAGGGTCATGGGGCATTGTGATTACAGGGGTTATGGGGCACTGTGATGACAAAGGCCAAGGAAGATTTTGATGACAATTGTCATTGAGCAAAGGGTTTACCCGGGAATGGAGTATTATGATGACAAGAGCTCTGGAGCATTTTGATGAAAAAGGCATGGAGCATTGTGAAGACAGTGCCCATGGAGCATTGTGATGAAAAGTGCAGGGAACATTGTGATGTCTAGGTTCATGGAGCATTGTGATGAAAGTGGCCATTGAGCATTGACATGACAGGCGTCATGAAGCATGGTGAAGACAGTGGTCATGGAGCATTGTGATGAAGGAGATCATGGAGCAATATGATATCACGGGCCATGGAGCATTGTGATGACAGGGGTCATGGGGCATTGTGCTGAAAGTGGTCATGGAGCATTGCGATGAAAAGCGCTATGGAGCATTGTGATGACAAGGGCCATGGATCATTGTAAAAACCGGTATCATTGGGCATTGTGATGAAAGGGGCATGGAGCATTTTTATGTAAGTTGCCATGGAGAGTTGTGATGAAAGGGATCATGTGGATTTGTAATGACAAGGGCCATGGAGCATTGTGATGAAACAAATCTTGGAGTATCTTGATGAAAGTTGTCATGGAGCATTGCGATGAAAAGCACCAAGGAACATTGTGATGACAAGAACCATCGAGCATTGTGATGACAAGTGTCATGGAGCATTGTGATGACAGGTGTCATGGAGCATCGTGATGACAAATGCCATGGAGAATTGTGATGAGAGGTGGCATTGGGCAATGTGACGAAAGGGATCATGGAGTACTGTGATTACAGGGGCCATGGAGCATTGTGATAACAAGTGACATGGAGAATAGTGATGACAGGCGTCATAGAGCATTGTGATGACAAGTGACATTTAGCATTTTGATGACATGGGTCATCAGGCATTGTGTTGACAGGGGTCATGGAGTATTGTGATGACAAAGGCAATAGAGCATTGTGATGACAGGGGTCATGGAGCACTGTGATGACATGGGCCATGGAGCATTGTGAAGACAAGATTCATGGAGTATTGTGATGACACGGGCATGAAGCATGGTGATGACCACAGACCTGGAGCATTGTGATGACATTGGCAGGGATCGTTGTGATTACAGGGATCATGGAGCATTGTGATGACAAGTGTCATGCAATATTGTGCTGACACAGATCAGGGAGCATTTTGATGGGAGTGGCCTTGGAGCGCAGTAATGAGAGACGTCATGGGGCATTATGGTGGCAGTGGTCAAGGAGCATTGTGATGAAAGTGTTCATGGAGCAACGCTATTATCGGGACAATGGAGCATTGTGAATACAAAGGCCATGGAGCATTGAGATAACAGAGTTCATGGAGCATTGTGATGAAAGTGGTCATGGATCACTGTGATGACAAGTGTCCTGGAACCTAGTGATGACACGGTTCATACCGCATTGAGATGACAAGGGCCAAGGAGAATTGTGATGACACGTGTCATGGGGCATTGTGATGACATTGGTCATCTTGCATTGTGATGACAGTGGTCATGTAGAATTTTGATTAAAGTTATCATGGAGAACTGTGATGACAAAGGCCAAGGAAGATTTTGATGACAAGTGTCATTGAGCAATGGGATGACACGGGATTGGAGTATTATGATGACAAGTGTTCTGGAGCATTGTGATGACAAGGGCATGGAGCATTGTGATTACAGAGGCCATGGAGCATTGTGATGACAACGGCATGGAGTATTGTGATGACAGGGGTCATTGAGCATTGTGATTACAAAGACCATGAGGCATTGTGATGACAGGGGCCTTGGAGCATTGTGATGACAATGGTCATCGAGCATTGTGATGAGAGGGGTCATACAGCATTGTGATGAGAAAGACCATGGAGCATGGTGATGACAGATGCCATGGAACATTGTGATGACAAGGCCATGTACCATTTTGATTACAAGGGTCATGGAGCATTGTGATGACAAGGGCAGGGAACCTTGTGGTGACCGGGGTCATGGAGCATTTTGATGACAACTTTCATGGAACGTTGTGATAACAGGGGTCATGGAGCATTGTGTTGAAAGGGAACATGGAGCACTGTGATTACAGGGTCCATGGAACATTGTGAATACATAGGCCATGGAACAATGTGATGACAGGTGTCATGTAGCATTGTGATGACAGGGTCATGGAGCATTGTGATTACAGGTGTTAAGGGGCACTGTGATGACAGGGGGCATGGAGCATTGTGATGAAAAGTGTCATCGAACATTGTGTTGACAGGGATCATGGAGCTTTTTTGTAAGAGAGGCCTTGGATCTTAGTGATGGCAGGTGTCATGGGGCATTGTGATGACAGCGGTCTTGGAGCATTGTGATGAAAGGGGTCATGGAGCACTGTGATTCCACGGACCATGGAGCATTGTGAATACAAAGGCTATGGAGCATTGAGATGACAGGGTTCATGGAGCATTGTGATGAAAGTGATCATAGTTCATTGTGATGACAAGTGTCTTGGAACCTTGTGATGACACGGTTCATGGAGCATTGTGATGACAAGGACCATGGCGAATTGTGATGACATCTGTCATGGGGCATTGTGATGACTGTGGTCATCTAGAATTGTGATGAAAGGTATCATGGAGCACTGTGATGACAGGGGCCATGGAACATTGTGATGACAAAGGCCATGGAGCATTGTGAGGACAAGTGTCATGGGGCATTTTGATGACATTGGCATGGAGCATTATGATGACAAGTGTTCTGGAGCATTGTGATGAAAAGGGCAGGGAACATTGTGATGACTGGGTTCATGGAGCATTGTGATGAAAGGGGCCATGGAGCATTGAGATGACAGGCCTCATGAGGCATGGTGATGACACTGGTCATGGAGCATTGTGATCAAAGAGATCATGGAGCAATATGATAACAGGGGCCATGGAGCATTGTGATGACAGGTGTATTGGAGCATTGTGATGAAAGTAGTCATGGATCATTGTGATGACATGTGTCCTGGAACACTGTGATGACACGGTTCATCGAGTATTGTGATGACAAGGGTCATAGCGAATTGTGATGACAGGTGTCATGGGGCATTGTGATGACATTGATCATCTAGGAATTGTGATGAAATGTATCATGGAGCACTGTGATGTCTGGGGGCATGAAGCATTGTTATGAAAATTGTCCTGGATTATGTGATGACAGCAGTCATGGAGAATTGTGATGACAAGGATTATGCAGCATTGTGTTGACAAGGGTATGGACTATTGTGATGACAATGGTCATGGAGCAATGTGATGAAAGTTTTCATGGAACATCGTGATGAAAAGTGCCTGGGAGAATTGTGACGATAAAGGCCATGGAGCATTGTGATGACAAGTGTCATGGAGCATTGTAATGAAAGGTTTCATTGTGCACTGTGATGACAAGGGGGATGGAGTATTGTGATGAAACTGGTCCTGGAGCATTGTGATAACAGAAGCCGTGGAGCATTGTGATGACAGGCATCATGGAGCATTGTGAAGAAAGGGACAATGGGGAATTGTAATGACAATAGAGAAATGTGATGAAAATGGTCAGCGAGCATAGTGATTAAAGTGGTCATTGAGAATTGTGATGAAAAGCGACATAGAGCATTGTGATGACAAAGGTCATGGAGAACTGTGATGACCAGGGTTATGTAGCATTGTGATGACACGGTCATGGAACATTGTGATGACAAGAATTCTGGAGCATTGTGATGACACGGGCATGAAGCATGGTGATGACAACAGACCTGGAGCATTGTGATGACAAGGGCGTGGAGCATTGTGATTACAGGAGACATGGAGCATTGTGATGACATTGGCAGGGATCATTGTGATTACAGGGATCATGGAGCATTGTGATGACAAGTGTCATGCAATATTGTGCTTACACAGTTCATGGAGCATTTTGATGAGAGTGGCCTTGGAGCACATTGATGAGAGACGTCATGGGGCATTATGGTGACAGTGGTCAAGGAGCATTTTGATGAAAGTGTTCATGGAGCAACGTGATTATCAGGACAATGGAGCATTGTGAATACAAAGGCCATGGAGCATTGAGATAACAGAGTTCATGGAGCATTGTGATGAAAATGGTCATGGATCACTGTGAAACAAGTGTCCTGGAACCTATTGATGACATGGTTCATACAGCATTGAGATGACAAGGGCCAAGGCGAATTGTGATGAAATGTATCATGGGGCATTGTGGTGACATTGGTCATCTTGCATTGTGATGTCAGTGGTCATGTAGAATTTTGATTAAAGGTATCATGGGGCACTGTGATGACAAAGGCCAAGGAAGATTTTGATGACAAGTGTCATTGAGCAAAGGGTTGACACGGGAATGGAGTATTATGATGACAAGAGCTCTGGAGCATTTTGATGAAAAAGGCATGGAGCATTGTGAAGACAGTGCCCATGGAGCATTGTGATGAAAAGTGCAGGGAACATTGTGATGTCTAGGTTCATGGAGCATTGTGATGAAAGTGGCCATTGAGCATTGAGATGACAGGCGTCATGAAGCATGGTGAAGACAGTGGTCATGGAGCATTGTGATGAAGGAGATCATGGAGCAATATGATATCACGGGCCATGGAGCATTGTGATGACAGGGGTCATGGGGCATTGTGCTGAAAGTGGTCATGGAGCATTGCGATGAAAAGCGCTATGGAGCATTGTGATGACAAGGGCCATGGATCATTGTAAGAACAGGTATCATTGGGCATTGTGATGAAAGGGGCATGGAGCATTTTTATGTAAGTTGCCATGGAGAGTTGTGATGAAAGGGATCATGTGGATTTGTAATGACAAGGGCCATGGAGCATTGTGATGAAACAAATCTTGGAGTATCTTGATGAAAGTTGTCATGGAGCATTGCGATGAAAAGCACCAAGGAACATTGTGATGACAAGAACCATCGAGCATTGTGATGACAAGTGTCATGGAGCATTGTGATGACAGGTGTCATGGAGCATCGTGATGACAAATGCCATGGAGAATTGTGATGAGAGGTGGCATTGGGCAATGTGACGAAAGGGATCATGGAGTACTGTGATTACAGGGGCCATGGAGAATTGTGATAACAAGTGACATGGAGAATAGTGATGACAGGCGTCATAGAGCATTGTGATGCCAAGTGACATTTAGCATTTTGATGACATGGGTCATCAGGCATTGTGTTGACAGGGGTCATGGAGTATTGTGATGACAAAGGCAATAGAGCATTGTGATGACAGGGGTCATGGAGCACTGTGATGACATGGGCCATGGAGCATTGTGAAGACAAGATTCATGGAGTATTGTGATGACACGGGCATGAAGCATGGTGATGATCACAGACCTGGAGCATTGTGATGACATTGGCAGGGATCATTGTGATTACAGGGATCATGGAGCATTGTGATGACAAGTGTCATGCAATATTGTGCTGACACAGATCAGGGAGCATTTTGATGAGAGTGGCCTTGGAGCGCAGTAATGAGAGACGTCATGGGGCATTATGGTGGCAGTGGTCAAGGAGCATTGTGATGAAAGTGTTCATGGAGCAACGCTATTATCGGGACAATGGAGCATTGTGAATACAAAGGCCATGGAGCATTGAGATGACAGGGTTCATGGAGCATTGTGATGAAAGTGATCATAGTTCATTGTGATGACAAGTGTCCTGGAACCTTGTGATGACACGGTTCATGGAGCATTGTGATGAAAGGGACAATGGGGAATTGTAATGACAATAGAGAAATGTGATGAAAATGGTCAGCGAGCATAGTGATTAAAGTGGTCATTGAGAATTGTGATGAAAAGCGACATAGAGCATTATGATGACAAAGGTCATGGAGAACTGTGATGACCAGGGTTATGTAGCATTGGGATGACACGGTCATGGAACATTGTGATGACAAGAATTCTGGAGCATTGTGATGACACGGGCATGAAGCATGGTGATGACAACAGACCTGGAGCATTGTGATGACAAGGGCGTGGAGCATTGTGATTACAGGAGACATGGAGCATTGTGATGACATTGGCAGGGATCATTGTGATTACAGGGATCATGGAGCATTGTGATGACAAGTGTCATGCAATATTGTGCTGACACAGTTCATGGAGCATTTTGATGAGAGTGGCCTTGGAGCACATTGATGAGAGACGTCATGGGGCATTATGGTGACAGTGGTCAAGGAGCATTTTGATGAAAGTGTTCATGGAGCAACGTGATTATCAGGACAATGGAGCATTGTGAATACAAAGGCCATGGAGCATTGAGATAACAGATTTCATGGAGCATTGGAATGAAAATGGTCATGGATCACTGTGAAACAAGTGTCCTGGAACCTATTGATGACATGGTTCATACAGCATTGAGATGACAAGGGCCAAGGCGAATTGTGATGAAATGTATCATGGGGCATTGTGGTGACATTGGTCATCTTGCATTGTGATGTCAGTGGTCATGTAGAATTTTGATTAAAGGTATCATGGGGCACTGTGATGACAAAGGCCAAGGAAGATTTTGATGACAAGTGTCATTGAGCAAAGGGTTGACACGGGAATGGAGTATTATGATGACAAGAGCTCTGGAGCATTTTGATGAAAAAGGCATGGAGCATTGTGAAGACAGTGCCCATGGAGCATTGTGATGAAAAGTGCAGGGAACATTGTGATGTCTAGGTTCATGGAGCATTGTGATGAAAGTGGCCATTGAGCATTGAGATGACAGGCGTCATGAAGCATGGTGAAGACAGTGGTCATGGAGCATTGTGATGAAGGAGATCATGGAGCAATATGATATCACGGGCCATGGAGCATTGTGATGACAAGGGTCATGGGGCATTGTGCTGAAAGTGGTCATGGAGCATTGCGATGAAAAGCGCTATGGAGCATTGTGATGACAAGGGCCATGGATCATTGTAAGAACAGGTATCATTGGGCATTGTGATGAAAGGGGCATGGAGCATTTTTATGTAAGTTGCCATGGAGAGTTGTGATGAAAGGGATCATGTGGATTTGTAATGACAAGGGCCATGGAGCATTGTGATGAAACAAATCTTGGAGTATCTTGATGAAAGTTGTCATGGAGCATTGCGATGAAAAGCACCAAGGAACATTGTGATGACAAGAACCATCGAGCATTGTGATGACAAGTGTCATGGAGCATTGTGATGACAGGTGTCATGGAGCATCGTGATGACAAATGCCATGGAGAATTGTGATGAGAGGTGGCATTGGGCAATGTGACGAAAGGGATCATGGAGTACTGTGATTACAGGGGCCATGGAGCATTGTGATAACAAGTGACATGGAGAATAGTGATGACAGGCGTCATAGAGCATTGTGATGACAAGTGACATTTAGCATTTTGATGACATGGGTCATCAGGCATTGTGTTGACAGGGGTCATGGAGTATTGTGATGACAAAGGCAATAGAGCATTGTGATGACAGGGGTCATGGAGCACTGTGATGACATGGGCCATGGAGCATTGTGAAGACAAGATTCATGGAGTATTGTGATGACACGGGCATGAAGCATGGTGATGACCACAGACCTGGAGCATTGTGATGACATTGGCAGGGATCGTTGTGATTACAGGGATCATGGAGCATTGTGATGACAAGTGTCATGCAATATTGTGCTGACACAGATCAGGGAGCATTTTGATGAGAGTGGCCTTGGAGCGCAGTAATGAGAGACGTCATGGGGCATTATGGTGGCAGTGGTCAAGGAGCATTGTGATGAAAGTGTTCATGGAGCAACGCTATTATCGGAACAATGGAGCATTGTGAATACAAAGGCCATGGAGCATTGAGATAACAGAGTTCATGGAGCATTGAGATGAAAGTGGTCATGGATCACTGTGATGACAAGTGTCCTGGAACCTAGTGATGACACGGTTCATACCGCATTGAGATGACAAGGGCCAAGGAGAATTGTGATGACACGTGTCATGGGGCATTGTGATGACATTGGTCATCTTGCATTGTGATGACAGTGGTCATGTAGAATTTTGATTAAAGTTATCATGGAGAACTGTGATGACAAAGGCCAAGGAAGATTTTGATGACAAGTGTCATTGAGCAATGGGATGACACGGCATTGGAGTATTATGATGACAAGTGTTCTGGAGCATTGTGATGACAAGGGCATGGAGCATTGTGATTACAGAGGCCATGGAGCATTGTGATGACAACGGCATGGAGTATTGTGATGACAGGGGTCATTGAGCATTGTGATTACAAAGACCATGAGGCATTGTGATGACAGGGGCCTTGGAGCATTGTGATGACAATGGTCATCGAGCATTGTGATGAGAGGGGTCATACAGCATTGTGATGAGAAAGACCATGGAGCATGGTGATGACAGATGCCATGGAACATTGTGATGACAAGGCCATGTACCATTTTGATTACAAGGGTCATGGAGCATTGTGATGACAAGGGCAGGGAACCTTGTGGTGACCGGGGTCATGGAGCATTTTGATGACAACTTTCATGGAACATTGTGATAACAGGGGTCATGGAGCATTGTGTTGAAAGGGAACATGGAGCACTGTGATTACAGGGTCCATGGAACATTGTGAATACATAGGCCATGGAACAATGTGATGACAGGTGTCATGTAGCATTGTGATGACAGGGTCATGGAGCATTGTGATTACAGGTGTTAAGGGGCACTGTGATGACAGGGGGCATGGAGCATTGTGATGAAAAGTGTCATCGAACATTGTGTTGACAGGGATCATGGAGCTTTTTTGTAAGAGAGGCCTTGGATCTTAGTAATGGCAGGTGTCATGGGGCATTGTGATGACAGTGGTCTTGGAGCATTGTGATGAAAGGGGTCATGGAGCACTGTGATTCCACGGACCATGGAGCATTGTGAATACAAAGGCTATGGAGCATTGAGATGACAGGGTTCATGGAGCATTGTGATGAAAGTGATCATAGTTCATTGTGATGACAAGTGTCTTGGAACCTTGTGATGACACGGTTCATGGAGCATTGTGATGACAAGGACCATGGCGAATTGTGATGACATCTGTCATGGGGCATTGTGATGACAGTGGTCATCTAGAATTGTGATGAAAGGTATCATGGAGCACTGTGATGACAGGGGCCATGGAACATTGTGATGACAAAGGCCATGGAGCATTGTGATGACAAGTGTCATGGGGCATTTTGATGACACTGGCATGGAGCATTATGATGACAAGTGTTCTGGAGCATTGTGATGAAAAGGGCAGGGAACATTGTGATGACTGGGTTCATGGAGCATTGTGATGAAAGGGGCCATGGAGCATTGAGATGACAGGCGTCATGAGGCATGGTGATGACACTGGTCATGGAGCATTGTGATCAAAGAGATCATGGAGCAATATGATAACAGGGGCCATGGAGCATTGTGATGACAGGTGTATTGGAGCATTGTGATGAAAGTAGTCATGGATCATTGTGATGACATGTGTCCTGGAACACTGTGATGACACGGTTCATTGAGTATTGTGATGACAAGGGTCATAGCGAATTGTGATGACAGGTGTCATGGGGCATTGTGATGACATTGATCATCTAGGAATTGTGATGAAATGTATCATGGAGCACTGTGATGTCTGGGGGCATGAAGCATTGTTATGAAAATTGTCCTGGATTATGTGATGACAGCAGTCATGGAGAATTGTGATGACAAGGATTATGCAGCATTGTGTTGACAAGGGTATGGACTATTGTGATGACAATGGTCATGGAGCAATGTGATGAAAGTTTTCATGGAACATCGTGATGAAAAGTGCCTGGGAGAATTGTGACGATAAAGGCCATGGAGCATTGTGATGACAAGTGTCATGGAGCATTGTAATGAAAGGTTTCATTGTGCACTGTGATGACAAGGGGGATGGAGTATTGTGATGAAACTGGTCCTGGAGCATTGTGATAACAGAAGCCGTGGAGCATTGTGATGACAGGCATCATGGAGCATTGTGAAGAAAGGGACAATGGGGAGTTGTAATGACAATAGAGAAATGTGATGAAAATGGTCAGCGAGCATAGTGATTAAAGTGGTCATTGAGAATTGTGATGAAAAGCGACATAGAGCATTGTGATGACAAAAGTCATGGAGAACTGTGATGACCAGGGTTATGTAGCATTGTGATGACACGGTCATGGAACATTGTGATGACAAGAATTCTGGAGCATTGTGATGACACGGGCATGAAGCATGGTGATGACAACAGACCTGGAGCATTGTGATGACAAGGGCGTGGAGCATTGTGATTACAGGAGACATGGAGCATTGTGATGACATTGGCAGGGATCATTGTGATTACAGGGATCATGGAGCATTGTGATGACAAGTGTCATGCAATATTGTGCTGACACAGTTCATTGAGCATTTTGATGAGAGTGGCCTTGGAGCACATTGATGAGAGACGTCATGGGGCATTATGGTGACAGTGGTCAAGGAGCATTTTGATGAAAGTGTTCATGGAGCAACGTGATTATCAGGACAATGGAGCATTGTGAATACAAAGGCCATGGAGCATTGAGATAACAGAGTTCATGGAGCATTGTGATGAAAATGGTCATGGATCACTGTGAAACAAGTGTCCTGGAACCTATTGATGACATGGTTCATACAGCATTGAGATGACAAGGGCCAAGGCGAATTGTGATGAAATGTATCATGGGGCATTGTGGTGACATTGGGCATCTTGCATTGTGATGTCAGTGGTCATGTAGAATTTTGATTAAAGGTATCATGGGGCACTGTGATGACAAAGGCCAAGGAAGATTTTGATGACAAGTGTCATTGAGCAAAGGGTTGACACGGGAATGGAGTATTATGATGACAAGAGCTCTGGAGCATTTTGATGAAAAAGGCATGGAGCATTGTGAAGACAGTGCCCATGGAGCATTGTGATGAAAAGTGCAGGGAACATTGTGATGTCTAGGTTCATGGAGCATTGTGATGAAAGTGGCCATTGAGCATTGAGATGACAGGCGTCATGAAGCATGGTGAAGACAGTGGTCATGGAGCATTGTGATGAAGGAGATCATGGAGCAATATGATATCACGGGCCATGGAGCATTGTGATGACAGGGGTCATGGGGCATTGTGCTGAAAGTGGTCATGGAGCATTGCGATGAAAAGCGCTATGGAGCATTGTGATGACAAGGGCCATGGATCATTGTAAAAACAGGTATCATTGGGCATTGTGATGAAAGGGGCATGGAGCATTTTTATGTAAGTTGCCATGGAGAGTTGTGATGAAAGGGATCATGTGGATTTGTAATGACAAGGGCCATGGAGCATTGTGATGAAACAAATCTTGGAGTATCTTGATGAAAGTTGTCATGGAGCATTGCGATGAAAAGCACCAAGGAACATTGTGATGACAAGAACCATCGAGCATTGTGATGACAAGTGTCATGGAGCATTGTGATGACAGGTGTCATGGAGCATCGTGATGACAAATGCCATGGAGAATTGTGATGAGAGGTGGCATTGGGCAATGTGACGAAAGGGATCATGGAGTACTGTGGTTACAGGGGCCATGGAGCATTGTGATAACAAGTGACATGGAGAATAGTGATGACAGGCGTCATAGAGCATTGTGATGACAAGTGACATTTAGCATTTTGATGACATGGGTCATCAGGCATTGTGTTGACAGGGGTCATGGAGTATTGTGATGACAAAGGCAATAGAGCATTGTGATGACAGGGGTCATGGAGCACTGTGATGACATGGGCCATGGAGCATTGTGAAGACAAGATTCATGGAGTATTGTGATGACACGGGCATGAAGCATGGTGATGACCACAGACCTGGAGCATTGTGATGACATTGGCAGGGATCATTGTGATTACAGGGATCATGGAGCATTGTGATGACAAGTGTCATGCAATATTGTGCTGACACAGATCAGGGAGCATTTTGATGAGAGTGGCCTTGGAGCGCAGTAATGAGAGACGTCATGGGGCATTATGGTGGCAGTGGTCAAGGAGCATTGTGATGAAAGTGTTCATGGAGCAACGCTATTATCGGGACAATGGAGCATTGTGAATACAAAGGCCATGGAGCATTGAGATAACAGAGTTCATGGAGCATTGTGATGAAAGTGGTCATGGATCACTGTGATGACAAGTGTCCTGGAACCTAGTGATGACACGGTTCATACCGCATTGAGATGACAAGGGCCAAGGAGAATTGTGATGACACGTGTCATGGGGCATTGTGATGACATTGGTCATCTTGCATTGTGATGACAGTGGTCATGTAGAATTTTGATTAAAGTTATCATGGAGAACTGTGATGACAAAGGCCAAGGAAGATTTTGATGACAAGTGTCATTGAGCAATGGGATGACACGGGATTGGAGTATTATGATGACAAGTGTTCTGGAGCATTGTGATGACAAGGGCATGGAGCATTGTGATTACAGAGGCCATGGAGCATTGTGATGACAACGGCATGGAGTATTGTGATGACAGGGGTCATTGAGCATTGTGATTACAAAGACCATGAGGCATTGTGATGACAGGGGCCTTGGAGCATTGTTATGACAATGGTCATCGAGCATTGTGATGAGAGGGGTCATACAGCATTGTGATGAGAAAGACCATGGAGCATGGTGATGACAGATGCCATGGAACATTGTGATGACAAGGCCATGTACCATTTTGATTACAAGGGTCATGGAGCATTGTGATGACAAGGGCAGGGAACCTTGTGGTGACCGGGGTCATGGAGCATTTTGATGACAACTTTCATGGAACGTTGTGATAACAGGGGTCATGGAGCATTGTGTTGAAAGGGAACATGGAGCACTGTGATTACAGGGTCCATGGAACATTGTGAATACATAGGCCATGTAACAATGTGATGACAGGGGTCATGTAGCATTGTGATGAAAGGGTCATGGAGCATTGTGATTACAGGGGTTATGGGGCACTGTGATGACAAAGGCCAAGGAAGATTTTGATGACAAGTGTCATTGAGCAAAGGGTTGACCCGGGAATGGAGTATTATGATGACAAGAGCTCTGGAGCATTTTGATGAAAAAGGCATGGAGCATTGTGAAGACAGTGCCCATGGAGCATTGTGATGAAAATGCAGGGAACATTCTGATGTCTAGGTTCATGGAGCATTGTGATGAAAGTGGCCATTGAGCATTGAGATGACAGGCGTCATGAAGCATGGTGAAGACAGTGGTCATGGAGCATTGTGATGAAGGAGATCATGGAGCAATATGATATCACGTGCCATGGAGCATTGTGATGACAGGGGTCATGGGGCATTGTGCTGAAAGTGGTCATGGAGCATTGCGATGAAAAGCGCTATGGAGCATTGTGATGACAAGGGCCATGGATCATTGTAAGAACAGGTATCATTGGGCATTGTGATGAAAGGGGCATGGAGCATTTTTATGTAAGTTGCCATGGAGAGTTGTGATGAAAGGGATCATGTGGATTTGTAATGACAAGGGCCATGGAGCATTGTGATGAAACAAATCTTGGAGTATCTTGATGAAAGTTGTCATGGAGCATTGCGATGAAAAGCACCAAGGAACATTGTGATGACAAGAACCATCGAGCATTGTGATGACAAGTGTCATGGAGCATTGTGATGACAGGTGTCATGGAGCATCGTGATGACAAATGCCATGGAGAATTGTGATGAGAGGTGGCATTGGGCAATGTGACGAAAGGGATCATGGAGTACTGTGATTACAGGGGCCATGGAGAATTGTGATAACAAGTGACATGGAGAATAGTGATGACAGGCGTCATAGAGCATTGTGATGCCAAGTGACATTTAGCATTTTGATGACATGGGTCATCAGGCATTGTGTTGACAGGGGTCATGGAGTATTGTGATGACAAAGGCAATAGAGCATTGTGATGACAGGGGTCATGGAGCACTGTGATGACATGGGCCATGGAGCATTGTGAAGACAAGATTCATGGAGTATTGTGATGACACGGGCATGAAGCATGGTGATGACCACAGACCTGGAGCATTGTGATGACATTGGCAGGGATCATTGTGATTACAGGGATCATGGAGCATTGTGATGACAAGTGTCATGCAATATTGTGCTGACACAGATCAGGGAGCATTTTGATGAGAGTGGCCTTGGAGCGCAGTAATGAGAGACGTCATGGGGCATTATGGTGGCAGTGGTCAAGGAGCATTGTGATGAAAGTGTTCATGGAGCAACGCTATTATCGGGACAATGGAGCATTGTGAATACAAAGGCCATGGAGCATTGAGATGACAGGGTTCATGGAGCATTGTGATGAAAGTGATCATAGTTCATTGTGATGACAAGTGTCCTGGAACCTTGTGATGACACGGTTCATGGAGCATTGTGATGAAAGGGACAATGGGGAATTGTAATGACAATAGAGAAATATGATGAAAATGGTCAGCGAGCATAGTGATTAAAGTGGTCATTGAGAATTGTGATGAAAAGCGACATAGAGCATTATGATGACAAAGGTCATGGAGAACTGTGATGACCAGGGTTATGTAGCATTGGGATGACACGGTCATGGAACATTGTGATGACAAGAATTCTGGAGCATTGTGATGACACGGGCATGAAGCATGGTGATGACAACAGACCTGGAGCATTGTGATGACAAGGGCGTGGAGCATTGTGATTACAGGAGACATGGAGCATTGTGATGACATTGGCAGGGATCATTGTGATTACAGGGATCATGGAGCATTGTGATGACAAGTGTCATGCAATATTGTGCTGACACAGTTCATGGAGCATTTTGATGAGAGTGGCCTTGGAGCACATTGATGAGAGACGTCATGGGGCATTATGGTGACAGTGGTCAAGGAGCATTTTGATGAAAGTGTTCATGGAGCAACGCTATTATCGGGACAATGGAGCATTGTGAATACAAAGGCCATGGAGCATTGAGATAACAGAGTTCATGGAGCATTGAGATGAAAGTGGTCATGGATCACTGTGATGACAAGTGTCCTGGAACCTAGTGATGACACGGTTCATACCACATTGAGATGACAAGGGCCAAGGAGAATTGTGATGACACGTGTCATGGGGCATTGTGATGACATTGGTCATCTTGCATTGTGATGACAGTGGTCATGTAGAATTTTGATTAAAGTTATCATGGAGAACTGTGATGACAAAGGCCAAGGAAGATTTTGATGACAAGTGTCATTGAGCAATGGGATGACACGGGATTGGAGTATTATGATGACAAGTGTTCTGGAGCATTGTGATGACAAGGGCATGGAGCATTGTGATTACAGAGGCCATGGAGCATTGTGATGACAACGGCATGGAGTATTGTGATGACAGGGGTCATTGAGCATTGTGATTACAAAGACCATGAGGCATTGTGATGACAGGGGCCTTGGAGCATTGTGATGACAATGGTCATCGAGCATTGTGATGAGAGGGGTCATACAGCATTGTGATGAGAAAGACCATGGAGCATGGTGATGACAGATGCCATGGAACATTGTGATGACAAGGCCATGTACCATTTTGATTACAAGGGTCATGGAGCATTGTGATGACAAGGGCAGGGAACCTTGTGGTGACCGGGGTCATGGAGCATTTTGATGACAACTTTCATGGAACATTGTGATAACAGGGGTCATGGAGCATTGTGTTGAAAGGGAACATGGAGCACTGTGATTACAGGGTCCATGGAACATTGTGAATACATAGGCCATGGAACAATGTGATGACAGGTGTCATGTAGCATTGTGATGACAGGGTCATGGAGCATTGTGATTACAGGTGTTAAGGGGCACTGTGATGACAGGGGGCATGGAGCATTGTGATGAAAAGTGTCATCGAACATTGTGTTGACAGGGATCATGGAGCTTTTTTGTAAGAGAGGCCTTGGATCTTAGTGATGGCAGGTGTCATGGGGCATTGTGATGACAGTGGTCTTGGAGCATTGTGATGAAAGGGGTCATGGAGCACTGTGATTCCACGGACCATGGAGCATTGTGAATACAAAGGCTATGGAGCATTGAGATGACAGGGTTCATGGAGCATTGTGATGAAAGTGATCATAGTTCATTGTGATGACAAGTGTCCTGGAACCTTGTGATGACACGGTTCATGGAGCATTGTGATGACAAGGACCATGGCGAATTGTGATGACATCTGTCATGGGGCATTGTGATGACAGTGGTCATCTAGAATTGTGATGAAAGGTATCATGGAGCACTGTGATGACAGGGGCCATGGAACATTGTGATGACAAAGGCCATGGAGCATTGTGATGACAAGTGTCATGGGGCATTTTGATGACACTGGCATGGAGCATTATGATGACAAGTGTTCTGGAGCATTGTGATGAAAAGGGCAGGGAACATTGTGATGACTGGGTTCATGGAGCATTGTGATGAAAGGGGCCATGGAGCATTGAGATGACAGGCGTCATGAGGCATGGTGATGACACTGGTCATGGAGCATTGTGATCAAAGAGATCATGGAGCAATATGATAACAGGGGCCATGGAGCATTGTGATGACAGGTGTATTGGAGCATTGTGATGAAAGTAGTCATGGATCATTGTGATGACATGTGTCCTGGAACACTGTGATGACACGGTTCATCGAGTATTGTGATGACAAGGGTCATAGCGAATTGTGATGACAGGTGTCATGGGGCATTGTGATGACATTGATCATCTAGGAATTGTGATGAAATGTATCATGGAGCACTGTGATGTCTGGGGGCATGAAGCATTGTTATGAAAATTGTCCTGGATTATGTGATGACAGCAGTCATGGAGAATTGTGATGACAAGGATTATGCAGCATTGTGTTGACAAGGGTATGGACTATTGTGATGACAATGGTCATGGAGCAATGTGATGAAAGTTTTCATGGAACATCGTGATGAAAAGTGCCTGGGAGAATTGTGACGATAAAGGCCATGGAGCATTGTGATGACAAGTGTCATGGAGCATTGTAATGAAAGGTTTCATTGTGCACTGTGATGACAAGGGGGATGGAGTATTGTGATGAAACTGGTCCTGGAGCATTGTGATAACAGAAGCCGTGGAGCATTGTGATGACAGGCATCATGGAGCATTGTGAAGAAAGGGACAATGGGGAGTTGTAATGACAATAGAGAAATGTGATGAAAATGATCAGCGAGCATAGTGATTAAAGTGGTCATTGAGAATTGTGATGAAAAGCGACATAGAGCATTGTGATGACAAAAGTCATGGAGAACTGTGATGACCAGGGTTATGTAGCATTGTGATGACACGGTCATGGAACATTGTGATGACAAGAATTCTGGAGCATTGTGATGACACGGGCATGAAGCATGGTGATGACAACAGACCTGGAGCATTGTGATGACAAGGGCGTGGAGCATTGTGATTACAGGAGACATGGAGCATTGTGATGACATTGGCAGGGATCATTGTGATTACAGGGATCATGGAGCATTGTGATGACAAGTGTCATGCAATATTGTGCTGACACAGTTCATGGAGCATTTTGATGAGAGTGGCCTTGGAGCACATTGATGAGAGACGTCATGGGGCATTATGGTGACAGTGGTCAAGGAGCATTTTGATGAAAGTGTTCATGGAGCAACGTGATTATCAGGACAATGGAGCATTGTGAATACAAAGGCCATGGAGCATTGAGATAACAGAGTTCATGGAGCATTGTGATGAAAATGGTCATGGATCACTGTGAAACAAGTGTCCTGGAACCTATTGATGACATGGTTCATACAGCATTGAGATGACAAGGGCCAAGGCGAATTGTGATGAAATGTATCATGGGGCATTGTGGTGACATTGGTCATCTTGCATTGTGATGTCAGTGGTCATGTAGAATTTTGATTAAAGGTATCATGGGGCACTGTGATGACAAAGGCCAAGGAAGATTTTGATGACAAGTGTCATTGAGCAAAGGGTTGACACGGGAATGGAGTATTATGATGACAAGAGCTCTGGAGCATTTTGATGAAAAAGGCATGGAGCATTGTGAAGACAGTGCCCATGGAGCATTGTGATGAAAAGTGCAGGGAACATTGTGATGTCTAGGTTCATGGAGCATTGTGATGAAAGTGGCCATTGAGCATTGAGATGACAGGCGTCATGAAGCATGGTGAAGACAGTGGTCATGGAGCATTGTGATGAAGGAGATCATGGAGCAATATGATATCACGGGCCATGGAGCATTGTGATGACAGGGGTCATGGGGCATTGTGCTGAAAGTGGTCATGGAGCATTGCGATGAAAAGCGCTATGGAGCATTGTGATGACAAGGGCCATGGATCATTGTAAGAACAGGTATCATTGGGCATTGTGATGAAAGGGGCATGGAGCATTTTTATGTAAGTTGCCATGGATAGTTGTGATGAAAGGGATCATGTGGATTTGTAATGACAAGGGCCATGGAGCATTGTGATGAAACAAATCTTGGAGTATCTTGATGAAAGTTGTCATGGAGCATTGCGATGAAAAGCACCAAGGAACATTGTGATGACAAGAACCATCGAGCATTGTGATGACAAGTGTCATGGAGCATTGTGATGACAGGTGTCATGGAGCATCGTGATGACAAATGCCATGGAGAATTGTGATGAGAGGTGGCATTGGGCAATGTGACGAAAGGGATCATGGAGTACTGTGATTACAGGGGCCATGGAGCATTGTGATAACAAGTGACATGGAGAATAGTGATGACAGGCGTCATAGAGCATTGTGATTCCAAGTGACATTTAGCATTTTGATGACATGGGTCATCAGGCATTGTGTTGACAGGGGTCATGGAGTATTGTGATGACAAAGGCAATAGAGCATTGTGATGACAGGGGTCATGGAGCACTGTGATGACATGGGCCATGGAGCATTGTGAAGACAAGATTCATGGAGTATTGTGATGACACGGGCATGAAGCATGGTGATGACCACAGACCTGGAGCATTGTGATGACATTGGCAGGGATCATTGTGATTACAGGGATCATGGAGCATTGTGATGACAAGTGTCATGCAATATTGTGCTGACACAGATCAGGGAGCATTTTGATGAGAGTGGCCTTGGAGCGCAGTAATGAGAGACGTCATGGGGCATTATGGTGGCAGTGGTCAAGGAGCATTGTGATGAAAGTGTTCATGGAGCAACGCTATTATCGGGACAATGGAGCATTGTGAATACAAAGGCCATGGAGCATTGAGATGACAGGGTTCATGGAGCATTGTGATGAAAGTGATCATAGTTCATTGTGATGACAAGTGTCCTGGAACCTTGTGATGACACGGTTCATGGAGCATTGTGATGAAAGGGACAATGGGGAATTGTAATGACAATAGAGAAATGTGATGAAAATGGTCAGCGAGCATAGTGATTAAAGTGGTCATTGAGAATTGTGATGAAAAGCGACATAGAGCATTATGATGACAAAGGTCATGGAGAACTGTGATGACCAGGGTTATGTAGCATTGGGATGACACGGTCATGGAACATTGTGATGACAAGAATTCTGGAGCATTGTGATGACACGGGCATGAAGCATGGTGATGACAACAGACCTGGAGCATTGTGATGACAAGGGCGTGGAGCATTGTGATTACAGGAGACATGGAGCATTGTGATGACATTGGCAGGGATCATTGTGATTACAGGGATCATGGAGCATTGTGATGACAAGTGTCATGCAATATTGTGCTGACACAGTTCATGGAGCATTTTGATGAGAGTGGCCTTGGAGCACATTGATGAGAGACGTCATGGGGCATTATGGTGACAGTGGTCAAGGAGCATTTTGATGAAAGTGTTCATGGAGCAACGTGATTATCAGGACAATGGAGCATTGTGAATACAAAGGCCATGGAGCATTGAGATAACAGATTTCATGGAGCATTGTGATTAAAATGGTCATGGATCACTGTGAAACAAGTGTCCTGGAACCTATTGATGACATGGTTCATACAGCATTGAGATGACAAGGGCCAAGGCGAATTGTGATGAAATGTATCATGGGGCATTGTGGTGACATTGGTCATCTTGCATTGTGATGTCAGTGGTCATGTAGAATTTTGATTAAAGGTATCATGGGGCACTGTGATGACAAAGTCCAAGGAAGATTTTGATGACAAGTGTCATTGAGCAAAGGGTTGACACGGGAATGGAGTATTATGATGACAAGAGCTCTGGAGCATTTTGATGAAAAAGGCATGGAGCATTGTGAAGACAGTGCCCATGGAGCATTGTGATGAAAAGTGCAGGGAACATTGTGATGTCTAGGTTCATGGAGCATTGTGATGAAAGTGGCCATTGAGCATTGAGATGACAGGCGTCATGAAGCATGGTGAAGACAGTGGTCATGGAGCATTGTGATGAAGGAGATCATGGAGCAATATGATATCACGGGCCATGGAGCATTGTGATGACAGGGGTCATGGGGCATTGTGCTGAAAGTGGTCATGGAGCATTGCGATGAAAAGCGCTATGGAGCATTGTGATGACAAGGGCCATGGATCATTGTAAGAACAGGTATCATTGGGCATTGTGATGAAAGGGGCATGGAGCATTTTTATGTAAGTTGCCATGGAGAGTTGTGATGAAAGGGATCATGTGGATTTGTAATGACAAGGGCCATGGAGCATTGTGATGAAACAAATCTTGGAGTATCTTGATGAAAGTTGTCATGGAGCATTGCGATGAAAAGCACCAAGGAACATTGTGATGACAAGAACCATCGAGCATTGTGATGACAAGTGTCATGGAGCATTGTGATGACAGGTGTCATGGAGCATCGTGATGACAAATGCCATGGAGAATTGTGATGAGAGGTGGCATTGGGCAATGTGACGAAAGGGATCATGGAGTACTGTGATTACAGGGGCCATGGAGAATTGTGATAACAAGTGACATGGAGAATAGTGATGACAGGCGTCATAGAGCATTGTGATGACAAGTGACATTTAGCATTTTGATGACATGGGTCATCAGGCATTGTGTTGACAGGGGTCATGGAGTATTGTGATGACAAAGGCAATAGAGCATTGTGATGACAGGGGTCATGGAGCACTGTGATGACATGGGCCATGGAGCATTGTGAAGACAAGATTCATGGAGTATTGTGATGACACGGGCATGAAGCATGGTGATGACCACAGACCTGGAGCATTGTGATGACATTGGCAGGGATCGTTGTGATTACAGGGATCATGGAGCATTGTGATGACAAGTGTCATGCAATATTGTGCTGACACAGATCAGGGAGCATTTTGATGAGAGTGGCCTTGGAGCGCAGTAATGAGAGACGTCATGGGGCATTATGGTGGCAGTGGTCAAGGAGCATTGTGATGAAAGTGTTCATGGAGCAACGCTATTATCGGGACAATGGAGCATTGTGAATACAAAGGCCATGGAGCATTGAGATAACAGAGTTCATGGAGCATTGTGATGAAAGTGGTCATGGATCACTGTGATGACAAGTGTCCTGGAACCTAGTGATGACACGGTTCATACCGCATTGAGATGACAAGGGCCAAGGAGAATTGTGATGACACGTGTCATGGGGCATTGTGATGACATTGGTCATCTTGCATTGTGATGACAGTGGTCATGTAGAATTTTGATTAAAGTTATCATGGAGAACTGTGATGACAAAGGCCAAGGAAGATTTTGATGACAAGTGTCATTGAGCAATGGGATGACACGGGATTGGAGTATTATGATGACAAGTGTTCTGGAGCATTGTGATGACAAGGGCATGGAGCATTGTGATTACAGAGGCCATGGAGCATTGTGATGACAACGGCATGGAGTATTGTGATGACAGGGGTCATTGAGCATTGTGATTACAAAGACCATGAGGCATTGTGATGACAGGGGCCTTGGAGCATTGTGATGACAATGGTCATCGAGCATCGTGATGAGAGGGGTCATACAGCATTGTGATGAGAAAGACCATGGAGCATGGTGATGACAGATGCCATGGAACATTGTGATGACAAGGCCATGTACCATTTTGATTACAAGGGTCATGGAGCATTGTGATGACAAGGGCAGGGAACCTTGTGGTGACCGGGGTCATGGAGCATTTTGATGACAACTTTCATGGAACATTGTGATAACAGGGGTCATGGAGCATTGTGTTGAAAGGGAACATGGAGCACTGTGATTACAGGGTCCAGGGAACATTGTGAATACATAGGCCATGGAACAATGTGATGACAGGTGTCATGTAGCATTGTGATGACAGGGTCATGGAGCATTGTGATTACAGGTGTTAAGGGGCACTGTGATGACAGGGGGCATGGAGCATTGTGATGAAAAGTGTCATCGAACATTGTGTTGACAGGGATCATGGAGCTTTTTTGTAAGAGAGGCCTTGGATCTTAGTGATGGCAGGTGTCATGGGGCATTGTGATGACAGTGGTCTTGGAGCATTGTGATGAAAGGGGTCATGGAGCACTGTGATTCCACGGACCATGGAGCATTGTGAATACAAAGGCTATGGAGCATTGAGATGACAGGGTTCATGGAGCATTGTGATGAAAGTGATCATAGTTCATTGTGATGACAAGTGTCTTGGAACCTTGTGATGACACGGTTCATGGAGCATTGTGATGACAAGGACCATGGCGAATTGTGATGACATCTGTCATGGGGCATTGTGATGACAGTGGTCATCTAGAATTGTGATGAAAGGTATCATGGAGCACTGTGATGACAGGGGCCATGGAACATTGTGATGACAAAGGCCATGGAGCATTGTGATGACAAGTGTCATGGGGCATTTTGATGACATTGGCATGGAGCATTATGATGACAAGTGTTCTGGAGCATTGTGATGAAAAGGGCAGGGAACATTGTGATGACTGGGTTCATGGAGCATTGTGATGAAAGGGGCCATGGAGCATTGAGATGACAGGCGTCATGAGGCATGGTGATGACACTGGTCATGGAGCATTGTGATCAAAGAGATCATGGAGCAATATGATAACAGGGGCCATGGAGCATTGTGATGACAGGTGTATTGGAGCATTGTGATGAAAGTAGTCATGGATCATTGTGATGACATGTGTCCTGGAACACTGTGATGACACGGTTCATCGAGTATTGTGATGACAAGGGTCATAGCGAATTGTGATGACAGGTGTCATGGGGCATTGTGATGACATTGATCATCTAGGAATTGTGATGAAATGTATCATGGAGCACTGTGATGTCTGGGGGCATGAAGCATTGTTATGAAAATTGTCCTGGATTATGTGATGACAGCAGTCATGGAGAATTGTGATGACAAGGATTATGCAGCATTGTGTTGACAAGGGTATGGACTATTGTGATGACAATGGTCATGGAGCAATGTGATGAAAGTTTTCATGGAACATCGTGATGAAAAGTGCCTGGGAGAATTGTGACGATAAAGGCCATGGAGCATTGTGATGACAAGTGTCATGGAGCATTGTAATGAAAGGTTTCATTGTGCACTGTGATGACAAGGGGGATGGAGTATTGTGATGAAACTGGTCCTGGAGCATTGTGATAACAGAAGCCGTGGAGCATTGTGATGACAGGCATCATGGAGCATTGTGAAGAAAGGGACAATGGGGAGTTGTAATGACAATAGAGAAATGTGATGAAAATGGTCAGCGAGCATAGTGATTAAAGTGGTCATTGAGAATTGTGATGAAAAGCGACATAGAGCATTGTGATGACAAAAGTCATGGAGAACTGTGATGACCAGGGTTATGTAGCATTGTGATGACACGGTCATGGAACATTGTGATGACAAGAATTCTGGAGCATTGTGATGACACGGGCATGAAGCATGGTGATGACAACAGACCTGGAGCATTGTGATGACAAGGGCGTGGAGCATTGTGATTACAGGAGACATGGAGCATTGTGATGACATTGGCAGGGATCATTGTGATTACAGGGATCATGGAGCATTGTGATGACAAGTGTCATGCAATATTGTGCTTACACAGTTCATTGAGCATTTTGATGAGAGTGGCCTTGGAGCACATTGATGAGAGACGTCATGGGGCATTATGGTGACAGTGGTCAAGGAGCATTTTGATGAAAGTGTTCATGGAGCAACGTGATTAACAGGACAATGGAGCATTGTGAATACAACGGCCATGGAGCATTGAGATAACAGAGTTCATGGAGCATTGTGATGAAAATGGTCATGGATCACTGTGAAACAAGTGTCCTGGAACCTATTGATGACATGGTTCATACAGCATTGAGATGACAAGGGCCAAGGCGAATTGTGATGAAATGTATCATGGGGCATTGTGGTGACATTGGTCATCTTGCATTGTGATGTCAGTGGTCATGTAGAATTTTGATTAAAGGTATCATGGGGCACTGTGATGACAAAGGCCAAGGAAGATTTTGATGACAAGTGTCATTGAGCAAAGGGTTGACACGGGAATGGAGTATTATGATGACAAGAGCTCTGGAGCATTTTGATGAAAAAGGCATGGAGCATTGTGAAGACAGTGCCCATGGAGCATTGTGATGAAAAGTGCAGGGAACATTGTGATGTCTAGGTTCATGGAGCATTGTGATGAAAGTGGCCATTGAGCATTGAGATGACAGGCGTCATGAAGCATGGTGAAGACAGTGGTCATGGAGCATTGTGATGAAGGAGATCATGGAGCAATATGATATCACGGGCCATGGAGCATTGTGATGACAGGGGTCATGGGGCATTGTGCTGAAAGTGGTCATGGAGCATTGCGATGAAAAGCGCTATGGAGCATTGTGATGACAAGGGCCATGGATCATTGTAAAAACAGGTATCATTGGGCATTGTGATGAAAGGGGCATGGAGCATTTTTATGTAAGTTGCCATGGAGAGTTGTGATGAAAGGGATCATGTGGATTTGTAATGACAAGGGCCATGGAGCATTGTGATGAAACAAATCTTGGAGTATCTTGATGAAAGTTGTCATGGAGCATTGCGATGAAAAGAACCAAGGAACATTGTGATGACAAGAACCATCGAGCATTGTGATGACAAGTGTCATGGAGCATTGTGATGACAGGTGTCATGGAGCATCGTGATGACAAATGCCATGGAGAATTGTGATGAGAGGTGGCATTGGGCAATGTGACGAAAGGGATCATGGAGTACTGTGATTACAGGGGCCATGGAGCATTGTGATAACAAGTGACATGGAGAATAGTGATGACAGGCGTCATAGAGCATTGTGATGACAAGTGACATTTAGCATTTTGATGACATGGGTCATCAGGCATTGTGTTGACAGGGGTCATGGAGTATTGTGATGACAAAGGCAATAGAGCATTGTGATGACAGGGGTCATGGAGCACTGTGATGACATGGGCCATGGAGCATTGTGAAGACAAGATTCATGGAGTATTGTGATGACACGGGCATGAAGCATGGTGATGACCACAGACCTGGAGCATTGTGATGACATTGGCAGGGATCATTGTGATTACAGGGATCATGGAGCATTGTGATGACAAGTGTCATGCAATATTGTGCTGACACAGATCAGGGAGCATTTTGATGAGAGTGGCCTTGGAGCGCAGTAATGAGAGACGTCATGGGGCATTATGGTGGCAGTGGTCAAGGAGCATTGTGATGAAAGTGTTCATGGAGCAACGCTATTATCGGGACAATGGAGCATTGTGAATACAAAGGCCATGGAGCATTGAGATAACAGAGTTCATGGAGCATTGTGATGAAAGTGGTCATGGATCACTGTGATGACAAGTGTCCTGGAACCTAGTGATGACACGGTTCATACCGCATTGAGATGACAAGGGCCAAGGAGAATTGTGATGACACGTGTCATGGGGCATTGTGATGACATTGGTCATCTTGCATTGTGATGACAGTGGTCATGTAGAATTTTGATTAAAGTTATCATGGAGAACTGTGATGACAAAGGCCAAGGAAGATTTTGATGACAAGTGTCATTGAGCAATGGGATGACACGGGATTGGAGTATTATGATGACAAGTGTTCTGGAGCATTGTGATGACAAGGGCATGGAGCATTGTGATTACAGAGGCCATGGAGCATTGTGATGACAACGGCATGGAGTATTGTGATGACAGGGGTCATTGAGCATTGTGATTACAAAGACCATGAGGCATTGTGATGACAGGGGCCTTGGAGCATTGTGATGACAATGGTCATCGAGCATTGTGATGAGAGGGGTCATACAGCATTGTGATGAGAAAGACCATGGAGCATGGTGATGACAGATGCCATGGAACATTGTGATGACAAGGCCATGTACCATTTTGATTACAAGGGTCATGGAGCATTGTGATGACAAGGGCAGGGAACCTTGTGGTGACCGGGGTCATGGAGCATTTTGATGACAACTTTCATGGAACGTTGTGATAACAGGGGTCATGGAGCATTGTGTTGAAAGGGAACATGGAGCACTGTGATTACAGGGTCCATGGAACATTGTGAATACATAGGCCATGGAACAATGTGATGACAGGTGTCATGTAGCATTGTGATGACAGGGTCATGGAGCATTGTGATTACAGGTGTTAAGGGGCACTGTGATGACAGGGGGCATGGAACATTGTGATGAAAAGTGTCATCGAACATTGTGTTGACAGGGATCATGGAGCTTTTTTGTAAGAGAGGCCTTGGAACTTAGTGATGGCAGGTGTCATGGGGCATTGTGATGACAGCGGTCTTGGAGCATTGTGATGAAAGGGGTCATGGAGCACTGTGATTCCACGGACCATGGAGCATTGTGAATACAAAGGCTATGGAGCATTGAGATGACAGGGTTCATGGAGCATTGTGATGAAAGTGATCATAGTTCATTGTGATGACAAGTGTCTTGGAACCTTGTGATGACACGGTTCATGGAGCATTGTGATGACAAGGACCATGGCGAATTGTGATGACATCTGTCATGGGGCATTGTGATGACAGTGGTCATCTAGAATTGTGATGAAAGGTATCATGGAGCACTGTGATGACAGGGGCCATGGAACATTGTGATGACAAAGGCCATGGAGCATTGTGATGACAAGTGTCATGGGGCATTTTGATGACATTGGCATGGAGCATTATGATGACAAGTGTTCTGGAGCATTGTGATGAAAAGGGCAGGGAACATTGTGATGACTGGGTTCATGGAGCATTGTGATGAAAGGGGCCATGGAGCATTGAGATGACAGGCGTCATGAGGCATGGTGATGACACTGGTCATGGAGCATTGTGATCAAAGAGATCATGGAGCAATATGATAACAGGGGCCATGGAGCATTGTGATGACAGGTGTATTGGAGCATTGTGATGAAAGTAGTCATGGATCATTGTGATGACATGTGTCCTGGAACACTGTGATGACACGGTTCATCGAGTATTGTGATGACAAGGGTCATAGCGAATTGTGATGACAGGTGTCATGGGGCATTGTGATGACATTGATCATCTAGGAATTGTGATGAAATGTATCATGGAGCACTGTGATGTCTGGGGGCATGAAGCATTGTTATGAAAATTGTCCTGGATTATGTGATGACAGCAGTCATGGAGAATTGTGATGACAAGGATTATGCAGCATTGTGTTGACAAGGGTATGGACTATTGTGATGACAATGGTCATGGAGCAATGTGATGAAAGTTTTCATGGAACATCGTGATGAAAAGTGCCTGGGAGAATTGTGACGATAAAGGCCATGGAGCATTGTGATGACAAGTGTCATGGAGCATTGTAATGAAAGGTTTCATTGTGCACTGTGATGACAAGGGGGATGGAGTATTGTGATGAAACTGGTCCTGGAGCATTGTGATAACAGAAGCCGTGGAGCATTGTGATGACAGGCATCATGGAGCATTGTGAAGAAAGGGACAATGGGGAATTGTAATGACAATAGAGAAATGTGATGAAAATGGTCAGCGAGCATAGTGATTAAAGTGGTCATTGAGAATTGTGATGAAAAGCGACATAGAGCATTGTGATGACAAAGGTCATGGAGAACTGTGATGACCAGGGTTATGTAGCATTGTGATGACACGGTCATGGAACATTGTGATGACAAGAATTCTGGAGCATTGTGATGACACGGGCATGAAGCATGGTGATGACAACAGACCTGGAGCATTGTGATGACAAGGGCGTGGAGCATTGTGATTACAGGAGACATGGAGCATTGTGATGACATTGGCAGGGATCATTGTGATTACAGGGATCATGGAGCATTGTGATGACAAGTGTCATGCAATATTGTGCTGACACAGTTCATGGAGCATTTTGATGAGAGTGGCCTTAGAGCACATTGATGAGAGACGTCATGGGGCATTATGGTGACAGTGGTCAAGGAGCATTTTGATGAAAGTGTTCATGGAGCAACGTGATTATCAGGACAATGGAGCATTGTGAATACAAAGGCCATGGAGCATTGAGATAACAGAGTTCATGGAGCATTGTGATGAAAATGGTCATGGATCACTGTGAAACAAGTGTCCTGGAACCTATTGATGACATGGTTCATACAGCATTGAGATGACAAGGGCCAAGGCGAATTGTGATGAAATGTATCATGGGGCATTGTGGTGACATTGGTCATCTTGCATTGTGATGTCAGTGGTCATGTAGAATTTTGATTAAAGGTATCATGGGGCACTGTGATGACAAAGGCCAAGGAAGATTTTGATGACAAGTGTCATTGAGCAAAGGGTTGACACGGGAATGGAGTATTATGATGACAAGAGCTCTGGAGCATTTTGATGAAAAAGGCATGGAGCATTGTGAAGACAGTGCCCATGGAGCATTGTGATGAAAAGTGCAGGGAACATTGTGATGTCTAGGTTCATGGAGCATTGTGATGAAAGTGGCCATTGAGCATTGAGATGACAGGCGTCATGAAGCATGGTGAAGACAGTGGTCATGGAGCATTGTGATGAAGGAGATCATGGAGCAATATGATATCACGGGCCATGGAGCATTGTGATGACAGGGGTCATGGGGCATTGTGCTGAAAGTGGTCATGGAGCATTGCGATGAAAAGCGCTATGGAGCATTGTGATGACAAGGGCCATGGATCATTGTAAAAACCGGTATCATTGGGCATTGTGATGAAAGGGGCATGGAGCATTTTTATGTAAGTTGCCATGGAGAGTTGTGATGAAAGGGATCATGTGGATTTGTAATGACAAGGGCCATGGAGCATTGTGATGAAACAAATCTTGGAGTATCTTGATGAAAGTTGTCATGGAGCATTGCGATGAAAAGCACCAAGGAACATTGTGATGACAAGAACCATCGAGCATTGTGATGACAAGTGTCATGGAGCATTGTGATGACAGGTGTCATGGAGCATCGTGATGACAAATGCCATGGAGAATTGTGATGAGAGGTGGCATTGGGCAATGTGACGAAAGGGATCATGGAGTACTGTGATTACAGGGGCCATGGAGCATTGTGATAACAAGTGACATGGAGAATAGTGATGACAGGCGTCATAGAGCATTGTGATGATAAGTGACATTTAGCATTTTGATGACATGGGTCATCAGGAATTGTGTTGACATGGGTCATGGAGTATTGTGATGACAAAGGCAATAGAGCATTGTGATGACAGGGGTCATGGAGCACTGTGATGACATGGGCCATGGAGCATTGTGAAGACAAGATTCATTGAGTATTGTGATGACACGGGCATGAAGCATGGTGATGACCATAGACCTGGAGCATTGTGATGACATTGGCAGGGATCGTTGTGATTACAGGGATCATGGAGCATTGTGATGACAAGTGTCATGCAATATTGTGCTGACACAGATCAGGGAGCATTTTGATGGGAGTGGCCTTGGAGCGCAGTAATGAGAGACGTCATGGGGCATTATGGTGGCAGTGGTCAAGGAGCATTGTGATGAAAGTGGTCATGGATCACTGTGATGACAAGTGTCCTGGAACCTAGTGATGACACGGTTCATACCGCATTGAGATGACAAGGGCCAAGGAGAATTGTGATGACACGTGTCATGGGGCATTGTGATGACATTGGTCATCTTGCATTGTGATGACAGTGGTCATGTAGAATTTTGATTAAAGGTATCATGGAGCACTGTGATGACAAAGGCCAAGGAAGATTTTGATGACAAGTGTCATTGAGCAATGGGATGACACGAGTTTGGAGTATTATGATGACAAGTGTTCTGGAGCATTGTGATGACAAGGGCATGGAGCATTGTGATTACAGAGGCCATGGAGCATTTTGATGACAACGGCATGGAGTATTGTGATGACAGGGGTCATTGAGCATTGTGATTACAAAGACGATGAGGCATTGTGATGACAGGGGCCTTGGAGCATTGTGATGACAATGGTCATGGAGCCTTGTGATGAGAGGGGTCATAGAGCATTGTCATGAGAAAGACCATGGAGCATGGTGATAACAGAGGCCATGGAACATTGTGATGACAAGGCCAAGTACCATTGTGATTATATCGGTCATGGAGCATTGTGATGACAAGGGCAGGGAACATTGTGGTGACCGGGGTCATGGAGCATTTTGATGACAACTTTCATGGAACGTTTTGATGACAGGGGTCATGGAGCATTGTGTTGAAAGGGAACATGGAGCAGTGTGATTACAGGGTCCATGGAACATTGTGAATACATAGGCCATGGAACAATGTGATGACAGGGGTCATGTAGAATTGTGATGACAGGGTCATGGAGCATTGTGATTACAGGGGTTATGGGGCACTGTGATGACAGGGGGCATGGAGCATTGTGATGAAAATTGTCCTGGAGCATTGTGATGACAGAGGTCACAGAGAATTGGGATGAAAGGTATCATGCAGCATTGTGATGACAATGGTCATGGACCATATTGATGACAGGGGTCATGGAACATTCTGATGACAAGGTTCATAAAGCATTTTGATGACAGGGGTCATGGAGCATTGTGTTGACACGGGCATGGAGCATTGTAGTGATAGGATATCTGAAGCATTGTGATGAAAAGGGGATAGAGCATTTTGACGACAGGGTCCAAGGAGCATTGTGCCGACAATGGCACGGAGCACTGTGATGAAAACGGTACTGGAGCACTGTGAGGAAAGGAGTCATGGATCATTGTGGTGACAGGGGTCATGGAGCTTTGTGATGACAAGGGTCATGGAGCATTGTGATGACACGGTCAAGGAACATTGCGATGACAAGATTTCAGGAGCATTGTGATGAAAGGGCATGGAGCATTGTGATTAAAGGTGACAAGGAGCATTGTGATGATATGGGCAGAGAACTTTGTGATGACAGGGGTCATGGAACATTGTGATGAAAAGTGTCATGGAACATTGCGGTGACAGGGATCATGGAGCTTTTTGGTAAGAGAGTCCTAGGAGATTTGTGATGGCAGGCATCATGGGGCATTGTGATGACAGCCGTCTTGGAGCAATGTGATGACTAGTGTCATGGGGCATTTTGATGGCATTGGTATGGAACATTATGATGACAAGTGTTCTGGAACATTTTGATGACAAGGGCATGGAGCATTGTGATGACAGGGCCCATGGAGCATTGTGATGAAAAGGGCAGGGAACATTGTGATGACTGGGTTCATGGAGCATTGTGATGAAAGGGGCCATGGAGCATTGAGATGACAGGCGTCATGAGGCATGGTGATGACACTGGTCATGGAGCATTGTGATCAAAGAGATCATGGAGCAATATGATAACAGGGGCCATGGAGCATTGTGATGACAGGTGTATTGGAGCATTGTGATGAAAGTAGTCATGGATCATTGTGATGACATGTGTCCTGGAACACTGTGATGACACGGTTCATCGAGTATTGTGATGACAAGGGTCATAGCGAATTGTGATGACAGGTGTCATGGGGCATTGTGATGACATTGATCATCTAGGAATTGTGATGAAATGTATCATGGAGCACTGTGATGTCTGGGGGCATGAAGCATTGTTATGAAAATTGTCCTGGATTATGTGATGACAGCAGTCATGGAGAATTGTGATGACAAGGATTATGCAGCATTGTGTTGACAAGGGTATGGACTATTGTGATGACAATGGTCATGGAGCAATGTGATGAAAGTTTTCATGGAACATCGTGATGAAAAGTGCCTGGGAGAATTGTGACGATAAAGGCCATGGAGCATTGTGATGACAAGTGTCATGGAGCATTGTAATGAAAGGTTTCATTGTGCACTGTGATGACAAGGGGGATGGAGTATTGTGATGAAACTGGTCCTGGAGCATTGTGATAACAGAAGCCGTGGAGCATTGTGATGACAGGCATCATGGAGCATTGTGAAGAAAGGGACAATGGGGAATTGAAATGACAATAGAGAAATGTGATGAAAATGGTCAGCGAGCATAGTGATTAAAGTGGTCATTGAGAATTGTGATGAAAAGCGACATAGAGCATTGTGATGACAAAGGTCATGGAGAACTGTGATGACCAGGGTTATGTAGCATTGTGATGACACGGTCATGGAACATTGTGATGACAAGAATTCTGGAGCATTGTGATGACACGGGCATGAAGCATGGTGATGACAACAGACCTGGAGCATTGTGATGACAAGGGCGTGGAGCATTGTGATTACAGGAGACATGGAGCATTGTGATGACATTGGCAGGGATCATTGTGATTACAGGGATCATGGAGCATTGTGATGACAAGTGTCATGCAATATTGTGCTGACACAGTTCATGGAGCATTTTGATGAGAGTGGCCTTGGAGCACATTGATGAGAGACGTCATGGGGCATTATGGTGACAGTGGTCAAGGAGCATTTTGATGAAAGTGTTCATGGAGCAACGTGATTATCAGGACAATGGAGCATTGTGAATACAAAGGCCATGGAGCATTGAGATAACAGAGTTCATGGAGCATTGTGATGAAAATGGTCATGGATCACTGTGAAACAAGTGTCCTGGAACCTATTGATGACATGGTTCATACAGCATTGAGATGACAAGGGCCAAGGCGAATTGTGATGAAATGTATCATGGGGCATTGTGGTGACATTGGTCATCTTGCATTGTGATGTCAGTGGTCATGTAGAATTTTGATTAAAGGTATCATGGGGCACTGTGATGACAAAGGCCAAGGAAGATTTTGATGACAAGTGTCATTGAGCAAAGGGTTGACACGGGAATGGAGTATTATGATGACAAGAGCTCTGGAGCATTTTGATGAAAAAGGCATGGAGCATTGTGAAGACAGTGCCCATGGAGCATTGTGATGAAAAGTGCAGGGAACATTGTGATGTCTAGGTTCATGGAGCATTGTGATGAAAGTGGCCATTGAGCATTGAGATGACAGGCGTCATGAAGCATGGTGAAGACAGTGGTCATGGAGCATTGTGATGAAGGAGATCATGGAGCAATATGATATCACGGGCCATGGAGCATTGTGATGACAGGGGTCATGGGGCATTGTGCTGAAAGTGGTCATGGAGCATTGCGATGAAAAGCGCTATGGAGCATTGTGATGACAAGGGCCATGGATCATTGTAAAAACCGGTATCATTGGGCATTGTGATGAAAGGGGCATGGAGCATTTTTATGTAAGTTGCCATGGAGAGTTGTGATGAAAGGGATCATGTGGATTTGTAATGACAAGGGCCATGGAGCATTGTGATGAAACAAATCTTGGAGTATCTTGATGAAAGTTGTCATGGAGCATTGCGATGAAAAGCACCAAGGAACATTGTGATGACAAGAACCATCGAGCATTGTGATGACAAGTGTCATGGAGCATTGTGATGACAGGTGTCATGGAGCATCGTGATGACAAATGCCATGGAGAATTGTGATGAGAGGTGGCATTGGGCAATGTGACGAAAGGGATCATGGAGTACTGTGATTACAGGGGCCATGGAGCATTGTGATAACAAGTGACATGGAGAATAGTGATGACAGGCGTCATAGAGCATTGTGATGATAAGTGACATTTAGCATTTTGATGACATGGGTCATCAGGAATTGTGTTGACAGGGGTCATGGAGTATTGTGATGACAAAGGCAATAGAGCATTGTGATGACAGGGGTCATGGAGCACTGTGATGACATGGGCCATGGAGCATTGTGAAGACAAGATTCATTGAGTATTGTGATGACACGGGCATGAAGCATGGTGATGACCATAGACCTGGAGCATTGTGATGACATTGGCAGGGATCGTTGTGATTACAGGGATCATGGAGCATTGTGATGACAAGTGTCATGCAATATTGTGCTGACACAGATCAGGGAGCATTTTGATGGGAGTGGCCTTGGAGCGCAGTAATGAGAGACGTCATGGGGCATTATGGCGGCAGTGGTCAAGGAGCATTGTGATGAAAGTGGTCATGGATCACTGTGATGACAAGTGTCCTGGAACCTAGTGATGACACGGTTCATACCGCATTGAGATGACAAGGGCCAAGGAGAATTGTGATGACACGTGTCATGGAGCATTGTGATGACATTGGTCATCTTGCATTGTGATGACAGTGGTCATGTAGAATTTTGATTAAAGTTATCATGGAGAACTGTGATGACAAAGGCCAAGGAAGATTTTGATGACAAGTGTCATTGAGCAATGGGATGACACGGGATTGGAGTATTATGATGACAAGTGTTCTGGAGCATTGTGATGACAAGGGCATGGAGCATTGTGATTACAGAGGCCATGGAGCATTGTGATGACAACGGCATGGAGTATTGTGATGACAGGGGTCATTGAGCATTGTGATTACAAAGACCATGAGGCATTGTGATGACAGGGGCCTTGGAGCATTGTGATGACAATGGTCATCGAGCATTGTGATGAGAGGGGTCATACAGCATTGTGATGAGAAAGACCATGGAGCATGGTGATGACAGATGCCATGGAACATTGTGATGACAAGGCCATGTACCATTTTGATTACAAGGGTCATGGAGCATTGTGATGACAAGGGCAGGGAACCTTGTGGTGACCGGGGTCATGGAGCATTTTGATGACAACTTTCATGGAACGTTGTGATAACAGGGGTCATGGAGCATTGTGTTGAAAGGGAACATGGAGCACTGTGATTACAGGGTCCATGGAACATTGTGAATACATAGGCCATGGAACAATGTGATGACAGGTGTCATGTAGCATTGTGATGACAGGGTCATGGAGCATTGTGATTACAGGTGTTAAGGGGCACTGTGATGACAGGGGGCATGGAACATTGTGATGAAAAGTGTCATCGAACATTGTGTTGACAGGGATCATGGAGCTTTTTTGTAAGAGAGGCCTTGGATCTTAGTGATGGCAGGTGTCATGGGGCATTGTGATGACAGCGGTCTTGGAGCATTGTGATGAAAGGGGTCATGGAGCACTGTGATTCCACGGACCATGGAGCATTGTGAATACAAAGGCTATGGAGCATTGAGATGACAGGGTTCATGGAGCATTGTGATGAAAGTGATCATAGTTCATTGTGATGACAAGTGTCTTGGAACCTTGTGATGACACGGTTCATGGAGCATTGTGATGACAAGGACCATGGCGAATTGTGATGACATCTGTCATGGGGCATTGTGATGACAGTGGTCATCTAGAATTGTGATGAAAGGTATCATGGAGCACTGTGATGACAGGGGCCATGGAACATTGTGATGACAAAGGCCATGGAGCATTGTGATGACAAGTGTCATGGGGCATTTTGATGACATTGGCATGGAGCATTATGATGACAAGTGTTCTGGAGCATTGTGATGAAAAGGGCAGGGAACATTGTGATGACTGGGTTCATGGAGCATTGTGATGAAAGGGGCCATGGAGCATTGAGATGACAGGCGTCATGAGGCATGGTGATGACACTGGTCATGGAGCATTGTGATCAAAGAGATCATGGAGCAATATGATAACAGGGGCCATGGAGCATTGTGATGACAGGTGTATTGGAGCATTGTGATGAAAGTAGTCATGGATCATTGTGATGACATGTGTCCTGGAACACTGTGATGACACGGTTCATCGAGTATTGTGATGACAAGGGTCATAGCGAATTGTGATGACAGGTGTCATGGGGCATTGTGATGACATTGATCATCTAGGAATTGTGATGAAATGTATCATGGAGCACTGTGATGTCTGGGGGCATGAAGCATTGTTATGAAAATTGTCCTGGATTATGTGATGACAGCAGTCATGGAGAATTGTGATGACAAGGATTATGCAGCATTGTGTTGACAAGGGTATGGACTATTGTGATGACAATGGTCATGGAGCAATGTGATGAAAGTTTTCATGGAACATCGTGATGAAAAGTGCCTGGGAGAATTGTGACGATAAAGGCCATGGAGCATTGTGATGACAAGTGTCATGGAGCATTGTAATGAAAGGTTTCATTGTGCACTGTGATGACAAGGGGGATGGAGTATTGTGATGAAACTGGTCCTGGAGCATTGTGATAACAGAAGCCGTGGAGCATTGTGATGACAGGCATCATGGAGCATTGTGAAGAAAGGGACAATGGGGAATTGTAATGACAATAGAGAAATGTGATGAAAATGGTCAGCGAGCATAGTGATTAAAGTGGTCATTGAGAATTGTGATGAAAAGCGACATAGAGCATTGTGATGACAAAGGTCATGGAGAACTGTGATGACCAGGGTTATGTAGCATTGTGATGACACGGTCATGGAACATTGTGATGACAAGAATTCTGGAGCATTGTGATGACACGGGCATGAAGCATGGTGATGACAACAGACCTGGAGCATTGTGATGACAAGGGCGTGGAGCATTGTGATTACAGGAGACATGGAGCATTGTGATGACATTGGCAGGGATCATTGTGATTACAGGGATCATGGAGCATTGTGATGACAAGTGTCATGCAATATTGTGCTGACACAGTTCATGGAGCATTTTGATGAGAGTGGCCTTGGAGCACATTGATGAGAGACGTCATGGGGCATTATGGTGACAGTGGTCAAGGAGCATTTTGATGAAAGTGTTCATGGAGCAACGTGATTATCAGGACAATGGAGCATTGTGAATACAAAGGCCATGGAGCATTGAGATAACAGAGTTCATGGAGCATTGTGATGAAAATGGTCATGGATCACTGTGAAACAAGTGTCCTGGAACCTATTGATGACATGGTTCATACAGCATTGAGATGACAAGGGCCAAGGCGAATTGTGATGAAATGTATCATGGGGCATTGTGGTGACATTGGTCATCTTGCATTGTGATGTCAGTGGTCATGTAGAATTTTGATTAAAGGTATCATGGGGCACTGTGATGACAAAGGCCAAGGAAGATTTTGATGACAAGTGTCATTGAGCAAAGGGTTGACACGGGAATGGAGTATTATGATGACAAGAGCTCTGGAGCATTTTGATGAAAAAGGCATGGAGCATTGTGAAGACAGTGCCCATGGAGCATTGTGATGAAAAGTGCAGGGAACATTGTGATGTCTAGGTTCATGGAGCATTGTGATGAAAGTGGCCATTGAGCATTGAGATGACAGGCGTCATGAAGCATGGTGAAGACAGTGGTCATGGAGCATTGTGATGAAGGAGATCATGGAGCAATATGATATCACGGGCCATGGAGCATTGTGATGACAAGGGTCATGGGGCATTGTGCTGAAAGTGGTCATGGAGCATTGCGATGAAAAGCGCTATGGAGCATTGTGATGACAAGGGCCATGGATCATTGTAAAAACCGGTATCATTGGGCATTGTGATGAAAGGGGCATGGAGCATTTTTATGTAAGTTGCCATGGAGAGTTGTGATGAAAGGGATCATGTGGATTTGTAATGACAAGGGCCATGGAGCATTGTGATGAAACAAATCTTGGAGTATCTTGATGAAAGTTGTCATGGAGCATTGCGATGAAAAGCACCAAGGAACATTGTGATGACAAGAACCATCGAGCATTGTGATGACAAGTGTCATGGAGCATTGTGATGACAGGTGTCATGGAGCATCGTGATGACAAATGCCATGGAGAATTGTGATGAGAGGTGGCATTGGGCAATGTGACGAAAGGGGTCATGGAGTACTGTGATTACAGGGGCCATGGAGCATTGTGATAACAAGTGACATGCAGAATAGTGATGACAGGCGTCATAGAGCATTGTGATGACAATTGACATTTAGCATTTTGATGACAGGGGTCATCAGGCATTGTGTTGAAAGGGGTCACGGAGTATTGTGATGACAAAGGCTATAGAGCATTGTGATGACAGGGGTCATGGAGCACTGTGATGACGTGGGCCATGGAGCATTGTGAAGACAAGATTCATGTAGCATTGTAATGACACGGGCATAAAGCATGGTGATTACAACAGACCTGGAGCATTGTGATGACAAGGGCATGGAGCATTGTGATTACAGGAAATGTGGAGCATTGTGATGACAAGTGTCATGCAATATTGTGCTGACACAATTCATGGAGCATTTTGATGAGAGTGGCCTTGGAGCACAGTGATGAGAGACGTCATGGGGCATTATGGTGACAATGGTCAAGGAGAATTGTGATGAAAGTGTTCATGGAGTAACGCTATTATCGGGACAATGGAGCATTGTGAATACAAAGGCCATGGAGCATTGAGATAACAGAGTTCATGGAGCATTGTGATGAAAGTGGTCATGGATCACTGTGAAGACAAGTATCCTGGAACCTTGTGATGACACGGTTCATACAGCATTGAGATGACAAGGGCCAAGGAGAATTGTGATGACACGTGTCATGGGGCATTGTGATGACATTGGTCATCTTGCATTGTGATGACAGTGGTCATGTAGAATTTTGATTAAAGGTATCATGGAGCACTGTGATGACAAAGGCCAAGGAAGATTTTGATGACAAGTGTCATTGAGCAATGGGATGACACGAGTTTGGAGTATTATGATGACAAGTGTTCTGGAGCATTGTGATGACAAGGGCATGGAGCATTGTGATTACAGAGGCCATGGAGCATTTTGATGACAACGGCATGGAGTATTGTGATGACAGGGGTCATTGAGCATTGTGATTACAAAGACGATGAGGCATTGTGATGACAGGGGCCTTGGAGCATTGTGATGACAATGGTCATCGAGCCTTGTGATGAGAGGGGTCATAGAGCATTGTCATGAGAAAGACCATGGAGCATGGTGATAACAGAGGCCATGGAACATTGTGATGACAAGGCCAAGTACCATTGTGATTATATCGGTCATGGAGCATTGTGATGACAAGGGCAGGGAACATTGTGGTGACCGGGGTCATGGAGCATTTTGATGACAACTTTCATGGAACGTTTTGATGACAGGGGTCATGGAGCATTGTGTTGAAAGGGAACATGGAGCAGTGTGATTACAGGGTCCATGGAACATTGTGAATACATAGGCCATGGAACAATGTGATGACAGGGGTCATGTAGAATTGTGATGACAGGGTCATGGAGCATTGTGATTACAGGGGTTATGGGGCACTGTGATGACAGGGGGCATGGAGCATTGTGATGAAAATTGTCCTGGAGCATTGTGATGACAGAGGTCACAGAGAATTGGGATGAAAGGTATCATGCAGCATTGTGATGACAATGGTCATGGACCATATTGATGACAGGGGTCATGGAACATTCTGATGACAAGGTTCATAAAGCATTTTGATGACAGGGGTCATGGAGCATTGTGTTGACACGGGCATGGAGCATTGTAGTGATAGGATATCTGAAGCATTGTGATGAAAAGGGGATAGAGCATTTTGACGACAGGGTCCAAGGAGCATTGTGCCGACAATGGCACGGAGCACTGTGATGAAAACGGTACTGGAGCACTGTGAGGAAAGGAGTCATGGATCATTGTGGTGACAGGGGTCATGGAGCTTTGTGATGACAAGGGTCATGGAGCATTGTGATGACACGGTCAAGGAACATTGCGATGACAAGATTTCAGGAGCATTGTGATGAAAGGGCATGGAGCATTGTGATTAAAGGTGACAAGGAGCATTGTGATGATATGGGCAGAGAACTTTGTGATGACAGGGGTCATGGAACATTGTGATGAAAAGTGTCATGGAACATTGCGGTGACAGGGATCATGGAGCTTTTTGGTAAGAGAGTCCTAGGAGATTTGTGATGGCAGGCATCATGGGGCATTGTGATGACAGCCGTCTTGGAGCAATGTGATGACTAGTGTCATGGGGCATTTTGATGGCATTGGTATGGAACATTATGATGACAAGTGTTCTGGAACATTTTGATGACAAGGGCATGGAGCATTGTGATGACAGGGCCCATGGAGCATTGTGATGAAAAGGGCAGGGAACATTGTGATGACTGGGTTCATGGAGCATTGTGATGAAAGGGGCCATGGAGCATTGAGATGACAGGCGTCATGAGGCATGGTGATGACACTGGTCATGGAGCATTGTGATCAAAGAGATCATGGAGCAATATGATAACAGGGGCCATGGAGCATTGTGATGACAGGTGTATTGGAGCATTGTGATGAAAGTAGTCATGGATCATTGTGATGACATGTGTCCTGGAACACTGTGATGACACGGTTCATCGAGTATTGTGATGACAAGGGTCATAGCGAATTGTGATGACAGGTGTCATGGGGCATTGTGATGACATTGATCATCTAGGAATTGTGATGAAATGTATCATGGAGCACTGTGATGTCTGGGGGCATGAAGCATTGTTATGAAAATTGTCCTGGATTATGTGATGACAGCAGTCATGGAGAATTGTGATGACAAGGATTATGCAGCATTGTGTTGACAAGGGTATGGACTATTGTGATGACAATGGTCATGGAGCAATGTGATGAAAGTTTTCATGGAACATCGTGATGAAAAGTGCCTGGGAGAATTGTGACGATAAAGGCCATGGAGCATTGTGATGACAAGTGTCATGGAGCATTGTAATGAAAGGTTTCATTGTGCACTGTGATGACAAGGGGGATGGAGTATTGTGATGAAACTGGTCCTGGAGCATTGTGATAACAGAAGCCGTGGAGCATTGTGATGACAGGCATCATGGAGCATTGTGAAGAAAGGGACAATGGGGAATTGTAATGACAATAGAGAAATGTGATGAAAATGGTCAGCGAGCATAGTGATTAAAGTGGTCATTGAGAATTGTGATGAAAAGCGACATAGAGCATTGTGATGACAAAGGTCATGGAGAACTGTGATGACCAGGGTTATGTAGCATTGTGATGACACGGTCATGGAACATTGTGATGACAAGAATTCTGGAGCATTGTGATGACACGGGCATGAAGCATGGTGATGACAACAGACCTGGAGCATTGTGATGACAAGGGCGTGGAGCATTGTGATTACAGGAGACATGGAGCATTGTGATGACATTGGCAGGGATCATTGTGATTACAGGGATCATGGAGCATTGTGATGACAAGTGTCATGCAATATTGTGCTGACACAGTTCATGGAGCATTTTGATGAGAGTGGCCTTGGAGCACATTGATGAGAGACGTCATGGGGCATTATGGTGACAGTGGTCAAGGAGCATTTTGATGAAAGTGTTCATGGAGCAACGTGATTATCAGGACAATGGAGCATTGTGAATACAAAGGCCATGGAGCATTGAGATAACAGAGTTCATGGAGCATTGTGATGAAAATGGTCATGGATCACTGTGAAACAAGTGTCCTGGAACCTATTGATGACATGGTTCATACAGCATTGAGATGACAAGGGCCAAGGCGAATTGTGATGAAATGTATCATGGGGCATTGTGGTGACATTGGTCATCTTGCATTGTGATGTCAGTGGTCATGTAGAATTTTGATTAAAGGTATCATGGGGCACTGTGATGACAAAGGCCAAGGAAGATTTTGATGACAAGTGTCATTGAGCAAAGGGTTGACACGGGAATGGAGTATTATGATGACAAGAGCTCTGGAGCATTTTGATGAAAAAGGCATGGAGCATTGTGAAGACAGTGCCCATGGAGCATTGTGATGAAAAGTGCAGGGAACATTGTGATGTCTAGGTTCATGGAGCATTGTGATGAAAGTGGCCATTGAGCATTGAGATGACAGGCGTCATGAAGCATGGTGAAGACAGTGGTCATGGAGCATTGTGATGAAGGAGATCATGGAGCAATATGATATCACGGGCCATGGAGCATTGTGATGACAGGGGTCATGGGGCATTGTGCTGAAAGTGGTCATGGAGCATTGCGATGAAAAGCGCTATGGAGCATTGTGATGACAAGGGCCATGGATCATTGTAAAAACCGGTATCATTGGGCATTGTGATGAAAGGGGCATGGAGCATTTTTATGTAAGTTGCCATGGAGAGTTGTGATGAAAGGGATCATGTGGATTTGTAATGACAAGGGCCATGGAGCATTGTGATGAAACAAATCTTGGAGTATCTTGATGAAAGTTGTCATGGAGCATTGCGATGAAAAGCACCAAGGAACATTGTGATGACAAGAACCATCGAGCATTGTGATGACAAGTGTCATGGAGCATTGTGATGACAGGTGTCATGGAGCATCGTGATGACAAATGCCATGGAGAATTGTGATGAGAGGTGGCATTGGGCAATGTGACGAAAGGGGTCATGGAGTACTGTGATTACAGGGGCCATGGAGCATTGTGATAACAAGTGACATGCAGAATAGTGATGACAGGCGTCATAGAGCATTGTGATGACAATTGACATTTAGCATTTTGATGACAGGGGTCATCAGGCATTGTGTTGAAAGGGGTCACGGAGTATTGTGATGACAAAGGCTATAGAGCATTGTGATGACAGGGGTCATGGAGCACTGTGATGACGTGGGCCATGGAGCATTGTGAAGACAAGATTCATGTAGCATTGTAATGACACGGGCATAAAGCATGGTGATTACAACAGACCTGGAGCATTGTGATGACAAGGGCATGGAGCATTGTGATTACAGGAAATGTGGAGCATTGTGATGACAAGTGTCATGCAATATTGTGCTGACACAATTCATGGAGCATTTTGATGAGAGTGGCCTTGGAGCACAGTGATGAGAGACGTCATGGGGCATTATGGTGACAATGGTCAAGGAGAATTGTGATGAAAGTGTTCATGGAGTAACGCTATTATCGGGACAATGGAGCATTGTGAATACAAAGGCCATGGAGCATTGAGATAACAGAGTTCATGGAGCATTGTGATGAAAGTGGTCATGGATCACTGTGAAGACAAGTATCCTGGAACCTTGTGATGACACGGTTCATACAGCATTGAGATGACAAGGGCCAAGGAGAATTGTGATGACACGTGTCATGGGGCATTGTGATGACATTGGTCATCTTGCATTGTGATGACAGTGGTCATGTAGAATTTTGATTAAAGGTATCATGGAGCACTGTGATGACAAAGGCCAAGGAAGATTTTGATGACAAGTGTCATTGAGCAATGGGATGACACGAGTTTGGAGTATTATGATGACAAGTGTTCTGGAGATTTGTGATGACAAGGGCATGGAGCATTGTGATTACAGAGGCCATGGAGCATTTTGATGACAACGGCATGGAGTATTGTGATGACAGGGGTCATTGAGCATTGTGATTACAAAGACGATGAGGCATTGTGATGACAGGGGCCTTGGAGCATTGTGATGACAATGGTCATCGAGCCTTGTGATGAGAGGGGTCATAGAGCATTGTCATGAGAAAGACCATGGAGCATGGTGATAACAGAGGCCATGGAACATTGTGATGACAAGGCCAAGTACCATTGTGATTATATCGGTCATGGAGCATTGTGATGACAAGGGCAGGGAACATTGTGGTGACCGGGGTCATGGAGCATTTTGATGACAACTTTCATGGAACGTTTTGATGACAGGGGTCATGGAGCATTGTGTTGAAAGGGAACATGGAGCAGTGTGATTACAGGGTCCATGGAACATTGTGAATACATAGGCCATGGAACAATGTGATGACAGGGGTCATGTAGAATTGTGATGACAGGGTCATGGAGCATTGTGATTACAGGGGTTATGGGGCACTGTGATGACAGGGGGCATGGAGCATTGTGATGAAAATTGTCCTGGAGCATTGTGATGACAGAGGTCACAGAGAATTGGGATGAAAGGTATCATGCAGCATTGTGATGACAATGGTCATGGACCATATTGATGACAGGGGTCATGGAACATTCTGATGACAAGGTTCATAAAGCATTTTGATGACAGGGGTCATGGAGCATTGTGTTGACACGGGCATGGAGCATTGTAGTGATAGGATATCTGAAGCATTGTGATGAAAAGGGGATAGAGCATTTTGACGACAGGGTCCAAGGAGCATTGTGCCGACAATGGCACGGAGCACTGTGATGAAAACGGTACTGGAGCACTGTGAGGAAAGGAGTCATGGATCATTGTGGTGACAGGGGTCATGGAGCTTTGTGATGACAAGGGTCATGGAGCATTGTGATGACACGGTCAAGGAACATTGCGATGACAAGATTTCAGGAGCATTGTGATGAAAGGGCATGGAGCATTGTGATTAAAGGTGACAAGGAGCATTGTGATGATATGGGCAGAGAACTTTGTGATGACAGGGGTCATGGAACATTGTGATGAAAAGTGTCATGGAACATTGCGGTGACAGGGATCATGGAGCTTTTTGGTAAGAGAGTCCTAGGAGATTTGTGATGGCAGGCATCATGGGGCATTGTGATGACAGCCGTCTTGGAGCAATGTGATGACTAGTGTCATGGGGCATTTTGATGGCATTGGTATGGAACATTATGATGACAAGTGTTCTGGAACATTTTGATGACAAGGGCATGGAGCATTGTGATGACAGGGCCCATGGAGCATTGTGATGAAAAGGGCAGGGAACATTGTGATGACTGGGTTCATGGAGCATTGTGATGAAAGGGGCCATGGAGCATTGAGATGACAGGCGTCATGAGGCATGGTGATGACACTGGTCATGGAGCATTGTGATCAAAGAGATCATGGAGCAATATGATAACAGGGGCCATGGAGCATTGTGATGACAGGTGTATTGGAGCATTGTGATGAAAGTAGTCATGGATCATTGTGATGACATGTGTCCTGGAACACTGTGATGACACGGTTCATCGAGTATTGTGATGACAAGGGTCATAGCGAATTGTGATGACAGGTGTCATGGGGCATTGTGATGACATTGATCATCTAGGAATTGTGATGAAATGTATCATGGAGCACTGTGATGTCTGGGGGCATGAAGCATTGTTATGAAAATTGTCCTGGATTATGTGATGACAGCAGTCATGGAGAATTGTGATGACAAGGATTATGCAGCATTGTGTTGACAAGGGTATGGACTATTGTGATGACAATGGTCATGGAGCAATGTGATGAAAGTTTTCATGGAACATCGTGATGAAAAGTGCCTGGGAGAATTGTGACGATAAAGGCCATGGAGCATTGTGATGACAAGTGTCATGGAGCATTGTAATGAAAGGTTTCATTGTGCACTGTGATGACAAGGGGGATGGAGTATTGTGATGAAACTGGTCCTGGAGCATTGTGATAACAGAAGCCGTGGAGCATTGTGATGACAGGCATCATGGAGCATTGTGAAGAAAGGGACAATGGGGAATTGTAATGACAATAGAGAAATGTGATGAAAATGGTCAGCGAGCATAGTGATTAAAGTGGTCATTGAGAATTGTGATGAAAAGCGACATAGAGCATTGTGATGACAAAGGTCATGGAGAACTGTGATGACCAGGGTTATGTAGCATTGTGATGACACGGTCATGGAACATTGTGATGACAAGAATTCTGGAGCATTGTGATGACACGGGCATGAAGCATGGTGATGACAACAGACCTGGAGCATTGTGATGACAAGGGCGTGGAGCATTGTGATTACAGGAGACATGGAGCATTGTGATGACATTGGCAGGGATCATTGTGATTACAGGGATCATGGAGCATTGTGATGACAAGTGTCATGCAATATTGTGCTGACACAGTTCATGGAGCATTTTGATGAGAGTGGCCTTGGAGCACATTGATGAGAGACGTCATGGGGCATTATGGTGACAGTGGTCAAGGAGCATTTTGATGAAAGTGTTCATGGAGCAACGTGATTATCAGGACAATGGAGCATTGTGAATACAAAGGCCATGGAGCATTGAGATAACAGAGTTCATGGAGCATTGTGATGAAAATGGTCATGGATCACTGTGAAACAAGTGTCCTGGAACCTATTGATGACATGGTTCATACAGCATTGAGATGACAAGGGCCAAGGTGAATTGTGATGAAATGTATCATGGGGCATTGTGGTGACATTGGTCATCTTGCATTGTGATGTCAGTGGTCATGTAGAATTTTGATTAAAGGTATCATGGGGCACTGTGATGACAAAGGCCAAGGAAGATTTTGATGACAAGTGTCATTGAGCAAAGGGTTGACACGGGAATGGAGTATTATGATGACAAGAGCTCTGGAGCATTTTGATGAAAAAGGCATGGAGCATTGTGAAGACAGTGCCCATGGAGCATTGTGATGAAAAGTGCAGGGAACATTGTGATGTCTAGGTTCATGGAGCATTGTGATGAAAGTGGCCATTGAGCATTGAGATGACAGGCGTCATGAAGCATGGTGAAGACAGTGGTCATGGAGCATTGTGATGAAGGAGATCATGGAGCAATATGATATCACGGGCCATGGAGCATTGTGATGACAAGGGTCATGGGGCATTGTGCTGAAAGTGGTCATGGAGCATTGCGATGAAAAGCGCTATGGAGCATTGTGATGACAAGGGCCATGGATCATTGTAAGAACAGGTATCATTGGGCATTGTGATGAAAGGGGCATGGAGCATTTTTATGTAAGTTGCCATGGAGAGTTGTGATGAAAGGGATCATGTGGATTTGTAATGACAAGGGCCATGGAGCATTGTGATGAAACAAATCTTGGAGTATCTTGATGAAAGTTGTCATGGAGCATTGCGATGAAAAGCACCAAGGAACATTGTGATGACAAGAACCATCGAGCATTGTGATGACAAGTGTCATGGAGCATTGTGATGACAGGTGTCATGGAGCATCGTGATGACAAATGCCATGGAGAATTGTGATGAGAGGTGGCATTGGGCAATGTGACGAAAGGGATCATGGAGTACTGTGATTACAGGGGCCATGGAGCATTGTGATAACAAGTGACATGGAGAATAGTGATGACAGGCGTCATAGAGCATTGTGATGACAAGTGACATTTAGCATTTTGATGACAGGGGTCATCAGGCATTGTGTTGACAGGGGTCATGGAGTATTGTGATGACAAAGGCAATAGAGCATTGTGATGACAGGGGTCATGGAGCACTGTGATGACATGGGCCATGGAGCATTGTGAAGACAAGATTCATGGAGTATTGTGATGACACGGGCATGAAGCATGGTGATGACCACAGACCTGGAGCATTGTGATGACATTGGCAGGGATCGTTGTGATTACAGGGATCATGGAGCATTGTGATGACAAGTGTCATGCAATATTGTGCTGACACAGATCAGGGAGCATTTTGATGAGAGTGGCCTTGGAGCGCAGTAATGAGAGACGTCATGGGGCATTATGGTGGCAGTGGTCAAGGAGCATTGTGATGAAAGTGTTCATGGAGCAACGCTATTATCGGGACAATGGAGCATTTTGAATACAAAGGCCATGGAGCATTGAGATAACAGAGTTCATGGAGCATTGTGATGAAAGTGGTCATGGATCACTGTGATGACAAGTGTCCTGGAACCTAGTGATGACACGGTTCATACCGCATTGAGATGACAAGGGCCAAGGAGAATTGTGATGACACGTGTCATGGGGCATTGTGATGACATTGGTCATCTTGCATTGTGATGACAGTGGTCATGTAGAATTTTGATTAAAGTTATCATGGAGAACTGTGATGACAAAGGCCAAGGAAGATTTTGATGACAAGTGTCATTGAGCAATGGGATGACACGGGATTGGAGTATTATGATGACAAGTGTTCTGGAGCATTGTGATGACAAGGGCATGGAGCATTGTGATTACAGAGGCCATGGAGCATTGTGATGACAACGGCATGGAGTATTGTGATGACAGGGGTCATTGAGCATTGTGATTACAAAGACCATGAGGCATTGTGATGACAGGGGCCTTGGAGCATTGTGATGACAATGGTCATCGAGCATTGTGATGAGAGGGGTCATACAGCATTGTGATGAGAAAGACCATGGAGCATGGTGATGACAGATGCCATGGAACATTGTGATGACAAGGCCATGTACCATTTTGATTACAAGGGTCATGGAGCATTGTGATGACAAGGGCAGGGAACCTTGTGGTGACCGGGGTCATGGAGCATTTTGATGACAACTTTCATGGAACGTTGTGATAACAGGGGTCATGGAGCATTGTGTTGAAAGGGAACATGGAGCACTGTGATTACAGGGTCCATGGAACATTGTGAATACATAGGCCATGGAACAATGTGATGACAGGTGTCATGTAGCATTGTGATGACAGGGTCATGGAGCATTGTGATTACAGGTGTTAAGGGGCACTGTGATGACAGGGGGCATGGAGCATTGTGATGAAAAGTGTCATCGAACATTGTGTTGACAGGGATCATGGAGCTTTTTTGTAAGAGAGGCCTTGGATCTTAGTGATGGCAGGTGTCATGGGGCATTGTGATGACAGCGGTCTTGGAGCATTGTGATGAAAGGGGTCATGGAGCACTGTGATTCCACGGACCATGGAGCATTGTGAATACAAAGGCTATGGAGCATTGAGATGACAGGGTTCATGGAGCATTGTGATGAAAGTGATCATAGTTCATTGTGATGACAAGTGTCTTGGAACCTTGTGATGACACGGTTCATGGAGCATTGTGATGACAAGGACCATGGCGAATTGGGATGACATCTGTCATGGGGCATTGTGATGACAGTGGTCATCTAGAATTGTGATGAAAGGTATCATGGAGCACTGTGATGACAGGGGCCATGGAACATTGTGATGACAAAGGCCATGGAGCATTGTGATGACAAGTGTCATGGGGCATTTTGATGACATTGGCATGGAGCATTATGATGACAAGTGTTCTGGAGCATTGTGATGAAAAGGGCAGGGAACATTGTGATGACTGGGTTCATGGAGCATTGTGATGAAAGGGGCCATGGAGCATTGAGATGACAGGCGTCATGAGGCATGGTGATGACACTGGTCATGGAGCATTGTGATCAAAGAGATCATGGAGCAATATGATAACAGGGGCCATGGAGCATTGTGATGACAGGTGTATTGGAGCATTGTGATGAAAGTAGTCATGGATCATTGTGATGACATGTGTCCTGGAACACTGTGATGACACGGTTCATCGAGTATTGTGATGACAAGGGTCATAGCGAATTGTGATGACAGGTGTCATGGGGCATTGTGATGACATTGATCATCTAGGAATTGTGATGAAATGTATCATGGAGCACTGTGATGTCTGGGGGCATGAAGCATTGTTATGAAAATTGTCCTGGATTATGTGATGACAGCAGTCATGGAGAATTGTGATGACAAGGATTATGCAGCATTGTGTTGACAAGGGTATGGACTATTGTGATGACAATGGTCATGGAGCAATGTGATGAAAGTTTTCATGGAACATCGTGATGAAAAGTGCCTGGGAGAATTGTGACGATAAAGGCCATGGAGCATTGTGATGACAAGTGTCATGGAGCATTGTAATGAAAGGTTTCATTGTGCACTGTGATGACAAGGGGGATGGAGTATTGTGATGAAACTGGTCCTGGAGCATTGTGATAACAGAAGCCGTGGAGCATTGTGATGACAGGCATCATGGAGCATTGTGAAGAAAGGGACAATGGGGAGTTGTAATGACAATAGAGAAATGTGATGAAAATGGTCAGCGAGCATAGTGATTAAAGTGGTCATTGAGAATTGTGATGAAAAGCGACATAGAGCATTGTGATGACAAAGGTCATGGAGAACTGTGATGACCAGGGTTATGTAGCATTGTGATGAAACGGTCATGGAACATTGTGATGACCAGAATTCTGGAGCATTGTGATGACACGGGCATGAAGCATGGTGATGACAACAGACCTGGAGCATTGTGATGACAAGGGCGTGGAGCATTGTGATTACAGGAGACATGGAGCATTGTGATGACATTGGCAGGGATCATTGTGATTACAGGGATCATGGAGCATTGTGATGACAAGTGTCATGCAATATTGTGCTGACACAGTTCATGGAGCATTTTGATGAGAGTGGCCTTGGAGCACATTGATGAGAGACGTCATGGGGCATTATGGTGACAGTGGTCAAGGAGCATTTTGATGAAAGTGTTCATGGAGCAACGTGATTATCAGGACAATGGAGCATTGTGAATACAAAGGCCATGGAGCATTGAGATAACAGAGTTCATGGAGCATTGTGATGAAAATGGTCATGGATCACTGTGAAACAAGTGTCCTGGAACCTATTGATGACATGGTTCATACAGCATTGAGATGACAAGGGCCAAGGCGAATTGTGATGAAATGTATCATGGGGCATTGTGGTGACATTGGTCATCTTGCATTGTGATGTCAGTGGTCATGTAGAATTTTGATTAAAGGTATCATGGGGCACTGTGATGACAAAGGCCAAGGAAGATTTTGATGACGTGTCATTGAGCAAAGGGTTGACACGGGAATGGAGTATTATGATGACAAGAGCTCTGGAGCATTTTGATGAAAAAGGCATGGAGCATTGTGAAGACAGTGCCCATGGAGCATTGTGATGAAAAGTGCAGGGAACATTGTGATGTCTAGGTTCATGGAGCATTGTGATGAAAGTGGCCATTGAGCATTGAGATGACAGGCGTCATGAAGCATGGTGAAGACAGTGGTCATGGATCATTGTGATGAAGGAGATCATGGAGCAATATGATATCATGGGCCATGGAGCATTGTGATGACAAGGGTCATGGGGCATTGTGCTGAAAGTGGTCATGGAGCATTGTGATGAAAAGCGCTATGGAGCATTGTGATGACAAGGGCCATGGATCATTGTAAAAACAGGTATCATTGGGCATTGTGATGAAAGGGGCATGGAGCATTTTTATGTAAGTTGCCATGGAGAGTTGTGATGAAAGGGATCATGTGGATTTGTAATGACAAGGGCCATGGAGCATTGTGATGAAACAAATCTTGGAGTATCTTGATGAAAGTTGTCATGGAGCATTACGATGAAAAGCACCAAGGAACATTGTGATGACAAGAACCATCGAGCATTGTGATGACAAGTGTCATGGAGCATTGTGATGACAGGTGTCATGGAGCATCGTGATGACAAATGCCATGGAGAATTGTGATGAGAGGTGGCATTGGGCAATGTGACGAAAGGGATCATGGAGTACTGTGATTACAGGGGCCATGGAGCATTGTGATAACAAGTGACATGGAGAATAGTGATGACAGGCGTCATAGAGCATTGTGATGACAAGTGACATTTAGCATTTTGATGACATGCGTCATCAGGCATTGTGTTGACAGGGGTCATGGAGTATTGTGATGACAAAGGCAATAGAGCATTGTGATGACAGGGGTCATGGAGCACTGTGATGATATGGGCCATGGAGCATTGTGAAGACAAGATTCATGGAGTATTGTGATGACACGGGCATGAAGCATGGTGATGACCACAGACCTGGAGCATTGTGATGACATTGGCAGGGATCATTGTGATTACAGGGATCATGGAGCATTGTGATGACAAGTGTCATGCAATATTGTGCTGACACAGATCAGGGAGCATTTTGATGAGAGTGGCCTTGCAGCGCAGTAATGAGAGACGTCATGGGGCATTATGGTGACAATGGTCAAGGAGAATTGTGATGAAAGTGTTCATGGAGTAACGCTATTATCGGGACAATGGAGCATTGTGAATACAAAGGCCATGGAGCATTGAGATAACAGAGTTCATGGAGCATTGTGATGAAAGTGGTCATGGATCACTGTGAAGACAAGTATCCTGGAACCTTGTGATGACACGGTTCATACAGCATTGAGATGACAAGGGCCAAGGAGAATTGTGATGACACGTGTCATGGGGCATTGTGATGACATTGGTCATCTTGCATTGTGATGACAGTGGTCATGTAGAATTTTGATTAAAGGTATCATGGAGCACTGTGATGACAAAGGCCAAGGAAGATTTTGATGACAAGTGTCATTGAGCAATGGGATGACGCGAGTTTGGAGTATTATGATGACAAGTGTTCTGGAACATTGTGATGACAAGGGCATGGAGCATTGTGATTACAGAGGCCATGGAGCATTGTGATGACAACGGCATGGAGTATTGTGATGACAGGGGTCATTGAGCATTGTGATTACAAAGACCATGAGGCATTGTGATGACAGGGGCCTTGGAGCATTGTGATGACAATGGTCATCGAGCCTTGTGATGAGAGGGGTCATAGAGCATTGTCATGAGAAAGACCATGGAGCATGGTGATAACAGAGGCCATGGAACATTGTGATGACAAGGCCATGTACCATTGTGATTATATCGGTCATGGAGCATTGTGATGACAAGGGCAGGGAACATTGTGGTGACCGGGGTCATGGAGCATTTTGATGACAACTTTCATGGAACGTTTTGATGACAGGGGTCATAGAGCATTGTGTTGAAAGGGAACATGGAGCAGTGTGATTACAGGGTCCATGGAACATTGTGAATACATAGGCCATGGAACAATGTGATGACAGGGGTCATGTAGAATTGTGATGACAGGGTCATGGAGCATTGTGATTACAGGGGTTATGGGGCACTGTGATGACAGGGGGCATGGAGCATTGTGATGAAAATTGTCCTGGAGCATTGTGATGACAGTGGTCACAGAGAATTGGGATGAAAGGTATCATGCAGCATTGTGATGACAATGGTCATGGACCATATTGATGATAGGGGTCATGGAACATTCTGATGACAAGGTTCATAAAGCATTTTGATGACAGGGGTCATGGAGCATTGTGTTGACACGGGCATGGAGCATTGTAGTGATAGGATATCTGAAGCATTGTGATGAAAAGGGGATAGAGCATTTTGACGACAGGGTCCAAGGAGCATTGTGCCGACAATGGCACGGAGCACTGTGATGAAAACGGTACTGGAGCACTGTGAGGAAAGGAGTCATGGATCATTGTGATGACAGGGGTCATGGAGCTTTGTGATGACAAGGGTCATGGAGCATTGTGATGACACGGTCAAGGAACATTGCGATGACAAGATTTCAGGAGCATTGTGATGAAAGGGCATGGAGCATTGTGATTAAAGGTGACAAGAAGCATTGTGATGATATGGGCAGAGAACTTTGTGATGACAGGGGTCATGGAACATTGTGATGAAAAGTGTCATGGAACATTGCGGTGACAGGGATCATGGAGATTTTTGGTAAGAGAGTCCTAAGAGATTTGTGATGGCAGGCATCATGGGGCATTGTGATGACAGCCGTCTTGGAGCAATGTGATGACTAGTGTCATGGGGCATTTTGATGGCATTGGTATGGAACATTATGATGACAAGTGTTCTGGAACATTTTGATGACAAGGGCATGGAGCATTGTGATGACAGGGCCCATGGAGCATTGTGATGAAAAGGGCAGGGAACATTGTGATGACTGGGTTCATGGAGCATTGTGATGAAAGGGGCCATGGAGCATTGAGATGACAGGCATCATGAGGCATGGTGATGACACTGGTCATGGAGCATTGTGATCAAAGAGATCATGGAGCAATATGATAACAGGGGCCATGGAGCATTGTGATGACAGGTGTATTGGAGCATTGTGATGAAAGTAGTCATGGATCATTGTGATGACATGTGTCCTGGAACACTGTGATGACACGGTTCATCGAGTATTGTGATGACAAGGGTCATAGCGAATTGTGATGACAGGTGTCATGGGGCATTGTGATGACATTGATCATCTAGGAATTGTGATGAAATGTATCATGGAGCACTGTGATGTCTGGGGGCATGAAGCATTGTTATGAAAATTGTCCTGGATTATGTGATGACAGCAGTCATGGAGAATTGTGATGACAAGGATTATGCAGCATTGTGTTGACAAGGGTATGGACTATTGTGATGACAATGGTCATGGAGCAATGTGATGAAAGTTTTCATGGAACATCGTGATGAAAAGTGCCTGGGAGAATTGTGACGATAAAGGCCATGGAGCATTGTGATGACAAGTGTCATGGAGCATTGTAATGAAAGGTTTCATTGTGCACTGTGATGACAAGGGTGATAGAGTATTGTGATGAAACTGGTCCTGGAGCATTGTGATAACAGAAGCCGTGGAGCATTGTGATGACAAGCATCATGGAGCATTGTGAAGAAAGGGACAATGGGGAATTGTAATGACAATAGAGAAATGTGATGAAAATGGTCAGCGAGCATAGTGATTAAAGTGGTCATTGAGAATTGTGATGAAAAGCGACATAGAGCATTGTGATGACAAAGGTCATGGAGAACTGTGATGACCAGGGTTATGTAGCATTGTGATGACACGGTCATGGAACATTGTGATGACCAGAATTCTGGAGCATTGTGATGACACGGGCATGAAGCATGGTGATGACAACAGACCTGGAGCATTGTGATGACAAGGGCGTGGAGCATTGTGATTACAGGAGACATGGAGCATTGTGATGACATTGGCAGGGATCATTGTGATTACAGGGATCATGGAGCATTGTGATGACAAGTGTCATGCAATATTGTGCTGATACAGTTCATGGAGCTTTTTGATGAGAGTGGCCTTGGAGCACATTGATGAGAGACGTCATGGGGCATTATGGTGACAGTGGTCAAGGAGCATTTTGATGAAAGTGTTCATGGAGCAACGTGATTATCAGGACAATGGAGCATTGTGAATACAAAGGCCATGGAGCATTGAGATAACAGAGTTCATGGAGCATTGTGATGAAAATGGTCATGGATCACTGTGAAACAAGTGTCCTGGAACCTATTGATGACATGGTTCATACAGCATTGAGATGACAAGGGCCAAGGCGAATTGTGATGAAATGTATCATGGGGCATTGTGGTGACATTGGTCATCTTGCATTGTGATGTCAGTGGTCATGTAGAATTTTGATTAAAGGTATCATGGGGCACTGTGATGACAAAGGCCAAGGAAGATTTTGATGACAAGTGTCATTGAGCAAAGGGTTGACACGGGAATGGAGTATTATGATGACAAGAGCTCTGGAGCATTTTGATGAAAAAGGCATGGAGCATTGTGAAGACAGTGCCCATGGAGCATTGTGATGAAAAGTGCAGGGAACATTGTGATGTCTAGGTTCATGGAGCATTGTGATGAAAGTGGCCATTGAGCATTGAGATGACAGGCGTCATGAAGCATGGTGAAGACAGTGGTCATGGATCATTGTGATGAAGGAGATCATGGAGCAATATGATATCACGGGCCATGGAGCATTGTGATGACAAGGGTCATGGGGCATTGTGCTGAAAGTGGTCATGGAGCATTGCGATGAAAAGCGCTATGGAGCATTGTGATGACAAGGGCCATGGATCATTGTAAAAACAGGTATCATTGGGCATTGTGATGAAAGGGGCATGGAGCATTTTTATGTAAGTTGCCATGGAGAGTTGTGATGAAAGGGATCATGTGGATTTGTAATGACAAGGGCCATAGAGCATTGTGATGAAACAAATCTTGGAGTATCTTGATGAAAGTTGTCATGGAGCATTACGATGAAAAGCACCAAGGAACATTGTGATGACAAGAACCATCGAGCATTGTGATGACAAGTGTCATGGAGCATTGTGATGACAGGTGTCATGGAGCATCGTGATGACAAATGCCATGGAGAATTGTGATGAGAGGTGGCATTGGGCAATGTGACGAAAGGGATCATGGAGTACTGTGATTACAGGGGCCATGGAGCATTGTGATAACAAGTGACATGGAGAATAGTGATGACAGGCGTCATAGAGCATTGTGATGACAAGTGACATTTAGCATTTTGATGACATGGGTCATCAGGCATTGTGTTGACAGGGGTCATGGAGTATTGTGATGACAAAGGCAATAGAGCATTGTGATGACAGGGGTCATGGAGCACTGTGATGATATGGGCCATGGAGCATTGTGAAGACAAGATTCATGGAGTATTGTGATGACACGGGCATGAAGCATGGTGATGACCACAGACCTGGAGCATTGTGATGACATTGGCAGGGATCATTGTGATTACAGGGATCATGGAGCATTGTGATGACAAGTGTCATGCAATATTGTGCTGACAGAGATCAGGGAGCATTTTGATGAGAGTGGCCTTGCAGCGCAGTAATGAGAGACGTCATGGGGCATTATGGTGACAATGGTCAAGGAGAATTGTGATGAAAGTGTTCATGGAGTAACGCTATTATCGGGACAATGGAGCACTGTGAATACAAAGGCCATGGAGCATTGAGATAACAGAGTTCATGGAGCATTGTGATGAAAATGGTCATGGATCACTGTGAAACAAGTGTCCTGGAACCTATTGATGACATGGTTCATACAGCATTGAGATGACAAGGGCCAAGGCGAATTGTGATGAAATGTATCATGGGGCATTGTGGTGACATTGGTCATCTTGCATTGTGATGTCAGTGGTCATGTAGAATTTTGATTAAAGGTATCATGGGGCACTGTGATGACAAAGGCCAAGGAAGATTTTGATGACAAGTGTCATTGAGCAAAGGGTTGACACGGGAATGGAGTATTATGATGACAAGAGCTCTGGAGCATTTTGATGAAAAAGGCATGGAGCATTGTGAAGACAGTGCCCATGGAGCATTGTGATGAAAAGTGCAGGGAACATTGTGATGTCTAGGTTCATGGAGCATTGTGATGAAAGTGGCCATTGAGCATTGAGATGACAGGCGTCATGAAGCATGGTGAAGACAGTGGTCATGGATCATTGTGATGAAGGAGATCATGGAGCAATATGATATCACGGGCCATGGAGCATTGTGATGACAAGGGTCATGGGGCATTGTGCTGAAAGTGGTCATGGAGCATTGTGATGAAAAGCGCTATGGAGCATTGTGATGACAAGGGCCATGGATCATTGTAAAAACAGGTATCATTGGGCATTGTGATGAAAGGGGCATGGAGCATTTTTATGTAAGTTGCCATGGAGAGTTGTGATGAAAGGGATCATGTGGATTTGTAATGACAAGGGCCATGGAGCATTGTGATGAAACAAATCTTGGAGTATCTTGATGAAAGTTGTCATGGAGCATTGCGATGAAAAGCACCAAGGAACATTGTGATGACAAGAACCATCGAGCATTGTGATGACAAGTGTCATGGAGCATTGTGATGACAGGTGTCATGGAGCATCGTGATGACAAATGCCATGGAGAATTGTGATGAGAGGTGGCATTGGGCAATGTGACGAAAGGGGTCATGGAGTACTGTGATTACAGGGGCCATGGAGCATTGTGATAACAAGTGACATGCAGAATAGTGATGACAGGCGTCATAGAGCATTGTGATGACAATTGACATTTAGCATTTTGATGACAGGGGTCATCAGGCATTGTGTTGAAAGGGGTCACGGAGTATTGTGATGACAAAGGCTATAGAGCATTGTGATGACAGGGGTCATGGAGCACTGTGATGACGTGGGCCATGGAGCATTGTGAAGACAAGATTCATGTAGCATTGTAATGACACGGGCATAAAGCATGGTGATTACAACAGACCTGGAGCATTGTGATGACAAGGGCATGGAGCATTGTGATTACAGGAAATGTGGAGCATTGTGATGACAAGTGTCATGCAATATTGTGCTGACACAATTCATGGAGCATTTTGATGAGAGTGGCCTTGGAGCACAGTGATGAGAGACGTCATGGGGCATTATGGTGACAATGGTCAAGGAGAATTGTGATGAAAGTGTTCATGGAGTAACGCTATTATCGGGACAATGGAGCATTGTGAATACAAAGGCCATGGAGCATTGAGATAACAGAGTTCATGGAGCATTGTGATGAAAGTGGTCATGGATCACTGTGAAGACAAGTATCCTGGAACCTTGTGATGACACGGTTCATACAGCATTGAGATGACAAGGGCCAAGGAGAATTGTGATGACACGTGTCATGGGGCATTGTGATGACATTGGTCATCTTGCATTGTGATGACAGTGGTCATGTAGAATTTTGATTAAAGGTATCATGGAGCACTGTGATGACAAAGGCCAAGGAAGATTTTGATGACAAGTGTCATTGAGCAATGGGATGACACGAGTTTGGAGTATTATGATGACAAGTGTTCTGGAGCATTGTGATGACAAGGGCATGGAGCATTGTGATTACAGAGGCCATGGAGCATTTTGATGACAACGGCATGGAGTATTGTGATGACAGGGGTCATTGAGCATTGTGATTACAAAGACGATGAGGCATTGTGATGACAGGGGCCTTGGAGCATTGTGATGACAATGGTCATCGAGCCTTGTGATGAGAGGGGTCATAGAGCATTGTCATGAGAAAGACCATGGAGCATGGTGATAACAGAGGCCATGGAACATTGTGATGACAAGGCCAAGTACCATTGTGATTATATCGGTCATGGAGCATTGTGATGACAAGGGCAGGGAACATTGTGGTGACCGGGGTCATGGAGCATTTTGATGACAACTTTCATGGAACGTTTTGATGACAGGGGTCATGGAGCATTGTGTTGAAAGGGAACATGGAGCAGTGTGATTACAGGGTCCATGGAACATTGTGAATACATAGGCCATGGAACAATGTGATGACAGGGGTCATGTAGAATTGTGATGACAGGGTCATGGAGCATTGTGATTACAGGGGTTATGGGGCACTGTGATGACAGGGGGCATGGAGCATTGTGATGAAAATTGTCCTGGAGCATTGTGATGACAGAGGTCACAGAGAATTGGGATGAAAGGTATCATGCAGCATTGTGATGACAATGGTCATGGACCATATTGATGACAGGGGTCATGGAACATTCTGATGACAAGGTTCATAAAGCATTTTGATGACAGGGGTCATGGAGCATTGTGTTGACACGGGCATGGAGCATTGTAGTGATAGGATATCTGAAGCATTGTGATGAAAAGGGGATAGAGCATTTTGACGACAGGGTCCAAGGAGCATTGTGCCGACAATGGCACAGAGCACTGTGATGAAAACGGTACTGGAGCACTGTGAGGAAAGGAGTCATGGATCATTGTGGTGACAGGGGTCATGGAGCTTTGTGATGACAAGGGTCATGGAGCATTGTGATGACACGGTCAAGGAACATTGCGATGACAAGATTTCAGGAGCATTGTGATGAAAGGGCATGGAGCATTGTGATTAAAGGTGACAAGGAGCATTGTGATGATATGGGCAGAGAACTTTGTGATGACAGGGGTCATGGAACATTGTGATGAAAAGTGTCATGGAACATTGCGGTGACAGGGATCATGGAGCTTTTTGGTAAGAGAGTCCTAGGAGATTTGTGATGGCAGGCATCATGGGGCATTGTGATGACAGCCGTCTTGGAGCAATGTGATGACTAGTGTCATGGGGCATTTTGATGGCATTGGTATGGAACATTATGATGACAAGTGTTCTGGAACATTTTGATGACAAGGGCATGGAGCATTGTGATGACAGGGCCCATGGAGCATTGTGATGAAAAGGGCAGGGAACATTGTGATGACTGGGTTCATGGAGCATTGTGATGAAAGGGGCCATGGAGCATTGAGATGACAGGCGTCATGAGGCATGGTGATGACACTGGTCATGGAGCATTGTGATCAAAGAGATCATGGAGCAATATGATAACAGGGGCCATGGAGCATTGTGATGACAGGTGTATTGGAGCATTGTGATGAAAGTAGTCATGGATCATTGTGATGACATGTGTCCTGGAACACTGTGATGACACGGTTCATCGAGTATTGTGATGACAAGGGTCATAGCGAATTGTGATGACAGGTGTCATGGGGCATTGTGATGACATTGATCATCTAGGAATTGTGATGAAATGTATCATGGAGCACTGTGATGTCTGGGGGCATGAAGCATTGTTATGAAAATTGTCCTGGATTATGTGATGACAGCAGTCATGGAGAATTGTGATGACAAGGATTATGCAGCATTGTGTTGACAAGGGTATGGACTATTGTGATGACAATGGTCATGGAGCAATGTGATGAAAGTTTTCATGGAACATCGTGATGAAAAGTGCCTGGGAGAATTGTGACGATAAAGGCCATGGAGCATTGTGATGACAAGTGTCATGGAGCATTGTAATGAAAGGTTTCATTGTGCACTGTGATGACAAGGGGGATGGAGTATTGTGATGAAACTGGTCCTGGAGCATTGTGATAACAGAAGCCGTGGAGCATTGTGATGACAGGCATCATGGAGCATTGTGAAGAAAGGGACAATGGGGAATTGTAATGACAATAGAGAAATGTGATGAAAATGGTCAGCGAGCATAGTGATTAAAGTGGTCATTGAGAATTGTGATGAAAAGCGACATAGAGCATTGTGATGACAAAGGTCATGGAGAACTGTGATGACCAGGGTTATGTAGCATTGTGATGACACGGTCATGGAACATTGTGATGACAAGAATTCTGGAGCATTGTGATGACACGGGCATGAAGCATGGTGATGACAACAGACCTGGAGCATTGTGATGACAAGGGCGTGGAGCATTGTGATTACAGGAGACATGGAGCATTGTGATGACATTGGCAGGGATCATTGTGATTACAGGGATCATGGAGCATTGTGATGACAAGTGTCATGCAATATTGTGCTGACACAGTTCATGGAGCATTTTGATGAGAGTGGCCTTGGAGCACATTGATGAGAGACGTCATGGGGCATTATGGTGACAGTGGTCAAGGAGCATTTTGATGAAAGTGTTCATGGAGCAACGTGATTATCAGGACAATGGAGCATTGTGAATACAAAGGCCATGGAGCATTGAGATAACAGAGTTCATGGAGCATTGTGATGAAAATGGTCATGGATCACTGTGAAACAAGTGTCCTGGAACCTATTGATGACATGGTTCATACAGCATTGAGATGACAAGGGCCAAGGCGAATTGTGATGAAATGTATCATGGGGCATTGTGGTGACATTGGTCATCTTGCATTGTGATGTCAGTGGTCATGTAGAATTTTGATTAAAGGTATCATGGGGCACTGTGATGACAAAGGCCAAGGAAGATTTTGATGACAAGTGTCATTGAGCAAAGGGTTGACACGGGAATGGAGTATTATGATGACAAGAGCTCTGGAGCATTTTGATGAAAAAGGCATGGAGCATTGTGAAGACAGTGCCCATGGAGCATTGTGATGAAAAGTGCAGGGAACATTGTGATGTCTAGGTTCATGGAGCATTGTGATGAAAGTGGCCATTGAGCATTGAGATGACAGGCGTCATGAAGCATGGTGAAGACAGTGGTCATGGAGCATTGTGATGAAGGAGATCATGGAGCAATATGATATCACGGGCCATGGAGCATTGTGATGACAAGGGTCATGGGGCATTGTGCTGAAAGTGGTCATGGAGCATTGCGATGAAAAGCGCTATGGAGCATTGTGATGACAAGGGCCATGGATCATTGTAAGAACAGGTATCATTGGGCATTGTGATGAAAGGGGCATGGAGCATTTTTATGTAAGTTGCCATGGAGAGTTGTGATGAAAGGGATCATGTGGATTTGTAATGACAAGGGCCATGGAGCATTGTGATGAAACAAATCTTGGAGTATCTTGATGAAAGTTGTCATGGAGCATTGCGATGAAAAGCACCAAGGAACATTGTGATGACAAGAACCATCGAGCATTGTGATGACAAGTGTCATGGAGCATTGTGATGACAGGTGTCATGGAGCATCGTGATGACAAATGCCATGGAGAATTGTGATGAGAGGTGGCATTGGGCAATGTGACGAAAGGGATCATGGAGTACTGTGATTACAGGGGCCATGGAGCATTGTGATAACAAGTGACATGGAGAATAGTGATGACAGGCGTCATAGAGCATTGTGATGACAAGTGACATTTAGCATTTTGATGACAGGGGTCATCAGGCATTGTGTTGACAGGGGTCATGGAGTATTGTGATGACAAAGGCAATAGAGCATTGTGATGACAGGGGTCATGGAGCACTGTGATGACATGGGCCATGGAGCATTGTGAAGACAAGATTCATGGAGTATTGTGATGACACGGGCATGAAGCATGGTGATGACCACAGACCTGGAGCATTGTGATGACATTGGCAGGGATCGTTGTGATTACAGGGATCATGGAGCATTGTGATGACAAGTGTCATGCAATATTGTGCTGACACAGATCAGGGAGCATTTTGATGAGAGTGGCCTTGGAGCGCAGTAATGAGAGACGTCATGGGGCATTATGGTGGCAGTGGTCAAGGAGCATTGTGATGAAAGTGTTCATGGAGCAACGCTATTATCGGGACAATGGAGCATTTTGAATACAAAGGCCATGGAGCATTGAGATAACAGAGTTCATGGAGCATTGTGATGAAAGTGGTCATGGATCACTGTGATGACAAGTGTCCTGGAACCTAGTGATGACACGGTTCATACCGCATTGAGATGACAAGGGCCAAGGAGAATTGTGATGACACGTGTCATGGGGCATTGTGATGACATTGGTCATCTTGCATTGTGATGACAGTGGTCATGTAGAATTTTGATTAAAGTTATCATGGAGAACTGTGATGACAAAGGCCAAGGAAGATTTTGATGACAAGTGTCATTGAGCAATGGGATGACACGGGATTGGAGTATTATGATGACAAGTGTTCTGGAGCATTGTGATGACAAGGGCATGGAGCATTGTGATTACAGAGGCCATGGAGCATTGTGATGACAACGGCATGGAGTATTGTGATGACAGGGGTCATTGAGCATTGTGATTACAAAGACCATGAGGCATTGTGATGACAGGGGCCTTGGAGCATTGTGATGACAATGGTCATCGAGCATTGTGATGAGAGGGGTCATACAGCATTGTGATGAGAAAGACCATGGAGCATGGTGATGACAGATGCCATGGAACATTGTGATGACAAGGCCATGTACCATTTTGATTACAAGGGTCATGGAGCATTGTGATGACAAGGGCAGGGAACCTTGTGGTGACCGGGGTCATGGAGCATTTTGATGACAACTTTCATGGAACGTTGTGATAACAGGGGTCATGGAGCATTGTGTTGAAAGGGAACATGGAGCACTGTGATTACAGGGTCCATGGAACATTGTGAATACATAGGCCATGGAACAATGTGATGACAGGTGTCATGTAGCATTGTGATGACAGGGTCATGGAGCATTGTGATTACAGGTGTTAAGGGGCACTGTGATGACAGGGGGCATGGAGCATTGTGATGAAAAGTGTCATCGAACATTGTGTTGACAGGGATCATGGAGCTTTTTTGTAAGAGAGGCCTTGGATCTTAGTGATGGCAGGTGTCATGGGGCATTGTGATGACAGCGGTCTTGGAGCATTGTGATGAAAGGGGTCATGGAGCACTGTGATTCCACGGACCATGGAGCATTGTGAATACAAAGGCTATGGAGCATTGAGATGACAGGGTTCATGGAGCATTGTGATGAAAGTGATCATAGTTCATTGTGATGACAAGTGTCTTGTAACCTTGTGATGACACGGTTCATGGAGCATTGTGATGACAAGGACCATGGCGAATTGGGATGACATCTGTCATGGGGCATTGTGATGACAGTGGTCATCTAGAATTGTGATGAAAGGTATCATGGAGCACTGTGATGACAGGGGCCATGGAACATTGTGATGACAAAGGCCATGGAGCATTGTGATGACAAGTGTCATGGGGCATTTTGATGACATTGGCATGGAGCATTATGATGACAAGTGTTCTGGAGCATTGTGATGAAAAGGGCAGGGAACATTGTGATGACTGGGTTCATGGAGCATTGTGATGAAAGGGGCCATGGAGCATTGAGATGACAGGCGTCATGAGGCATGGTGATGACACTGGTCATGGAGCATTGTGATCAAAGAGATCATGGAGCAATATGATAACAGGGGCCATGGAGCATTGTGATGACAGGTGTATTGGAGCATTGTGATGAAAGTAGTCATGGATCATTGTGATGACATGTGTCCTGGAACACTGTGATGACACGGTTCATCGAGTATTGTGATGACAAGGGTCATAGCGAATTGTGATGACAGGTGTCATGGGGCATTGTGATGACATTGATCATCTAGGAATTGTGATGAAATGTATCATGGAGCACTGTGATGTCTGGGGGCATGAAGCATTGTTATGAAAATTGTCCTGGATTATGTGATGACAGCAGTCATGGAGAATTGTGATGACAAGGATTATGCAGCATTGTGTTGACAAGGGTATGGACTATTGTGATGACAATGGTCATGGAGCAATGTGATGAAAGTTTTCATGGAACATCGTGATGAAAAGTGCCTGGGAGAATTGTGACGATAAAGGCCATGGAGCATTGTGATGACAAGTGTCATGGAGCATTGTAATGAAAGGTTTCATTGTGCACTGTGATGACAAGGGGGATGGAGTATTGTGATGAAACTGGTCCTGGAGCATTGTGATAACAGAAGCCGTGGAGCATTGTGATGACAGGCATCATGGAGCATTGTGAAGAAAGGGACAATGGGGAGTTGTAATGACAATAGAGAAATGTGATGAAAATGGTCAGCGAGCATAGTGATTAAAGTGGTCATTGAGAATTGTGATGAAAAGCGACATAGAGCATTGTGATGACAAAGGTCATGGAGAACTGTGATGACCAGGGTTATGTAGCATTGTGATGAAACGGTCATGGAACATTGTGATGACCAGAATTCTGGAGCATTGTGATGACACGGGCATGAAGCATGGTGATGACAACAGACCTGGAGCATTGTGATGACAAGGGCGTGGAGCATTGTGATTACAGGAGACATGGAGCATTGTGATGACATTGGCAGGGATCATTGTGATTACAGGGATCATGGAGCATTGTGATGACAAGTGTCATGCAATATTGTGCTGACACAGTTCATGGAGCATTTTGATGAGAGTGGCCTTGGAGCACATTGATGAGAGACGTCATGGGGCATTATGGTGACAGTGGTCAAGGAGCATTTTGATGAAAGTGTTCATGGAGCAACGTGATTATCAGGACAATGGAGCATTGTGAATACAAAGGCCATGGAGCATTGAGATAACAGAGTTCATGGAGCATTGTGATGAAAATGGTCATGGATCACTGTGAAACAAGTGTCCTGGAACCTATTGATGACATGGTTCATACAGCATTGAGATGACAAGGGCCAAGGCGAATTGTGATGAAATGTATCATGGGGCATTGTGGTGACATTGGTCATCTTGCATTGTGATGTCAGTGGTCATGTAGAATTTTGATTAAAGGTATCATGGGGCACTGTGATGACAAAGGCCAAGGAAGATTTTGATGACGTGTCATTGAGCAAAGGGTTGACACGGGAATGGAGTATTATGATGACAAGAGCTCTGGAGCATTTTGATGAAAAAGGCATGGAGCATTGTGAAGAGAGTGCCCATGGAGCATTGTGATGAAAAGTGCAGGGAACATTGTGATGTCTAGGTTCATGGAGCATTGTGATGAAAGTGGCCATTGAGCATTGAGATGACAGGCGTCATGAAGCATGGTGAAGACAGTGGTCATGGATCATTGTGATGAAGGAGATCATGGAGCAATATGATATCATGGGCCATGGAGCATTGTGATGACAAGGGTCATGGGGCATTGTGCTGAAAGTGGTCATGGAGCATTGTGATGAAAAGCGCTATGGAGCATTGTGATGACAAGGGCCATGGATCATTGTAAAAACAGGTATCATTGGGCATTGTGATGAAAGGGGCATGGAGCATTTTTATGTAAGTTGCCATGGAGAGTTGTGATGAAAGGGATCATGTGGATTTGTAATGACAAGGGCCATGGAGCATTGTGATGAAACAAATCTTGGAGTATCTTGATGAAAGTTGTCATGGAGCATTACGATGAAAAGCACCAAGGAACATTGTGATGACAAGAACCATCGAGCATTGTGATGACAAGTGTCATGGAGCATTGTGATGACAGGTGTCATGGAGCATCGTGATGACAAATGCCATGGAGAATTGTGATGAGAGGTGGCATTGGGCAATGTGACGAAAGGGATCATGGAGTACTGTGATTACAGGGGCCATGGAGCATTGTGATAACAAGTGACATGGAGAATAGTGATGACAGGCGTCATAGAGCATTGTGATGACAAGTGACATTTAGCATTTTGATGACATGCGTCATCAGGCATTGTGTTGACAGGGGTCATGGAGTATTGTGATGACAAAGGCAATAGAGCATTGTGATGACAGGGGTCATGGAGCACTGTGATGATATGGGCCATGGAGCATTGTGAAGACAAGATTCATGGAGTATTGTGATGACACGGGCATGAAGCATGGTGATGACCACAGACCTGGAGCATTGTGATGACATTGGCAGGGATCATTGTGATTACAGGGATCATGGAGCATTGTGATGACAAGTGTCATGCAATATTGTGCTGACACAGATCAGGGAGCATTTTGATGAGAGTGGCCTTGCAGCGCAGTAATGAGAGACGTCATGGGGCATTATGGTGACAATGGTCAAGGAGAATTGTGATGAAAGTGTTCATGGAGTAACGCTATTATCGGGACAATGGAGCATTGTGAATACAAAGGCCATGGAGCATTGAGATAACAGAGTTCATGGAGCATTGTGATGAAAGTGGTCATGGATCACTGTGAAGACAAGTATCCTGGAACCTTGTGATGACACGGTTCATACAGCATTGAGATGACAAGGGCCAAGGAGAATTGTGATGACACGTGTCATGGGGCATTGTGATGACATTGGTCATCTTGCATTGTGATGACAGTGGTCATGTAGAATTTTGATTAAAGGTATCATGGAGCACTGTGATGACAAAGGCCAAGGAAGATTTTGATGACAAGTGTCATTGAGCAATGGGATGACGCGAGTTTGGAGTATTATGATGACAAGTGTTCTGGAACATTGTGATGACAAGGGCATGGAGCATTGTGATTACAGAGGCCATGGAGCATTGTGATGACAACGGCATGGAGTATTGTGATGACAGGGGTCATTGAGCATTGTGATTACAAAGACCATGAGGCATTGTGATGACAGGGGCCTTGGAGCATTGTGATGACAATGGTCATCGAGCCTTGTGATGAGAGGGGTCATAGAGCATTGTCATGAGAAAGACCATGGAGCATGGTGATAACAGAGGCCATGGAACATTGTGATGACAAGGCCATGTACCATTGTGATTATATCGGTCATGGAGCATTGTGATGACAAGGGCAGGGAACATTGTGGTGACCGGGGTCATGGAGCATTTTGATGACAACTTTCATGGAACGTTTTGATGACAGGGGTCATAGAGCATTGTGTTGAAAGGGAACATGGAGCAGTGTGATTACAGGGTCCATGGAACATTGTGAATACATAGGCCATGGAACAATGTGATGACAGGGGTCATGTAGAATTGTGATGACAGGGTCATGGAGCATTGTGATTACAGGGGTTATGGGGCACTGTGATGACAGGGGGCATGGAGCATTGTGATGAAAATTGTCCTGGAGCATTGTGATGACAGTGGTCACAGAGAATTGGGATGAAAGGTATCATGCAGCATTGTGATGACAATGGTCATGGACCATATTGATGATAGGGGTCATGGAACATTCTGATGACAAGGTTCATAAAGCATTTTGATGACAGGGGTCATGGAGCATTGTGTTGACACGGGCATGGAGCATTGTAGTGATAGGATATCTGAAGCATTGTGATGAAAAGGGGATAGAGCATTTTGACGACAGGGTCCAAGGAGCATTGTGCCGACAATGGCACGGAGCACTGTGATGAAAACGGTACTGGAGCACTGTGAGGAAAGGAATCATGGATCATTGTGATGACAGGGGTCATGGAGCTTTGTGATGACAAGGGTCATGGAGCATTGTGATGACACGGTCAAGGAACATTGCGATGACAAGATTTCAGGAGCATTGTGATGAAAGGGCATGGAGCATTGTGATTAAAGGTGACAAGAAGCATTGTGATGATATGGGCAGAGAACTTTGTGATGACAGGGGTCATGGAACATTGTGATGAAAAGTGTCATGGAACATTGCGGTGACAGGGATCATGGAGCTTTTTGGTAAGAGAGTCCTAAGAGATTTGTGATGGCAGGCATCATGGGGCATTGTGATGACAGCCGTCTTGGAGCAATGTGATGACTAGTGTCATGGGGCATTTTGATGGCATTGGTATGGAACATTATGATGACAAGTGTTCTGGAACATTTTGATGACAAGGGCATGGAGCATTGTGATGACAGGGCCCATGGAGCATTGTGATGAAAAGGGCAGGGAACATTGTGATGACTGGGTTCATGGAGCATTGTGATGAAAGGGGCCATGGAGCATTGAGATGACAGGCGTCATGAGGCATGGTGATGACACTGGTCATGGAGCATTGTGATCAAAGAGATCATGGAGCAATATGATAACAGGGGCCATGGAGCATTGTGATGACAGGTGTATTGGAGCATTGTGATGAAAGTAGTCATGGATCATTGTGATGACATGTGTCCTGGAACACTGTGATGACACGGTTCATCGAGTATTGTGATGACAAGGGTCATAGCGAATTGTGATGACAGGTGTCATGGGGCATTGTGATGACATTGATCATCTAGGAATTGTGATGAAATGTATCATGGAGCACTGTGATGTCTGGGGGCATGAAGCATTGTTATGAAAATTGTCCTGGATTATGTGATGACAGCAGTCATGGAGAATTGTGATGACAAGGATTATGCAGCATTGTGTTGACAAGGGTATGGACTATTGTGATGACAATGGTCATGGAGCAATGTGATGAAAGTTTTCATGGAACATCGTGATGAAAAGTGCCTGGGAGAATTGTGACGATAAAGGCCATGGAGCATTGTGATGACAAGTGTCATGGAGCATTGTAATGAAAGGTTTCATTGTGCACTGTGATGACAAGGGTGATAGAGTATTGTGATGAAACTGGTCCTGGAGCATTGTGATAACAGAAGCCGTGGAGCATTGTGATGACAAGCATCATGGAGCATTGTGAAGAAAGGGACAATGGGGAATTGTAATGACAATAGAGAAATGTGATGAAAATGGTCAGCGAGCATAGTGATTAAAGTGGTCATTGAGAATTGTGATGAAAAGCGACATAGAGCATTGTGATGACAAAGGTCATGGAGAACTGTGATGACCAGGGTTATGTAGCATTGTGATGACACGGTCATGGAACATTGTGATGACAAGAATTCTGGAGCATTGTGATGACACGGGCATGAAGCATGGTGATGACAACAGACCTGGAGCATTGTGATGACAAGGGCGTGGAGCATTGTGATTACAGGAGACATGGAGCATTGTGATGACATTGGCAGGGATCATTGTGATTACAGGGATCATGGAGCATTGTGATGACAAGTGTCATGCAATATTGTGCTTACACAGTTCATGGAGCTTTTTGATGAGAGTGGCCTTGGAGCACATTGATGAGAGACGTCATGGGGCATTATGGTGACAGTGGTCAAGGAGCATTTTGATGAAAGTGTTCATGGAGCAACGTGATTATCAGGACAATGGAGCATTGTGAATACAAAGGCCATGGAGCATTGAGATAACAGAGTTCATGGAGCATTGTGATGAAAATGGTCATGGATCACTGTGAAACAAGTGTCCTGGAACCTATTGATGACATGGTTCATACAGCATTGAGATGACAAGGGCCAAGGCGAATTGTGATGAAATGTATCATGGGGCATTGTGGTGACATTGGTCATCTTGCATTGTGATGTCAGTGGTCATGTAGAATTTTGATTAAAGGTATCATGGGGCACTGTGATGACAAAGGCCAAGGAAGATTTTGATGACAAGTGTCATTGAGAAATGGGTTGACACGGGAATGGAGTATTATGATGACAAGAGCTCTGGAGCATTTTGATGAAAAAGGCATGGAGCATTGTGAAGACAGTGCCCATGGAGCATTGTGATGAAAAGTGCAGGGAACATTGTGATGTCTAGGTTCATGGAGCATTGTGATGAAAGTGGCCATTGAGCATTGAGATGACAGGCGTCATGAAGCATGGTGAAGACAGTGGTCATGGATCATTGTGATGAAGGAGATCATGGAGCAATATGATATCACGGGCCATGGAGCATTGTGATGACAAGGGTCATGGGGCATTGTGCTGAAAGTGGTCATGGAGCATTGCGATGAAAAGCGCTATGGAGCATTGTGATGACAAGGGCCATGGATCATTGTAAAAACAGGTATCATTGGGCATTGTGATGAAAGGAGCATGGAGCATTTTTATGTAAGTTGCCATGGAGAGCTGTGATGAAAGGGATCATGTGGATTTGTAATGACAAGGGCCATAGAGCATTGTGATGAAACAAATCTTGGAGTATCTTGATGAAAGTTGTCATGGAGCATTACGATGAAAAGCACCAAGGAACATTGTGATGACAAGAACCATCGAGCATTGTGATGACAAGTGTCATGGAGCATTGTGATGACAGGTGTCATGGAGCATCGTGATGACAAATGCCATGGAGAATTGTGATGAGAGGTGGCATTGGGCAATGTGACGAAAGGGATCATGGAGTACTGTGATTACAGGGGCCATGGAGCATTGTGATAACAAGTGACATGGAGAATAGTGATGACAGGCGTCATAGAGCATTGTGATGACAAGTGACATTTAGCATTTTGATGACATGGGTCATCAGGCATTGTGTTGACAGGGGTCATGGAGTATTGTGATGACAAAGGCAATAGAGCATTGTGATGACAGGGGTCATGGAGCACTGTGATGATATGGGCCATGGAGCATTGTGAAGACAAGATTCATGGAGTATTGTGATGACACGGGCATGAAGCATGGTGATGACCACAGACCTGGAGCATTGTGATGACATTGGCAGGGATCATTGTGATTACAGGGATCATGGAGCATTGTGATGACAAGTGTCATGCAATATTGTGCTGACAGAGATCAGGGAGCATTTTGATGAGAGTGGCCTTGCAGCGCAGTAATGAGAGACGTCATGGGGCATTATGGTGACAATGGTCAAGGAGAATTGTGATGAAAGTGTTCATGGAGTAACGCTATTATCGGGACAATGGAGCATTGTGAATACAAAGGCCATGGAGCATTGAGATAACAGAGTTCATGGAGCATTGTGATGAAAATGGTCATGGATCACTGTGAAACAAGTGTCCTGGAACCTATTGATGACATGGTTCATACAGCATTGAGATGACAAGGGCCAAGGCGAATTGTGATGAAATGTATCATGGGGCATTGTGGTGACATTGGTCATCTTGCATTGTGATGTCAGTGGTCATGTAGAATTTTGATTAAAGGTATCATGGGGCACTGTGATGACAAAGGCCAAGGAAGATTTTGATGACAAGTGTCATTGAGCAAAGGGTTGACACGGGAATGGAGTATTATGATGACAAGAGCTCTGGAGCATTTTGATGAAAAAGGCATGGAGCATTTTGAAGACAGTGCCCATGGAGCATTGTGATGAAAAGTGCAGGGAACATTGTGATGTCTAGGTTCATGGAGCATTGTGATGAAAGTGGCCATTGAGCATTGAGATGACAGGCGTCATGAAGCATGGTGAAGACAGTGGTCATGGATCATTGTGATGAAGGAGATCATGGAGCAATATGATATCACGGGCCATGGAGCATTGTGATGACAAGGGTCATGGGGCATTGTGCTGAAAGTGGTCATGGAGCATTGTGATGAAAAGCGCTATGGAGCATTGTGATGACAAGGGCCATGGATCATTGTAAAAACAGGTATCATTGGGCATTGTGATGAAAGGGGCATGGAGCATTTTTATGTAAGTTGCCATGGAGAGTTGTGATGAAAGGGATCATGTGGATTTGTAATGACAAGGGCCATGGAGCATTGTGATGAAACAAATCTTGGAGTATCTTGATGAAAGTTGTCATGGAGCATTGCGATGAAAAGCACCAAGGAACATTGTGATGACAAGAACCATCGAGCATTGTGATGACAAGTGTCATGGAGCATTGTGATGACAGGTGTCATGGAGCATCGTGATGACAAATGCCATGGAGAATTGTGATGAGAGGTGGCATTGGGCAATGTGACGAAAGGGGTCATGGAGTACTGTGATTACAGGGGCCATGGAGCATTGTGATAACAAGTGACATGCAGAATAGTGATGACAGGCGTCATAGAGCATTGTGATGACAATTGACATTTAGCATTTTGATGACAGGGGTCATCAGGCATTGTGTTGAAAGGGGTCACGGAGTATTGTGATGACAAAGGCTATAGAGCATTGTGATGACAGGGGTCATGGAGCACTGTGATGACGTGGGCCATGGAGCATTGTGAAGACAAGATTCATGTAGCATTGTAATGACACGGGCATAAAGCATGGTGATTACAACAGACCTGGAGCATTGTGATGACAAGGGCATGGAGCATTGTGATTACAGGAAATGTGGAGCATTGTGATGACAAGTGTCATGCAATATTGTGCTGACACAATTCATGGAGCATTTTGATGAGAGTGGCCTTGGAGCACAGTGATGAGAGACGTCATGGGGCATTATGGTGACAATGGTCAAGGAGAATTGTGATGAAAGTGTTCATGGAGTAACGCTATTATCGGGACAATGGAGCATTGTGAATACAAAGGCCATGGAGCATTGAGATAACAGAGTTCATGGAGCATTGTGATGAAAGTGGTCATGGATCACTGTGAAGACAAGTATCCTGGAACCTTGTGATGACACTGTTCATACAGCATTGAGATGACAAGGGCCAAGGAGAATTGTGATGACACGTGTCATGGGGCATTGTGATGACATTGGTCATCTTGCATTGTGATGACAGTGGTCATGTAGAATTTTGATTAAAGGTATCATGGAGCACTGTGATGACAAAGGCCAAGGAAGATTTTGATGACAAGTGTCATTGAGCAATGGGATGACACGAGTTTGGAGTATTATGATGACAAGTGTTCTGGAGCATTGTGATGACAAGGGCATGGAGCATTGTGATTACAGAGGCCATGGAGCATTTTGATGACAACGGCATGGAGTATTGTGATGACAGGGGTCATTGAGCATTGTGATTACAAAGACGATGAGGCATTGTGATGACAGGGGCCTTGGAGCATTGTGATGACAATGGTCATCGAGCCTTGTGATGAGAGGGGTCATAGAGCATTGTCATGAGAAAGACCATGGAGCATGGTGATAACAGAGGCCATGGAACATTGTGATGACAAGGCCAAGTACCATTGTGATTATATCGGTCATGGAGCATTGTGATGACAAGGGCAGGGAACATTGTGGTGACCGGGGTCATGGAGCATTTTGATGACAACTTTCATGGAACGTTTTGATGACAGGGGTCATGGAGCATTGTGTTGAAAGGGAACATGGAGCAGTGTGATTACAGGGTCCATGGAACATTGTGAATACATAGGCCATGGAACAATGTGATGACAGGGGTCATGTAGAATTGTGATGACAGGGTCATGGAGCATTGTGATTACAGGGGTTATGGGGCACTGTGATGACAGGGGGCATGGAGCATTGTGATGAAAATTGTCCTGGAGCATTGTGATGACAGTGGTCACAGAGAATTGGGATGAAAGGTATCATGCAGCATTGTGATGACAATGGTCATGGACCATATTGATGACAGGGGTCATGGAACATTCTGATGACAAGGTTCATAAAGCATTTTGATGACAGGGGTCATGGAGCATTGTGTTGACACGGGCATGGAGCATTGTAGTGATAGGATATCTGAAGCATTGTGATGAAAAGGGGATAGAGCATTTTGACGACAGGGTCCAAGGAGCATTGTGCCGACAATGGCACGGAGCACTGTGATGAAAACGGTACTGGAGCACTGTGAGGAAAGGAGTCATGGATCATTGTGGTGACAGGGGTCATGGAGCTTTGTGATGACAAGGGTCAGGGAGCATTGTGATGACACGGTCAAGGAACATTGCGATGACAAGATTTCAGGAGCATTGTGATGAAAGGGCATGGAGCATTGTGATTAAAGGTGACAAGGAGCATTGTGATGATATGGGCAGAGAACTTTGTGATGACGGGGTCATGGAACATTGTGATGAAAAGTGTCATGGAACATTGCGGTGACAGGGATCATGGAGCTTTTTGGTAAGAGAGTCCTAGGAGATTTGTGATGGCAGGCATCATGGGGCATTGTGATGACAGCCGTCTTGGAGCAATGTGATGACTAGTGTCATGGGGCATTTTGATGGCATTGGTATGGAACATTATGATGACAAGTGTTCTGGAACATTTTGATGACAAGGGCATGGAGCATTGTGATGACAGGGCCCATGGAGCATTGTGATGAAAAGGTCAGGGAACATTGTGATGACTGGGTTCATGGAGCATTGTGATGAAAGGGGCCATGGAGCATTGAGATGACAGGCGTCATGAGGCATGGTGATGACACTGGTCATGGAGCATTGTGATCAAAGAGATCATGGAGCAATATGATAACAGGGGCCATGGAGCATTGTGATGACAGGTGTATTGGAGCATTGTGATGAAAGTAGTCATGGATCATTGTGATGACATGTGTCCTGGAACACTGTGATGACACGGTTCATCGAGTATTGTGATGACAAGGGTCATAGCGAATTGTGATGACAGGTGTCATGGGGCATTGTGATGACATTGATCATCTAGGAATTGTGATGAAATGTATCATGGAGCACTGTGATGTCTGGGGGCATGAAGCATTGTTATGAAAATTGTCCTGGATTATGTGATGACAGCAGTCATGGAGAATTGTGATGACAAGGATTATGCAGCATTGTGTTGACAAGGGTATGGACTATTGTGATGACAATGGTCATGGAGCAATGTGATGAAAGTTTTCATGGAACATCGTGATGAAAAGTGCCTGGGAGAATTGTGACGATAAAGGCCATGGAGCATTGTGATGACAAGTGTCATGGAGCATTGTAATGAAAGGTTTCATTGTGCACTGTGATGACAAGGGGGATGGAGTATTGTGATGAAACTGGTCCTGGAGCATTGTGATAACAGAAGCCGTGGAGCATTGTGATGACAGGCATCATGGAGCATTGTGAAGAAAGGGACAATGGGGAATTGTAATGACAATAGAGAAATGTGATGAAAATGGTCAGCGAGCATAGTGATTAAAGTGGTCATTGAGAATTGTGATGAAAAGCGACATAGAGCATTGTGATGACAAAGGTCATGGAGAACTGTGATGACCAGGGTTATGTAGCATTGGGATGACACGGTCATGGAACATTGTGATGACAAGAATTCTGGAGCATTGTGATGACACGGGCATGAAGCATGGTGATGACAACAGACCTGGAGCATTGTGATGACAAGGGCGTGGAGCATTGTGATTACAGGAGACATGGAGCATTGTGATGACATTGGCAGGGATCATTGTGATTACAGGGATCATGGAGCATTGTGATGACAAGTGTCATGCAATATTGTGCTGACACAGTTCATGGAGCATTTTGATGAGAGTGGCCTTGGAGCACATTGATGAGAGACGTCATGGGGCATTATGGTGACAGTGGTCAAGGAGCATTTTGATGAAAGTGTTCATGGAGCAACGTGATTATCAGGACAATGGAGCATTGTGAATACAAAGGCCATGGAGCATTGAGATAACAGAGTTCATGGAGCATTGTGATGAAAATGGTCATGGATCACTGTGAAACAAGTGTCCTGGAACCTATTGATGACATGGTTCATACAGCATTGAGATGACAAGGGCCAAGGCGAATTGTGATGAAATGTATCATGGGGCATTGTGGTGACATTGGTCATCTTGCATTGTGATGTCAGTGGTCATGTAGAATTTTGATTAAAGGTATCATGGGGCACTGTGATGACAAAGGCCAAGGAAGATTTTGATGACAAGTGTCATTGAGCAAAGGGTTGACACGGGAATGGAGTATTATGATGACAAGAGCTCTGGAGCATTTTGATGAAAAAGGCATGGAGCATTGTGAAGACAGTGCCCATGGAGCATTGTGATGAAAAGTGCAGGGAACATTGTGATGTCTAGGTTCATGGAGCATTGTGATGAAAGTGGCCATTGAGCATTGAGATGACAGGCGTCATGAAGCATGGTGAAGACAGTGGTCATGGAGCATTGTGATGAAGGAGATCATGGAGCAATATGATATCACGGGCCATGGAGCATTGTGATGACAGGGGTCATGGGGCATTGTGCTGAAAGTGGTCATGGAGCATTGCGATGAAAAGCGCTATGGAGCATTGTGATGACAAGGGCCATGGATCATTGTAAAAACCGGTATCATTGGGCATTGTGATGAAAGGGGCATGGAGCATTTTTATGTAAGTTGCCATGGAGAGTTGTGATGAAAGGGATCATGTGGATTTGTAATGACAAGGGCCATGGAGCATTGTGATGAAACAAATCTTGGAGTATCTTGATGAAAGTTGTCATGGAGCATTGCGATGAAAAGCACCAAGGAACATTGTGATGACAAGAACCATCGAGCATTGTGATGACAAGTGTCATGGAGCATTGTGATGACAGGTGTCATGGAGCATCGTGATGACAAATGCCATGGAGAATTGTGATGAGAGGTGGCATTGGGCAATGTGACGAAAGGGGTCATGGAGTACTGTGATTACAGGGGCCATGGAGCATTGTGATAACAAGTGACATGCAGAATAGTGATGACAGGCGTCATAGAGCATTGTGATGACAATTGACATTTAGCATTTTGATGACAGGGGTCATCAGGCATTGTGTTGAAAGGGGTCACGGAGTATTGTGATGACAAAGGCTATAGAGCATTGTGATGACAGGGGTCATGGAGCACTGTGATGACGTGGGCCATGGAGCATTGTGAAGACAAGATTCATGTAGCATTGTAATGACACGGGCATAAAGCATGGTGATTACAACAGACCTGGAGCATTGTGATGACAAGGGCATGGAGCATTGTGATTACAGGAAATGTGGAGCATTGTGATGACAAGTGTCATGCAATATTGTGCTGACACAATTCATGGAGCATTTTGATGAGAGTGGCCTTGGAGCACAGTGATGAGAGACGTCATGGGGCATTATGGTGACAATGGTCAAGGAGAATTGTGATGAAAGTGTTCATGGAGTAACGCTATTATCGGGACAATGGAGCATTGTGAATACAAAGGCCATGGAGCATTGAGATAACAGAGTTCATGGAGCACTGTGATGAAAGTGGTCATGGATCACTGTGAAGACAAGTATCCTGGAACCTTGTGATGACACGGTTCATACAGCATTGAGATGAGAAGGGCCAAGGAGAATTCTGATGACACGTGTCATGGGGCATTGTGATGACATTGGTCATCTTGCATTGTGATGACAGTGGTCATGTAGAATTTTGATTAAAGGTATCATGGAGCACTGTGATGACAAAGGCCAAGGAAGATTTTGATGACAAGTGTCATTGAGCAATGGGATGACACGAGTTTGGAGTATTATGATGACAAGTGTTCTGGAGCATTGTGATGACAAGGGCATGGAGCATTGTGATTACAGAGGCCATGGAGCATTTTGATGACAACGGCATGGAGTATTGTGATGACAGGGGTCATTGAGCATTGTGATTACAAAGACGATGAGGCATTGTGATGACAGGGGCCTTGGAGCATTGTGATGACAATGGTCATCGAGCCTTGTGATGAGAGGGGTCATAGAGCATTGTCATGAGAAAGACCATGGAGCATGGTGATAACAGAGGCCATGGAACATTGTGATGACAAGGCCATGTACCATTGTGATTATATCGGTCATGGAGCATTGTGATGACAAGGGCAGGGAACATTGTGGTGACCGGGGTCATGGAGCATTTTGATGACAACTTTCATGGAACGTTGTGATGACAGGGGTCATGGAGCATTGTGTTGAAAGGGAACATGGAGCAGTGTGATTACAGGGTCCATGGAACATTGTGAATACATAGGCCATGGAACAATGTGATGACAGGGGTCATGTAGAATTGTGATGACAGGGTCATGGAGCATTGTGATTACAGGGGTTATGGGGCACTGTGATGACAGGGGGCATGGAGCATTGTGATGAAAATTGTCCTGGAGCATTGTGATGACAGTGGTCACAGAGAATTGGGATGAAAGGTATCATGCAGCATTGTGATGACAATGGTCATGGACCATATTGATGACAGGGGTCATGGAACATTCTGATGACAAGGTTCATAAAGCATTTTGATGACAGGGGTCATGGAGCATTGTGTTGACACGGGCATGGAGCATTGTAGTGATAGGATATCTGAAGCATTGTGATGAAAAGGGGATAGAGCATTTTGACGACAGGGTCCAAGGAGCATTGTGCCGACAATGGCACGGAGCACTGTGATGAAAACGGTACTGGAGCACTGTGAGGAAAGGAGTCATGGATCATTGTGGTGACAGGGGTCATGGAGCTTTGTGATGACAAGGGTCATGGAGCATTGTGATGACACGGTCAAGGAACATTGCGATGACAAGATTTCAGGAGCATTGTGATGAAAGGGCATGGAGCATTGTGATTAAAGGTGACAAGGAGCATTGTGATGATATGGGCAGAGAACTTTGTGATGACAGGGGTCATGGAACATTGTGATGAAAAGTGTCATGGAACATTGCGGTGACAGGGATCATGGAGCTTTTTGGTAAGAGAGTCCTAGGAGATTTGTGATGGCAGGCATCATGGGGCATTGTGATGACAGCCGTCTTGGAGCAATGTGATGACTAGTGTCATGGGGCATTTTGATGGCATTGGTATGGAACATTATGATGACAAGTGTTCTGGAACATTTTGATGACAAGGGCATGGAGCATTGTGATGACAGGGCCCATGGAGCATTGTGATGAAAAGGGCAGGGAACATTGTGATGACTGGGTTCATGGAGCATTGTGATGAAAGGGGCCATGGAGCATTGAGATGACAGGCGTCATGAGGCATGGTGATGACACTGGTCATGGAGCATTGTGATCAAAGAGATCATGGAGCAATATGATAACAGGGGCCATGGAGCATTGTGATGACAGGTGTATTGGAGCATTGTGATGAAAGTAGTCATGGATCATTGTGATGACATGTGTCCTGGAACACTGTGATGACACGGTTCATCGAGTATTGTGATGACAAGGGTCATAGCGAATTGTGATGACAGGTGTCATGGGGCATTGTGATGACATTGATCATCTAGGAATTGTGATGAAATGTATCATGGAGCACTGTGATGTCTGGGGGCATGAAGCATTGTTATGAAAATTGTCCTGGATTATGTGATGACAGCAGTCATGGAGAATTGTGATGACAAGGATTATGCAGCATTGTGTTGACAAGGGTATGGACTATTGTGATGACAATGGTCATGGAGCAATGTGATGAAAGTTTTCATGGAACATCGTGATGAAAAGTGCCTGGGAGAATTGTGACGATAAAGGCCATGGAGCATTGTGATGACAAGTGTCATGGAGCATTGTAATGAAAGGTTTCATTGTGCACTGTGATGACAAGGGGGATGGAGTATTGTGATGAAACTGGTCCTGGAGCATTGTGATAACAGAAGCCGTGGAGCATTGTGATGACAGGCATCATGGAGCATTGTGAAGAAAGGGACAATGGGGAGTTGTAATGACAATAGAGAAATGTGATGAAAATGGTCAGCGAGCATAGTGATTAAAGTGGTCATTGAGAATTGTGATGAAAAGCGACATAGAGCATTGTGATGACAAAGGTCATGGAGAACTGTGATGACCAGGGTTATGTAGCATTGTGATGACACGGTCATGGAACATTGTGATGACAAGAATTCTGGAGCATTGTGATGACACGGGCATGAAGCATGGTGATGACAACAGACCTGGAGCATTGTGATGACAAGGGCGTGGAGCATTGTGATTACAGGAGACATGGAGCATTGTGATGACATTGGCAGGGATCATTGTGATTACAGGGATCATGGAGCATTGTGATGACAAGTGTCATGCAATATTGTGCTGACACAGTTCATGGAGCATTTTGATGAGAGTGGCCTTGGAGCACATTGATGAGAGACGTCATGGGGCATTATGGTGACAGTGGTCAAGGAGCATTTTGATGAAAGTGTTCATGGAGCAACGTGATTATCAGGACAATGGAGCATTGTGAATACAAAGGCCATGGAGCATTGAGATAACAGAGTTCATGGAGCATTGTGATGAAAATGGTCATGGATCACTGTGAAACAAGTGTCCTGGAACCTATTGATGACATGGTTCATACAGCATTGAGATGACAAGGGCCAAGGCGAATTGTGATGAAATGTATCATGGGGCATTGTGGTGACATTGGTCATCTTGCATTGTGATGTCAGTGGTCATGTAGAATTTTGATTAAAGGTATCATGGGGCACTGTGATGACAAAGGCCAAGGAAGATTTTGATGACAAGTGTCATTGAGCAAAGGGTTGACACGGGAATGGAGTATTATGATGACAAGAGCTCTGGAGCATTTTGATGAAAAAGGCATGGAGCATTGTGAAGACAGTGCCCATGGAGCATTGTGATGAAAAGTGCAGGGAACATTGTGATGTCTAGGTTCATGGAGCATTGTGATGAAAGTGGCCATTGAGCATTGAGATGACAGGCGTCATGAAGCATGGTGAAGACAGTGGTCATGGAGCATTGTGATGAAGGAGATCATGGAGCAATATGATATCACGGGCCATGGAGCATTGTGATGACAGGGGTCATGGGGCATTGTGCTGAAAGTGGTCATGGAGCATTGCGATGAAAAGCGCTATGGAGCATTGTGATGACAAGGGCCATGGATCATTGTAAAAACCGGTATCATTGGGCATTGTGATGAAAGGGGCATGGAGCATTTTTATGTAAGTTGCCATGGAGAGTTGTGATGAAAGGGATCATGTGGATTTGTAATGACAAGGGCCATGGAGCATTGTGATGAAACAAATCTTGGAGTATCTTGATGAAAGTTGTCATGGAGCATTGCGATGAAAAGCACCAAGGAACATTGTGATGACAAGAACCATCGAGCATTGTGATGACAAGTGTCATGGAGCATTGTGATGACAGGTGTCATGGAGCATCGTGATGACAAATGCCATGGAGAATTGTGATGAGAGGTGGCATTGGGCAATGTGACGAAAGGGGTCATGGAGTACTGTGATTACAGGGGCCATGGAGCATTGTGATAACAAGTGACATGCAGAATAGTGATGACAGGCGTCATAGAGCATTGTGATGACAATTGACATTTAGCATTTTGATGACAGGGGTCATCAGGCATTGTGTTGAAAGGGGTCACGGAGTATTGTGATGACAAAGGCTATAGAGCATTGTGATGACAGGGGTCATGGAGCACTGTGATGACGTGGGCCATGGAGCATTGTGAAGACGAGATTCATGTAGCATTGTAATGACACGGGCATAAAGCATGGTGATTACAACAGACCTGGAGCATTGTGATGACAAGGGCATGGAGCATTGTGATTACAGGAAATGTGGAGCATTGTGATGACAAGTGTCATGCAATATTGTGCTGACACAATTCATGGAGCATTTTGATGAGAGTGGCCTTGGAGCACAGTGATGAGAGACGTCATGGGGCATTATGGTGACAATGATCAAGGAGAATTGTGATGAAAGTGTTCATGGAGTAACGCTATTATCGGGACAATGGAGCATTGTGAATACAAAGGCCATGGAGCATTGAGATAACAGAGTTCATGGAGCATTGTGATGAAAGTGGTCATGGATCACTGTGAAGACAAGTATCCTGGAACCTTGTGATGACACGGTTCATACAGCATTGAGATGACAAGGGCCAAGGAGAATTGTGATGACACGTGTCATGGGGCATTGTGATGACATTGGTCATCTTGCATTGTGATGACAGTGGTCATGTAGAATTTTGATTAAAGGTATCATGGAGCACTGTGATGACAAAGGCCAAGGAAGATTTTGATGACAAGTGTCATTGAGCAATGGGATGACACGAGTTTGGAGTATTATGATGACAGGTGTTCTGGAGCATTGTGATGACAAGGGCATGGAGCATTGTGATTACAGAGGCCATGGAGCATTTTGATGACAACGGCATGGAGTATTGTGATGACAGGGGTCATTGAGCATTGTGATTACAAAGACGATGAGGCATTGTGATGACAGGGGCCTTGGAGCATTGTGATGACAATGGTCATCGAGCCTTGTGATGAGAGGGGTCATAGAGCATTGTCATGAGAAAGACCATGGAGCATGGTGATAACAGAGGCCATGGAACATTGTGATGACAAGGCCAAGTACCATTGTGATTATATCGGTCATGGAGCATTGTGATGACAAGGGCAGGGAACATTGTGGTGACCGGGGTCATGGAGCATTTTGATGACAACTTTCATTGAACGTTTTGATGACAGGGGTCATGGAGCATTGTGTTGAAAGGGAACATGGAGCAGTGTGATTACAGGGTCCATGGAACATTGTGAATACATAGGCCATGGAACAATGTGATGACAGGGGTCATGTAGAATTGTGATGACAGGGTCATGGAGCATTGTGATTACAGGGGTTATGGGGCACTGTGATGACAGGGGGCATGGAGCATTGTGATGAAAATTGTCCTGGAGCATTGTGATGACAGAGGTCACAGAGAATTGGGATGAAAGGTATCATGCAGCATTGTGATGACAATGGTCATGGACCATATTGATGACAGGGGTCATGGAACATTCTGATGACAAGGTTCATAAAGCATTTTGATGACAGGGGTCATGGAGCATTGTGTTGACACGGGCATGGAGCATTGTAGTGATAGGATATCTGAAGCATTGTGATGAAAAGGGGATAGAGCATTTTGACGACAGGGTCCAAGGAGCATTGTGCCGACAATGGCACGGAGCACTGTGATGAAAACGGTACTGGAGCACTGTGAGGAAAGGAGTCATGGATCATTGTGGTGACAGGGGTCATGGAGCTTTGTGATGACAAGGGTCATGGAGCATTGTGATGACACGGTCAAGGAACATTGCGATGACAAGATTTCAGGAGCATTGTGATGAAAGGGCATGGAGCATTGTGATTAAAGGTGACAAGGAGCATTGTGATGATATGGGCAGAGAACTTTGTGATGACAGGGGTCATGGAACATTGTGATGAAAAGTGTCATGGAACATTGCGGTGACAGGGATCATGGAGCTTTTTGGTAAGAGAGTCCTAGGAGATTTGTGATGGCAGGCATCATGGGGCATTGTGATGACAGCCGTCTTGGAGCAATGTGATGACTAGTGTCATGGGGCATTTTGATGGCATTGGTATGGAACATTATGATGACAAGTGTTCTGGAACATTTTGATGACAAGGGCATGGAGCATTGTGATGACAGGGCCCATGGAGCATTGTGATGAAAAGGGCAGGGAACATTGTGATGACTGGGTTCATGGAGCATTGTGATGAAAGGGGCCATGGAGCATTGAGATGACAGGCGTCATGAGGCATGGTGATGACACTGGTCATGGAGCATTGTGATCAAAGAGATCATGGAGCAATATGATAACAGGGGCCATGGAGCATTGTGATGACAGGTGTATTGGAGCATTGTGATGAAAGTAGTCATGGATCATTGTGATGACATGTGTCCTGGAACACTGTGATGACACGGTTCATCGAGTATTGTGATGACAAGGGTCATAGCGAATTGTGATGACAGGTGTCATGGGGCATTGTGATGACATTGATCATCTAGGAATTGTGATGAAATGTATCATGGAGCACTGTGATGTCTGGGGGCATGAAGCATTGTTATGAAAATTGTCCTGGATTATGTGATGACAGCAGTCATGGAGAATTGTGATGACAAGGATTATGCAGCATTGTGTTGACAAGGGTATGGACTATTGTGATGACAATGGTCATGGAGCAATGTGATGAAAGTTTTCATGGAACATCGTGATGAAAAGTGCCTGGGAGAATTGTGACGATAAAGGCCATGGAGCATTGTGATGACAAGTGTCATGGAGCATTGTAATGAAAGGTTTCATTGTGCACTGTGATGACAAGGGGGATGGAGTATTGTGATGAAACTGGTCCTGGAGCATTGTGATAACAGAAGCCGTGGAGCATTGTGATGACAGGCATCATGGAGCATTGTGAAGAAAGGGACAATGGGGAGTTGTAATGACAATAGAGAAATGTGATGAAAATGGTCAGCGAGCATAGTGATTAAAGTGGTCATTGAGAATTGTGATGAAAAGCGACATAGAGCATTGTGATGACAAAGGTCATGGAGAACTGTGATGACCAGGGTTATGTAGCATTGTGATGACACGGTCATGGAACATTGTGATGACAAGAATTCTGGAGCATTGTGATGACACGGGCATGAAGCATGGTGATGACAACAGACCTGGAGCATTGTGATGACAAGGGCGTGGAGCATTGTGATTACAGGAGACATGGAGCATTGTGATGACATTGGCAGGGATCATTGTGATTACAGGGATCATGGAGCATTGTGATGACAAGTGTCATGCAATATTGTGCTGACACAGTTCATGGAGCATTTTGATGAGAGTGGCCTTGGAGCACATTGATGAGAGACGTCATGGGGCATTATGGTGACAGTGGTCAAGGAGCATTTTGATGAAAGTGTTCATGGAGCAACGTGATTATCAGGACAATGGAGCATTGTGAATACAAAGGCCATGGAGCATTGAGATAACAGAGTTCATGGAGCATTGTGATGAAAATGGTCATGGATCACTGTGAAACAAGTGTCCTGGAACCTATTGATGACATGGTTCATACAGCATTGAGATGACAAGGGCCAAGGCGAATTGTGATGAAATGTATCATGGGGCATTGTGGTGACATTGGTCATCTTGCATTGTGATGTCAGTGGTCATGTAGAATTTTGATTAAAGGTATCATGGGGCACTGTGATGACAAAGGCCAAGGAAGATTTTGATGACAAGTGTCATTGAGCAAAGGGTTGACACGGGAATGGAGTATTATGATGACAAGAGCTCTGGAGCATTTTGATGAAAAAGGCATGGAGCATTGTGAAGACAGTGCCCATGGAGCATTGTGATGAAAAGTGCAGGGAACATTGTGATGTCTAGGTTCATGGAGCATTGTGATGAAAGTGGCCATTGAGCATTGAGATGACAGGCGTCATGAAGCATGGTGAAGACAGTGGTCATGGAGCATTGTGATGAAGGAGATCATGGAGCAATATGATATCACGGGCCATGGAGCATTGTGATGACAGGGGTCATGGGGCATTGTGCTGAAAGTGGTCATGGAGCATTGCGATGAAAAGCGCTATGGAGCATTGTGATGACAAGGGCCATGGATCATTGTAAAAACCGGTATCATTGGGCATTGTGATGAAAGGGGCATGGAGCATTTTTATGTAAGTTGCCATGGAGAGTTGTGATGAAAGGGATCATGTGGATTTGTAATGACAAGGGCCATGGAGCATTGTGATGAAACAAATCTTGGAGTATCTTGATGAAAGTTGTCATGGAGCATTGCGATGAAAAGCACCAAGGAACATTGTGATGACAAGAACCATCGAGCATTGTGATGACAAGTGTCATGGAGCATTGTGATGACAGGTGTCATGGAGCATCGTGATGACAAATGCCATGGAGAATTGTGATGAGAGGTGGCATTGGGCAATGTGACGAAAGGGGTCATGGAGTACTGTGATTACAGGGGCCATGGAGCATTGTGATAACAAGTGACATGCAGAATAGTGATGACAGGCGTCATAGAGCATTGTGATGACAATTGACATTTAGCATTTTGATGACAGGGGTCATCAGGCATTGTGTTGAAAGGGGTCACGGAGTATTGTGATGACAAAGGCTATAGAGCATTGTGATGACAGGGGTCATGGAGCACTGTGATGACGTGGGCCATGGAGCATTGTGAAGACGAGATTCATGTAGCATTGTAATGACACGGGCATAAAGCATGGTGATTACAACAGACCTGGAGCATTGTGATGACAAGGGCATGGAGCATTGTGATTACAGGAAATGTGGAGCATTGTGATGACAAGTGTCATGCAATATTGTGCTGACACAATTCATGGAGCATTTTGATGAGAGAGGCCTTGGAGCACAGTGATGAGAGACGTCATGGGGCATTATGGTGACAATGATCAAGGAGAATTGTGATGAAAGTGTTCATGGAGTAACGCTATTATCGGGACAATGGAGCATTGTGAATACAAAGGCCATGGAGCATTGAGATAACAGAGTTCATGGAGCATTGTGATGAAAGTGGTCATGGATCACTGTGAAGACAAGTATCCTGGAACCTTGTGATGACACGGTTCATACAGCATTGAGATGACAAGGGCCAAGGAGAATTGTGATGACACGTGTCATGGGGCATTATGATGACATTGGTCATCTTGCATTGTGATGACAGTGGTCATGTAGAATTTTGATTAAAGGTATCATGGAGCACTGTGATGACAAAGGCCAAGGAAGATTTTGATGACAAGTGTCATTGAGCAATGGGATGACACGAGTTTGGAGTATTATGATGACAGGTGTTCTGGAGCATTGTGATGACAAGGGCATGGAGCATTGTGATTACAGAGGCCATGGAGCATTGTGATGACAACGGCATGGAGTATTGTGATGACAGGGGTCATTGAGCATTGTGATTACAAAGACGATGAGGCATTGTGATGACAGGGGCCTTGGAGCATTGTGATGACAATGGTCATCGAGCCTTGTGATGAGAGGGGTCATAGAGCATTGTCATGAGAAAGACCATGGAGCATGGTGATAACAGAGGCCATGGAACATTGTGATGACAAGGCCAAGTACCATTGTGATTATATCGGTCATGGAGCATTGTGATGACAAGGGCAGGGAACATTGTGGTGACCGGGGTCATGGAGCATTTTGATGACAACTTTCATGGAACGTTTTGATGACAGGGGTCATGGAGCATTGTGTTGAAAGGGAACATGGAGCAGTGTGATTACAGGGTCCATGGAACATTGTGAATACATAGGCCATGGAACAATGTGATGACAGGGGTCATGTAGAATTGTGATGACAGGGTCATGGAGCATTGTGATTACAGGGGTTATGGGGCACTGTGATGACAGGGGGCATGGAGCATTGTGATGAAAATTGTCCTGGAGCATTGTGATGACAGAGGTCACAGAGAATTGGGATGAAAGGTATCATGCAGCATTGTGATGACAATGGTCATGGGCCATATTGATGACAGGGGTCATGGAACATTCTGATGACAAGGTTCATAAAGCATTTTGATGACAGGGGTCATGGAGCATTGTGTTGACACGGGCATGGAGCATTGTAGTGATAGGATATCTGAAGCATTGTGATGAAAAGGGGATAGAGCATTTTGACGACAGGGTCCAAGGAGCATTGTGCCGACAATGGCACGGAGCACTGTGATGAAAACGGTACTGGAGCACTGTGAGGAAAGGAGTCATGGATCATTGTGGTGACAGGGGTCATGGAGCTTTGTGATGACAAGGGTCATGGAGCATTGTGATGACACGGTCAAGGAACATTGCGATGACAAGATTTCAGGAGCATTGTGATGAAAGGGCATGGAGCATTGTGATTAAAGGTGACAAGGAGCATTGTGATGATATGGGCAGAGAACTTTGTGATGACAGGGGTCATGGAACATTGTGATGAAAAGTGTCATGGAACATTGCGGTGACAGGGATCATGGAGCTTTTTGGTAAGAGAGTCCTAGGAGATTTGTGATGGCAGGCATCATGGGGCATTGTGATGACAGCCGTCTTGGAGCAATGTGATGACTAGTGTCATGGGGCATTTTGATGGCATTGGTATGGAACATTATGATGACAAGTGTTCTGGAACATTTTGATGACAAGGGCATGGAGCATTGTGATGACAGGGCCCATGGAGCATTGTGATGAAAAGGTCAGGGAACATTGTGATGACTGGGTTCATGGAGCATTGTGATGAAAGGGGCCATGGAGCATTGAGATGACAGGCGTCATGAGGCATGGTGATGACACTGGTCATGGAGCATTGTGATCAAAGAGATCATGGAGCAATATGATAACAGGGGCCATGGAGCATTGTGATGACAGGTGTATTGGAGCATTGTGATGAAAGTAGTCATGGATCATTGTGATGACATGTGTCCTGGAACACTGTGATGACACGGTTCATCGAGTATTGTGATGACAAGGGTCATAGCGAATTGTGATGACAGGTGTCATGGGGCATTGTGATGACATTGATCATCTAGGAATTGTGATGAAATGTATCATGGAGCACTGTGATGTCTGGGGGCATGAAGCATTGTTATGAAAATTGTCCTGGATTATGTGATGACAGCAGTCATGGAGAATTGTGATGACAAGGATTATGCAGCATTGTGTTGACAAGGGTATGGACTATTGTGATGACAATGGTCATGGAGCAATGTGATGAAAGTTTTCATGGAACATCGTGATGAAAAGTGCCTGGGAGAATTGTGACGATAAAGGCCATGGAGCATTGTGATGACAAGTGTCATGGAGCATTGTAATGAAAGGTTTCATTGTGCACTGTGATGACAAGGGGGATGGAGTATTGTGATGAAACTGGTCCTGGAGCATTGTGATAACAGAAGCCGTGGAGCATTGTGATGACAGGCATCATGGAGCATTGTGAAGAAAGGGACAATGGGGAATTGTAATGACAATAGAGAAATGTGATGAAAATGGTCAGCGAGCATAGTGATTAAAGTGGTCATTGAGAATTGTGATGAAAAGCGACATAGAGCATTGTGATGACAAAGGTCATGGAGAACTGTGATGACCAGGGTTATGTAGCATTGTGATGACACGGTCATGGAACATTGTGATGACAAGGGCGTGGAGCATTGTGATTACAGGAGACATGGAGCATTGTGATGACATTGGCAGGGATCATTGTGATTACAGGGATCATGGAGCATTGTGATGACAAGTGTCATGCAATATTGTGCTGACACAGTTCATGGAGCATTTTGATGAGAGTGGCCTTGGAGCACATTGATGAGAGACGTCATGGGGCATTATGGTGACAGTGGTCAAGGAGCATTTTGATGAAAGTGTTCATGGAGCAACGTGATTATCAGGACAATGGAGCATTGTGAATACAAAGGCCATGGAGCATTGAGATAACAGAGTTCATGGAGCATTGTGATGAAAATGGTCATGGATCACTGTGAAACAAGTGTCCTGGAACCTATTGATGACATGGTTCATACAGCATTGAGATGACAAGGGCCAAGGCGAATTGTGATGAAATGTATCATGGGGCATTGTGGTGACATTGGTCATCTTGCATTGTGATGTCAGTGGTCATGTAGAATTTTGATTAAAGGTATCATGGGGCACTGTGATGACAAAGGCCAAGGAAGATTTTGATGACAAGTGTCATTGAGCAAAGGGTTGACACGGGAATGGAGTATTATGATGACAAGAGCTCTGGAGCATTTTGATGAAAAAGGCATGGAGCATTGTGAAGACAGTGCCCATGGAGCATTGTGATGAAAAGTGCAGGGAACATTGTGATGTCTAGGTTCATGGAGCATTGTGATGAAAGTGGCCATTGAGCATTGAGATGACAGGCGTCATGAAGCATGGTGAAGACAGTGGTCATGGAGCATTGTGATGAAGGAGATCATGGAGCAATATGATATCACGGGCCATGGAGCATTGTGATGACAGGGGTCATGGGGCATTGTGCTGAAAGTGGTCATGGAGCATTGCGATGAAAAGCGCTATGGAGCATTGTGATGACAAGGGCCATGGATCATTGTAAAAACCGGTATCATTGGGCATTGTGATGAAAGGGGCATGGAGCATTTTTATGTAAGTTGCCATGGAGAGTTGTGATGAAAGGGATCATGTGGATTTGTAATGACAAGGGCCATGGAGCATTGTGATGAAACAAATCTTGGAGTATCTTGATGAAAGTTGTCATGGAGCATTGCGATGAAAAGCACCAAGGAACATTGTGATGACAAGAACCATCGAGCATTGTGATGACAAGTGTCATGGAGCATTGTGATGACAGGTGTCATGGAGCATCGTGATGACAAATGCCATGGAGAATTGTGATGAGAGGTGGCATTGGGCAATGTGACGAAAGGGATCATGGAGTACTGTGATTACAGGGGCCATGGAGCATTGTGATAACAAGTGACATGGAGAATAGTGATGACAGGCGTCATAGAGCATTGTGATGACAAGTGACATTTAGCATTTTGATGACATGGGTCATCAGGAATTGTGTTGACAGGGGTCATGGAGTATTGTGATGACAAAGGCAATAGAGCATTGTGATGACAGGGGTCATGGAGCACTGTGATGACATGGGCCATGGAGCATTGTGAAGACAAGATTCATTGAGTATTGTGATGACACGGGCATGAAGCATGGTGATGACCACAGACCTGGAGCATTGTGATGACATTGGCAGGGATCGTTGTGATTACAGGGATCATGGAGCATTGTGATGACAAGTGTCATGCAATATTGTGCTGACACAGATCAGGGAGCATTTTGATGGGAGTGGCCTTGGAGCGCAGTAATGAGAGACGTCATGGGGCATTATGGTGGCAGTGGTCAAGGAGCATTGTGATGAAAGTGTTCATGGAGCAACGCTATTATCGGGACAATGGAGCATTGTGAATACAAAGGCCATGGAGCATTGAGATAACAGAGTTCATGGAGCATTGTGATGAAAGTGGTCATGGATCACTGTGATGACAAGTGTCCTGGAACCTAGTGATGACACGGTTCATACCGCATTGAGATGACAAGGGCCAAGGAGAATTGTGATGACACGTGTCATGGGGCATTGTGATGACATTGGTCATCTTGCATTGTGATGACAGTGGTCATGTAGAATTTTGATTAAAGTTATCATGGAGAACTGTGATGACAAAGGCCAAGGAAGATTTTGATGACAAGTGTCATTGAGCAATGGGATGACACGGGATTGGAGTATTATGATGACAAGTGTTCTGGAGCATTGTGATGACAAGGGCATGGAGCATTGTGATTACAGAGGCCATGGAGCATTGTGATGACAACGGCATGGAGTATTGTGATGACAGGGGTCATTGAGCATTGTGATTACAAAGACCATGAGGCATTGTGATGACAGGGGCCTTGGAGCATTGTGATGACAATGGTCATCGAGCATTGTGATGAGAGGGGTCATACAGCATTGTGATGAGAAAGACCATGGAGCATGGTGATGACAGATGCCATGGAACATTGTGATGACAAGGCCATGTACCATTTTGATTACAAGGGTCATGGAGCATTGTGATGACAAGGGCAGGGAACCTTGTGGTGACCGGGGTCATGGAGCATTTTGATGACAACTTTCATGGAACGTTGTGATAACAGGGGTCATGGAGCATTGTGTTGAAAGGGAACATGGAGCACTGTGATTACAGGGTCCATGGAACATTGTGAATACATAGGCCATGGAACAATGTGATGACAGGTGTCATGTAGCATTGTGATGACAGGGTCATGGAGCATTGTGATTACAGGTGTTAAGGGGCACTGTGATGACAGGGGGCATGGAACATTGTGATGAAAAGTGTCATCGAACATTGTGTTGACAGGGATCATGGAGCTTTTTTGTAAGAGAGGCCTTGGATCTTAGTGATGGCAGGTGTCATGGGGCATTGTGATGACAGCGGTCTTGGAGCATTGTGATGAAAGGGGTCATGGAGCACTGTGATTCCACGGACCATGGAGCATTGTGAATACAAAGGCTATGGAGCATTGAGATGACAGGGTTCATGGAGCATTGTGATGAAAGTGATCATAGTTCATTGTGATGACAAGTGTCTTGGAACCTTGTGATGACACGGTTCATGGAGCATTGTGATGACAAGGACCATGGCGAATTGTGATGACATCTGTCATGGGGCATTGTGATGACAGTGGTCATCTAGAATTGTGATGAAAGGTATCATGGAGCACTGTGATGACAGGGGCCATGGAACATTGTGATGACAAAGGCCATGGAGCATTGTGATGACAAGTGTCATGGGGCATTTTGATGACATTGGCATGGAGCATTATGATGACAAGTGTTCTGGAGCATTGTGATGAAAAGGGCAGGGAACATTGTGATGACTGGGTTCATGGAGCATTGTGATGAAAGGGGCCATGGAGCATTGAGATGACAGGCGTCATGAGGCATGGTGATGACACTGGTCATGGAGCATTGTGATCAAAGAGATCATGGAGCAATATGATAACAGGGGCCATGGAGCATTGTGATGACAGGTGTATTGGAGCATTGTGATGAAAGTAGTCATGGATCATTGTGATGACATGTGTCCTGGAACACTGTGATGACACGGTTCATCGAGTATTGTGATGACAAGGGTCATAGCGAATTGTGATGACAGGTGTCATGGGGCATTGTGATGACATTGATCATCTAGGAATTGTGATGAAATGTATCATGGAGCACTGTGATGTCTGGGGGCATGAAGCATTGTTATGAAAATTGTCCTGGATTATGTGATGACAGCAGTCATGGAGAATTGTGATGACAAGGATTATGCAGCATTGTGTTGACAAGGGTATGGACTATTGTGATGACAATGGTCATGGAGCAATGTGATGAAAGTTTTCATGGAACATCGTGATGAAAAGTGCCTGGGAGAATTGTGACGATAAAGGCCATGGAGCATTGTGATGACAAGTGTCATGGAGCATTGTAATGAAAGGTTTCATTGTGCACTGTGATGACAAGGGGGATGGAGTATTGTGATGAAACTGGTCCTGGAGCATTGTGATAACAGAAGCCGTGGAGCATTGTGATGACAGGCATCATGGAGCATTGTGAAGAAAGGGACATTGGGGAATTGTAATGACAATAGAGAAATGTGATGAAAATGGTCAGCGAGCATAGTGATTAAAGTGGTCATTGAGAATTGTGATGAAAAGCGACATAGAGCATTGTGATGACAAAGGTCATGGAGAACTGTGATGACCAGGGTTATGTAGCATTGTGATGACACGGTCATGGAACATTGTGATGACAAGAATTCTGGAGCATTGTGATGACACGGGCATGAAGCATGGTGATGACAACAGACCTGGAGCATTGTGATGACAAGGGCGTGGAGCATTGTGATTACAGGAGACATGGAGCATTGTGATGACATTGGCAGGGATCATTGTGATTACAGGGATCATGGAGCATTGTGATGACAAGTGTCATGCAATATTGTGCTGACACAGTTCATGGAGCATTTTGATGAGAGTGGCCTTGGAGCACATTGATGAGAGACGTCATGGGGCATTATGGTGACAGTGGTCAAGGAGCATTTTGATGAAAGTGTTCATGGAGCAACGTGATTATCAGGACAATGGAGCATTGTGAATACAAAGGCCATGGAGCATTGAGATAACAGAGTTCATGGAGCATTGTGATGAAAATGGTCATGGATCACTGTGAAACAAGTGTCCTGGAACCTATTGATGACATGGTTCATACAGCATTGAGATGACAAGGGCCAAGGCGAATTGTGATGAAATGTATCATGGGGCATTGTGGTGACATTGGTCATCTTGCATTGTGATGTCAGTGGTCATGTAGAATTTTGATTAAAGGTATCATGGGGCACTGTGATGACAAAGGCCAAGGAAGATTTTGATGACAAGTGTCATTGAGCAAAGGGTTGACACGGGAATGGAGTATTATGATGACAAGAGCTCTGGAGCATTTTGATGAAAAAGGCATGGAGCATTGTGAAGACAGTGCCCATGGAGCATTGTGATGAAAAGTGCAGGGAACATTGTGATGTCTAGGTTCATGGAGCATTGTGATGAAAGTGGCCATTGAGCATTGAGATGACAGGCGTCATGAAGCATGGTGAAGACAGTGGTCATGGAGCATTGTGATGAAGGAGATCATGGAGCAATATGATATCACGGGCCATGGAGCATTGTGATGACAGGGGTCATGGGGCATTGTGCTGAAAGTGGTCATGGAGCATTGCGATGAAAAGCGCTATGGAGCATTGTGATGACAAGGGCCATGGATCATTGTAAAAACCGGTATCATTGGGCATTGTGATGAAAGGGGCATGGAGCATTTTTATGTAAGTTGCCATGGAGAGTTGTGATGAAAGGGATCATGTGGATTTGTAATGACAAGGGCCATGGAGCATTGTGATGAAACAAATCTTGGAGTATCTTGATGAAAGTTGTCATGGAGCATTGCGATGAAAAGCACCAAGGAACATTGTGATGACAAGAACCATCGAGCATTGTGATGACAAGTGTCATGGAGCATTGTGATGACAGGTGTCATGGAGCATCGTGATGACAAATGCCATGGAGAATTGTGATGAGAGGTGGCATTGGGCAATGTGACGAAAGGGATCATGGAGTACTGTGATTACAGGGGCCATGGAGCATTGTGATAACAAGTGACATGGAGAATAGTGATGACAGGCGTCATAGAGCATTGTGATGACAAGTGACATTTAGCATTTTGATGACATGGGTCATCAGGAATTGTGTTGACAGGGGTCATGGAGTATTGTGATGACAAAGGCAATAGAGCATTGTGATGACAGGGGTCATGGAGCACTGTGATGACATGGGCCATGGAGCATTGTGAAGACAAGATTCATTGAGTATTGTGATGACACGGGCATGAAGCATGGTGATGACCACAGACCTGGAGCATTGTGATGACATTGGCAGGGATCGTTGTGATTACAGGGATCATGGAGCATTGTGATGACAAGTGTCATGCAATATTGTGCTGACACAGATCAGGGAGCATTTTGATGGGAGTGGCCTTGGAGCGCAGTAATGAGAGACGTCATGGGGCATTATGGTGGCAGTGGTCAAGGAGCATTGTGATGAAAGTGTTCATGGAGCAACGCTATTATCGGGACAATGGAGCATTGTGAATACAAAGGCCATGGAGCATTGAGATAACAGAGTTCATGGAGCATTGTGATGAAAGTGGTCATGGATCACTGTGATGACAAGTGTCCTGGAACCTAGTGATGACACGGTTCATACCGCATTGAGATGACAAGGGCCAAGGAGAATTGTGATGACACGTGTCATGGGGCATTGTGATGACATTGGTCATCTTGCATTGTGATGACAGTGGTCATGTAGAATTTTGATTAAAGTTATCATGGAGAACTGTGATGACAAAGGCCAAGGAAGATTTTGATGACAAGTGTCATTGAGCAATGGGATGACACGGGATTGGAGTATTATGATGACAAGTGTTCTGGAGCATTGTGATGACAAGGGCATGGAGCATTGTGATTACAGAGGCCATGGAGCATTGTGATGACAACGGCATGGAGTATTGTGATGACAGGGGTCATTGAGCATTGTGATTACAAAGACCATGAGGCATTGTGATGACAGGGGCCTTGGAGCATTGTGATGACAATGGTCATCGAGCATTGTGATGAGAGGGGTCATACAGCATTGTGATGAGAAAGACCATGGAGCATGGTGATGACAGATGCCATGGAACATTGTGATGACAAGGCCATGTACCATTTTGATTACAAGGGTCATGGAGCATTGTGATGACAAGGGCAGGGAACCTTGTGGTGACCGGGGTCATGGAGCATTTTGATGACAACTTTCATGGAACGTTGTGATAACAGGGGTCATGGAGCATTGTGTTGAAAGGGAACATGGAGCACTGTGATTACAGGGTCCATGGAACATTGTGAATACATAGGCCATGGAACAATGTGATGACAGGTGTCATGTAGCATTGTGATGACAGGGTCATGGAGCATTGTGATTACAGGTGTTAAGGGGCACTGTGATGACAGGGGGCATGGAACATTGTGATGAAAAGTGTCATCGAACATTGTGTTGACAGGGATCATGGAGCTTTTTTGTAAGAGAGGCCTTGGATCTTAGTGATGGCAGGTGTCATGGGGCATTGTGATGACAGCGGTCTTGGAGCATTGTGATGAAAGGGGTCATGGAGCACTGTGATTCCACGGACCATGGAGCATTGTGAATACAAAGGCTATGGAGCATTGAGATGACAGGGTTCATGGAGCATTGTGATGAAAGTGATCATAGTTCATTGTGATGACAAGTGTCTTGGAACCTTGTGATGACACGGTTCATGGAGCATTGTGATGACAAGGACCATGGCGAATTGTGATGACATCTGTCATGGGGCATTGTGATGACAGTGGTCATCTAGAATTGTGATGAAAGGTATCATGGAGCACTGTGATGACAGGGGCCATGGAACATTGTGATGACAAAGGCCATGGAGCATTGTGATGACAAGTGTCATGGGGCATTTTGATGACATTGGCATGGAGCATTATGATGACAAGTGTTCTGGAGCATTGTGATGAAAAGGGCAGGGAACATTGTGATGACTGGGTTCATGGAGCATTGTGATGAAAGGGGCCATGGAGCATTGAGATGACAGGCGTCATGAGGCATGGTGATGACACTGGTCATGGAGCATTGTGATCAAAGAGATCATGGAGCAATATGATAACAGGGGCCATGGAGCATTGTGATGACAGGTGTATTGGAGCATTGTGATGAAAGTAGTCATGGATCATTGTGATGACATGTGTCCTGGAACACTGTGATGACACGGTTCATCGAGTATTGTGATGACAAGGGTCATAGCGAATTGTGATGACAGGTGTCATGGGGCATTGTGATGACATTGATCATCTAGGAATTGTGATGAAATGTATCATGGAGCACTGTGATGTCTGGGGGCATGAAGCATTGTTATGAAAATTGTCCTGGATTATGTGATGACAGCAGTCATGGAGAATTGTGATGACAAGGATTATGCAGCATTGTGTTGACAAGGGTATGGACTATTGTGATGACAATGGTCATGGAGCAATGTGATGAAAGTTTTCATGGAACATCGTGATGAAAAGTGCCTGGGAGAATTGTGACGATAAAGGCCATGGAGCATTGTGATGACAAGTGTCATGGAGCATTGTAATGAAAGGTTTCATTGTGCACTGTGATGACAAGGGGGATGGAGTATTGTGATGAAACTGGTCCTGGAGCATTGTGATAACAGAAGCCGTGGAGCATTGTGATGACAAGCATCATGGAGCATTGTGAAGAAAGGGACAATGGGGAATTGTAATGACAATAGAGAAATGTGATGAAAATGGTCAGCGAGCATAGTGATTAAAGTGGTCATTGAGAATTGTGATGAAAAGCGACATAGAGCATTGTGATGACAAAGGTCATGGAGAACTGTGATGACCAGGGTTATGTAGCATTGTGATGACACGGTCATGGAACATTGTGATGACAAGAATTCAGGAGCATTGTGATGACACGGGCATGAAGCATGGTGATGACAACAGACCTGGAGCATTGTGATGACAAGGGCGTGGAGCATTGTGATTACAGGAGACATGGAGCATTGTGATGACATTGGCAGGGATCATTGTGATTACAGGGATCATGGAGCATTGTGATGACAAGTGTCATGGAATATTGTGCTGACACAGTTCATGGAGCATTTTGATGAGAGTGGCCTTGGAGCACATTGATGAGAGACGTCATGGGGCATTATGGTGACAGTGGTCAAGGAGCATTTTGATGAAAGTGTTCATGGAGCAACGTGATTATCAGGACAATGTAGCATTGTGAATACAAAGGCCATGGAGCATTGAGATAACAGAGTTCATGGAGCATTGTGATGAAAATGGTCATGGATCACTGTGAAACAAGTGTCCTGGAACCTATTGATGACATGGTTCATACAGCATTGAGATGACAAGGGCCAAGGCGAATTGTGATGAAATGTATCATGGGGCATTGTGGTGACATTGGTCATCTTGCATTGTGATGTCAGTGGTCATGTAGAATTTTGATTAAAGGTATCATGGGGCACTGTGATGACAAAGTCCAAGGAAGATTTTGATGACAAGTGTCATTGAGCAAAGGGTTGACACGGGAATGGAGTATTATGATGACAAGAGCTCTGGAGCATTTTGATGAAAAAGGCATGGAGCATTGTGAAGACAGTGCCCATGGAGCATTGTGATGAAAAGTGCAGGGAACATTGTGATGTCTAGGTTCATGGAGCATTGTGATGAAAGTGGCCATTGAGCATTGAGATGACAGGCGTCATGAAGCATGGTGAAGACAGTGGTCATGGAGCATTGTGATGAAGGAGATCATGGAGCAATATGATATCACGGGCCATGGAGCATTGTGATGACAGGGGTCATGGGGCATTGTGCTGAAAGTGGTCATGGAGCATTGCGATGAAAAGCGCTATGGAGCATTGTGATGACAAGGGCCATGGATCATTGTAAAAACCGGTATCATTGGGCATTGTGATGAAAGGGGCATGGAGCATTTTTATGTAAGTTGCCATGGAGAGTTGTGATGAAAGGGATCATGTGGATTTGTAATGACAAGGGCCATGGAGCATTGTGATGAAACAAATCTTGGAGTATCTTGATGAAAGTTGTCATGGAGCATTGCGATGAAAAGCACCAAGGAACATTGTGATGACAAGAACCATCGAGCATTGTGATGACAAGTGTCATGGAGCATTGTGATGACAGGTGTCATGGAGCATCGTGATGACAAATGCCATGGAGAATTGTGATGAGAGGTGGCATTGGGCAATGTGACGAAAGGGATCATGGAGTACTGTGATTACAGGGGCCATGGAGCATTGTGATAACAAGTGACATGGAGAATAGTGATGACAGGCGTCATAGAGCATTGTGATGACAAGTGACATTTAGCATTTTGATGACATGTGTCATCAGGCATTGTGTTGACAGGGGTCATGGAGTATTGTGATGACAAAGGCAATAGAGCATTGTGATGACAGGGGTCATGGAGCACTGTGATGACATGGGCCATGGAGCATTGTGAAGACAAGATTCATGGAGTAGTGTGATGACACGGGCATGAAGCATGGTGATGACCACAGACCTGGAGCATTGTGATGACATTGGCAGGGATCATTGTGATTACAGGGATCATAGAGCATTGTGATGACAAGTGTCATGCAATATTGTGCTGACACAGATCAGGGAGCATTTTGATGAGAGTGGCCTTGGAGCGCAGTAATGAGAGACGTCATGGGGCATTATGGTGGAAGTGGTCAAGGAGCATTGTGATGAAAGTGTTCATGGAGCAACGCTATTATCGGGACAATGGAGCATTGTGAATACAAAGGCCATGGAGCATTGAGATAACAGAGTTCATGGAGCATTGTGATGAAAGTGGTCATGGATCACTGTGATGACAAGTGTCCTGGAACCTAGTGATGACACGGTTCATACCGCATTGAGATGACAAGGGCCAAGGAGAATTGTGATGACACATGTCATGGGGCATTGTGATGACATTGGTCATCTTGCATTGTGATGACAGTGGTCATGTAGAATTTTGATTAAAGTTATCATGGAGAACTGTGATGACAAAGGCCAAGGAAGATTTTGATGACAAGTGTCATTGAGCAATGGGATGACACGGGATTGGAGTATTATGATGACAAGTGTTCTGGAGCATTGTGATGACAAGGGCATGGAGCATTGTGATTACAGAGGCCATGGAGCATTGTGATGACAACGGCATGGAGTATTGTGATGACAGGGGTCATTGAGCATTGTGATTACAAAGACCATGAGGCATTGTGATGACAGGGGTCATTGAACATTGTGATTACAAAGACCATGAGGCATTGTGATGACAGGGACCTTGGAGCATTGTGATGACAATGGTCATCGAGCATTGTGATGAGAGGGGTCATACAGCATTGTGATGAGAAAGACCATGGAGCATGTTGATGACAGATGCCATGGAACATTGTGATGACAAGGCCATGTACCATTTTGATTACAAGGGTCATGGAGCATTGTGATGACAAGGGCAGGGAACCTTGTGGTGACCGTGGTCATGGAGCATTTTGATGACAACTTTCATGGAACGTTGTGATAACAGGGGTCATGGAGCATTGTGTTGAAAGGGAACATGGAGCACTGTGATTACAGGGTCCATGGAACATTGTGAATACATAGGCCATGGAACAATGTGATGACAGGGGTCATGTAGCATTGTGATGACAGGGTCATGGAGCATTGTGATTACAGGGGTTATGGGGCACTGTGATGACAGGGGGCATGGAACATTGTGATGAAAAGTGTCATGGAACATTGTGCTGACAGGGATCATGGAGCTTTTTGGTAAGAGAAGCCTTGCCGATTTGTGATGGCAGGCGTCATGGGTCATTGTGATGACAGCGGTCTTGGAGCATTGTGATGAAAGGGGTCATCGAGCACTGTGATTACAGGAGCCATGGAGCATTGTGAATACAAAGACTATGGAGCATTGAGATGACAAGTTTCATGGAGCATTGTGATGAAAGTGATCATGGATCATTGTGATGACAAGTGTCCTGGAACCTTGTGATGACACGGTTCATGGAGCATTGTGATGACAAGGACCATGGCGAATTGTGATGACATCTGTCATGGGGCATTGTGATGACAGTGGTCATCTAGAATTGTGATGAAAGGAATCATGGAGCACTGTGATGACAGGGGCCATGGAACATTGTGATGACAAAGGCCATGGAGCATTGTGATGACAAGTGTCATGGGGCATTTTGATGACATTGGCATGGAGCATTATGATGACAAGTGTTCTGGAGCGTTTTGATGACAAAGGCATGGAGCATTGTGATAAAAGTGCCCATGGAGCATTGTGATGAAAACGGCAGGGAACATTGTGATGACTGGGTTCATGGAGCATTGTGATAAAAGGGGCTATGGAGCCTTGAGATGACAGGCGTCATGAGGCATGGTGATGACACTGGTCATGGAGCATTGTGATGAAAGTGATCATGGAGCCATATGATATCAGGGGCCATGGAGCATTGTGATGACAGGGGTCATGGGGCATTGTGCTGAAAGCGGTCATGGAGCATTGCGATGAAAAGCGCTATGGAGCATTGTGATGACAAGGGCCATGGAGCATTGTGAATACAAGGGACATGGAGCCTTGTGATGACAAAGGTCATGGATCATTGTAAAAACAGGTATTATTGGGCATTGTGATGACAGGGGCATGGAATATTTTAATGTACGTTGCCATGGAGAGCTGTGATGAAAGGGATCATGTGGATTTGTAATGACAAGGGCCATGGAGCATTGTGATGAAACAAATCTTGGAGTATCTTGATGAAAGTTGTCATGGAGCATTGCGATGAAAAGCACCAAGGAACATTGTGATGACAAGAACCATCGAGCATTGTGATGACAAGTGTCATGGAGCATTGTGATGACAGGTGTCATGGAGCATCGTGATGACAAATGCCATGGAGAATTGTGATGAGAGGTGGCATTGGGCAATGTGACGAAAGGGGTCATGGAGTACTGTGATTACAGGGGCCATGGAGCATTGTGATAACAAGTGACATGCAGAATAGTGATGACAGGCGTCATAGAGCATTGTGATGACAATTGACATTTAGCATTTTGATGACAGGGGTCATCAGGCATTGTGTTGAAAGGGGTCACGGAGTATTGTGATGACAAAGGCTATAGAGCATTGTGATGACAGGGGTCATGGAGCACTGTGATGACGTGGGCCATGGAGCATTGTGAAGACAAGATTCATGTAGCATTGTAATGACACGGGCATAAAGCATGGTGATTACAACAGACCTGGAGCATTGTGATGACAAGGGCATGGAGCATTGTGATTACAGGAAATGTGGAGCATTGTGATGACAAGTGTCATGCAATATTGTGCTGACACAATTCATGGAGCATTTTGATGAGAGTGGCCTTGGAGCACAGTGATGAGAGACGTCATGGGGCATTATGGTGACAATGGTCAAGGAGAATTGTGATGAAAGTGTTCATGGAGTAACGCTATTATCGGGACAATGGAGCATTGTGAATACAAAGGCCATGGAGCATTGAGATAACAGAGTTCATGGAGCACTGTGATGAAAGTGGTCATGGATCACTGTGAAGACAAGTATCCTGGAACCTTGTGATGACACGGTTCATACAGCATTGAGATGAGAAGGGCCAAGGAGAATTCTGATGACACGTGTCATGGGGCATTGTGATGACATTGGTCATCTTGCATTGTGATGACAGTGGTCATGTAGAATTTTGATTAAAGGTATCATGGAGCACTGTGATGACAAAGGCCAAGGAAGATTTTGATGACAAGTGTCATTGAGCAATGGGATGACACGAGTTTGGAGTATTATGATGACAAGTGTTCTGGAGCATTGTGATGACAAGGGCATGGAGCATTGTGATTACAGAGGCCATGGAGCATTTTGATGACAACGGCATGGAGTATTGTGATGACAGGGGTCATTGAGCATTGTGATTACAAAGACCATGAGGCATTGTGATGACAGGGGCCTTGGAGCATTGTGATGACAATGGTCATCGAGCCTTGTGATGAGAGGGGTCATAGAGCATTGTCATGAGAAAGACCATGGAGCATGGTGATAACAGAGGCCATGGAACATTGTGATGACAAGGCCATGTACCATTGTGATTATATCGGTCATGGAGCATTGTGATGACAAGGGCAGGGAACATTGTGGTGACCGGGGTCATGGAGCATTTTGATGACAACTTTCATGGAACGTTGTGATGACAGGGGTCATGGAGCATTGTGTTGAAAGGGAACATGGATCAGTGTGATTACAGGGTCCATGGAACATTGTGAATACATAGGCCATGGAACAATGTGATGACAGGGGTCATGTAGAATTGTGATGACAGGGTCATGGAGCATTGTGATTACAGGGGTTATGGGGCACTGTGATGACAGGGGGCATGGAGCATTGTGATGAAAATTGTCCTGGAGCATTGTGATGACAGTGGTCACAGAGAATTGGGATGAAAGGTATCATGCAGCATTGTGATGACAATGGTCATGGACCATATTGATGACAGGGGTCATGGAACATTCTGATGACAAGGTTCATAAAGCATTTTGATGACAGGGGTCATGGAGCATTGTGTTGACACGGGCATGGAGCATTGTAGTGATAGGATATCTGAAGCATTGTGATGAAAAGGGGATAGAGCATTTTGACGACAGGGTCCAAGGAGCATTGTGCCGACAATGGCACGGAGCACTGTGATGAAAACGGTACTGGAGCACTGTGAGGAAAGGAGTCATGGATCATTGTGGTGACAGGGGTCATGGAGCTTTGTGATGACAAGGGTCATGGAGCATTGTGATGACACGGTCAAGGAACATTGCGATGACAAGATTTCAGGAGCATTGTGATGAAAGGGCATGGAGCATTGTGATTAAAGGTGACAAGGAGCATTGTGATGATATGGGCAGAGAACTTTGTGATGACAGGGGTCATGGAACATTGTGATGAAAAGTGTCATGGAACATTGCGGTGACAGGGATCATGGAGCTTTTTGGTAAGAGAGTCCTAGGAGATTTGTGATGGCAGGCATCATGGGGCATTGTGATGACAGCCGTCTTGGAGCAATGTGATGACTAGTGTCATGGGGCATTTTGATGGCATTGGTATGGAACATTATGATGACAAGTGTTCTGGAACATTTTGATGACAAGGGCATGGAGCATTGTGATGACAGGGCCCATGGAGCATTGTGATGAAAAGGGCAGGGAACATTGTGATGACTGGGTTCATGGAGCATTGTGATGAAAGGGGCCATGGAGCATTGAGATGACAGGCGTCATGAGGCATGGTGATGACACTGGTCATGGAGCATTGTGATCAAAGAGATCATGGAGCAATATGATAACAGGGGCCATGGAGCATTGTGACGACAGGTGTATTGGAGCATTGTGATGAAAGTAGTCATGGATCATTGTGATGACATGTGTCCTGGAACACTGTGATGACACGGTTCATCGAGTATTGTGATGACAAGGGTCATAGCGAATTGTGATGACAGGTGTCATGGGGCATTGTGATGACATTGATCATCTAGGAATTGTGATGAAATGTATCATGGAGCACTGTGATGTCTGGGGGCATGAAGCATTGTTATGAAAATTGTCCTGGATTATGTGATGACAGCAGTCATGGAGAATTGTGATGACAAGGATTATGCAGCATTGTGTTGACAAGGGTATGGACTATTGTGATGACAATGGTCATGGAGCAATGTGATGAAAGTTTTCATGGAACATCGTGATGAAAAGTGCCTGGGAGAATTGTGACGATAAAGGCCATGGAGCATTGTGATGACAAGTGTCATGGAGCATTGTAATGAAAGGTTTCATTGTGCACTGTGATGACAAGGGGGATGGAGTATTGTGATGAAACTGGTCCTGGAGCATTGTGATAACAGAAGCCGTGGAGCATTGTGATGACAGGCATCATGGAGCATTGTGAAGAAAGGGACAATGGGGAATTGTAATGACAATAGAGAAATGTGATGAAAATGGTCAGCGAGCATAGTGATTAAAGTGGTCATTGAGAATTGTGATGAAAAGCGACATAGAGCATTGTGATGACAAAGGTCATGGAGAACTGTGATGACCAGGGTTATGTAGCATTGTGATGACACGGTCATGGAACATTGTGATGACAAGAATTCTGGAGCATTGTGATGACACGGGCATGAAGCATGGTGATGACAACAGACCTGGAGCATTGTGATGACAAGGGCGTGGAGCATTGTGATTACAGGAGACATGGAGCATTGTGATGACATTGGCAGGGATCATTGTGATTACAGGGATCATGGAGCATTGTGATGACAAGTGTCATGCAATATTGTGCTGACACAGTTCATGGAGCATTTTGATGAGAGTGGCCTTGGAGCACATTGATGAGAGACGTCATGGGGCATTATGGTGACAGTGGTCAAGGAGCATTTTGATGAAAGTGTTCATGGAGCAACGTGATTATCAGGACAATGGAGCATTGTGAATACAAAGGCCATGGAGCATTGAGATAACAGAGTTCATGGAGCATTGTGATGAAAATGGTCATGGATCACTGTGAAACAAGTGTCCTGGAACCTATTGATGACATGGTTCATACAGCATTGAGATGACAAGGGCCAAGGCGAATTGTGATGAAATGTATCATGGGGCATTGTGGTGACATTGGTCATCTTGCATTGTGATGTCAGTGGTCATGTAGAATTTTGATTAAAGGTATCATGGGGCACTGTGATGACAAAGGCCAAGGAAGATTTTGATGACAAGTGTCATTGAGCAAAGGGTTGACACGGGAATGGAGTATTATGATGACAAGAGCTCTGGAGCATTTTGATGAAAAAGGCATGGAGCATTGTGAAGACAGTGCCCATGGAGCATTGTGATGAAAAGTGCAGGGAACATTGTGATGTCTAGGTTCATGGAGCATTGTGATGAAAGTGGCCATTGAGCATTGAGATGACAGGCGTCATGAAGCCTGGTGAAGACAGTGGTCATGGAGCATTGTGATGAAGGAGATCATGGAGCAATATGATATCACGGGCCATGGAGCATTGTGATGACAGGGGTCATGGGGCATTGTGCTGAAAGTGGTCATGGAGCATTGCGATGAAAAGCGCTATGGAGCATTGTGATGACAAGGGCCATGGATCATTGTAAAAACCGGTATCATTGGGCATTGTGATGAAAGGGGCATGGAGCATTTTTATGTAAGTTGCCATGGAGAGTTGTGATGAAAGGGATCATGTGGATTTGTAATGACAAGGGCCATGGAGCATTGTGATGAAACAAATCTTGGAGTATCTTGATGAAAGTTGTCATGGAGCATTGCGATGAAAAGCACCAAGGAACATTGTGATGACAAGAACCATCGAGCATTGTGATGACAAGTGTCATGGAGCATTGTGATGACAGGTGTCATGGAGCATCGTGATGACAAATGCCATGGAGAATTGTGATGAGAGGTGGCATTGGGCAATGTGACGAAAGGGATCATGGAGTACTGTGATTACAGGGGCCATGGAGCATTGTGATAACAAGTGACATGGAGAATAGTGATGACAGGCGTCATAGAGCATTGTGATGACAAGTGACATTTAGCATTTTGATGACATGGGTCATCAGGAATTGTGTTGACAGGGGTCATGGAGTATTGTGATGACAAAGGCAATAGAGCATTGTGATGACAGGGGTCATGGAGCACTGTGATGACATGGGCCATGGAGCATTGTGAAGACAAGATTCATGGAGTATTGTGATGACACGGGCATGAAGCATGGTGATGACCACAGACCTGGAGCATTGTGATGACATTGGCAGGGATCGTTGTGATTACAGGGATCATGGAGCATTGTGATGACAAGTGTCATGCAATATTGTGCTGACACAGATCAGGGAGCATTTTGATGGGAGTGGCCTTGGAGCGCAGTAATGAGAGACGTCATGGGGCATTATGGTGGCAGTGGTCAAGGAGCATTGTGATGAAAGTGTTCATGGAGCAACGCTATTATCGGGACAATGGAGCATTGTGAATACAAAGGCCATGGAGCATTGAGATAACAGAGTTCATGGAGCATTGTGATGAAAGTGGTCATGGATCACTGTGATGACAAGTGTCCTGGAACCTAGTGATGACACGGTTCATACCGCATTGAGATGACAAGGGCCAAGGAGAATTGTGATGACACGTGTCATGGGGCATTGTGATGACATTGGTCATCTTGCATTGTGATGACAGTGGTCATGTAGAATTTTGATTAAAGTTATCATGGAGAACTGTGATGACAAAGGCCAAGGAAGATTTTGATGACAAGTGTCATTGAGCAATGGGATGACACGGGATTGGAGTATTATGATGACAAGTGTTCTGGAGCATTGTGATGACAAGGGCATGGAGCATTGTGATTACAGAGGCCATGGAGCATTGTGATGACAACGGCATGGAGTATTGTGATGACAGGGGTCATTGAGCATTGTGATTACAAAGACCATGAGGCATTGTGATGACAGGGGCCTTGGAGCATTGTGATGACAATGGTCATCGAGCATTGTGATGAGAGGGGTCATACAGCATTGTGATGAGAAAGACCATGGAGCATGGTGATGACAGATGCCATGGAACATTGTGATGACAAGGCCATGTACCATTTTGATTACAAGGGTCATGGAGCATTGTGATGACAAGGGCAGGGAACCTTGTGGTGACCGGGGTCATGGAGCATTTTGATGACAACTTTCATGGAACGTTGTGATAACAGGGGTCATGGAGCATTGTGTTGAAAGGGAACATGGAGCACTGTGATTACAGGGTCCATGGAACATTGTGAATACATAGGCCATGGAACAATGTGATGACAGGTGTCATGTAGCATTGTGATGACAGGGTCATGGAGCATTGTGATTACAGGTGTTAAGGGGCACTGTGATGACAGGGGGCATGGAACATTGTGATGAAAAGTGTCATCGAACATTGTGTTGACAGGGATCATGGAGCTTTTTTGTAAGAGAGGCCTTGGATCTTAGTGATGGCAGGTGTCATGGGGCATTGTGATGACAGCGGTCTTGGAGCATTGTGATGAAAGGGGTCATGGAGCACTGTGATTCCACGGACCATGGAGCATTGTGAATACAAAGGCTATGGAGCATTGAGATGACAGGGTTCATGGAGCATTGTGATGAAAGTGATCATAGTTCATTGTGATGACAAGTGTCTTGGAACCTTGTGATGACACGGTTCATGGAGCATTGTGATGACAAGGACCATGGCGAATTGTGATGACATCTGTCATGGGGCATTGTGATGACAGTGGTCATCTAGAATTGTGATGAAAGGTATCATGGAGCACTGTGATGACAGGGGCCATGGAACATTGTGATGACAAAGGCCATGGAGCATTGTGATGACAAGTGTCATGGGGCATTTTGATGACATTGGCATGGAGCATTATGATGACAAGTGTTCTGGAGCATTGTGATGAAAAGGGCAGGGAACATTGTGATGACTGGGTTCATGGAGCATTGTGATGAAAGGGGCCATGGAGCATTGAGATGACAGGCGTCATGAGGCATGGTGATGACACTGGTCATGGAGCATTGTGATCAAAGAGATCATGGAGCAATATGATAACAGGGGCCATGGAGCATTGTGATGACAGGTGTATTGGAGCATTGTGATGAAAGTAGTCATGGATCATTGTGATGACATGTGTCCTGGAACACTGTGATGACACGGTTCATCGAGTATTGTGATGACAAGGGTCATAGCGAATTGTGATGACAGGTGTCATGGGGCATTGTGATGACATTGATCATCTAGGAATTGTGATGAAATGTATCATGGAGCACTGTGATGTCTGGGGGCATGAAGCATTGTTATGAAAATTGTCCTGGATTATGTGATGACAGCAGTCATGGAGAATTGTGATGACAAGGATTATGCAGCATTGTGTTGACAAGGGTATGGACTATTGTGATGACAATGGTCATGGAGCAATGTGATGAAAGTTTTCATGGAACATCGTGATGAAAAGTGCCTGGGAGAATTGTGACGATAAAGGCCATGGAGCATTGTGATGACAAGTGTCATGGAGCATTGTAATGAAAGGTTTCATTGTGCACTGTGATGACAAGGGGGATGGAGTATTGTGATGAAACTGGTCCTGGAGCATTGTGAAAACAGAAGCCGTGGAGCATTGTGATGACAGGCATCATGGAGCATTGTGAAGAAAGGGACATTGGGGAATTGTAATGACAATAGAGAAATGTGATGAAAATGGTCAGCGAGCATAGTGATTAAAGTGGTCATTGAGAATTGTGATGAAAAGCGACATAGAGCATTGTGATGACAAAGGTCATGGAGAACTGTGATGACCAGGGTTATGTAGCATTGTGATGACACGGTCATGGAACATTGTGATGACAAGAATTCTGGAGCATTGTGATGACACGGGCATGAAGCATGGTGATGACAACAGACCTGGAGCATTGTGATGACAAGGGCGTGGAGCATTGTGATTACAGGAGACATGGAGCATTGTGATGACATTGGCAGGGATCATTGTGATTACAGGGATCATGGAGCATTGTGATGACAAGTGTCATGCAATATTGTGCTGACACAGTTCATGGAGCATTTTGATGAGAGTGGCCTTGGAGCACATTGATGAGAGACGTCATGGGGCATTATGGTGACAGTGGTCAAGGAGCATTTTGATGAAAGTGTTCATGGAGCAACGTGATTATCAGGACAATGGAGCATTGTGAATACAAAGGCCATGGAGCATTGAGATAACAGAGTTCATGGAGCATTGTGATGAAAATGGTCATGGATCACTGTGAAACAAGTGTCCTGGAACCTATTGATGACATGGTTCATACAGCATTGAGATGACAAGGGCCAAGGCGAATTGTGATGAAATGTATCATGGGGCATTGTGGTGACATTGGTCATCTTGCATTGTGATGTCAGTGGTCATGTAGAATTTTGATTAAAGGTATCATGGGGCACTGTGATGACAAAGTCCAAGGAAGATTTGGATGACAAGTGTCATTGAGCAAAGGGTTGACACGGGAATGGAGTATTATGATGACAAGAGCTCTGGAGCATTTTGATGAAAAAGGCATGGAGCATTGTGAAGACAGTGCCCATGGAGCATTGTGATGAAAAGTGCAGGGAACATTGTGATGTCTAGGTTCATGGAGCATTGTGATGAAAGTGGCCATTGAGCATTGAGATGACAGGCGTCATGAAGCATGGTGAAGACAGTGGTCATGGAGCATTGTGATGAAGGAGATCATGGAGCAATATGATATCACGGGCCATGGAGCATTGTGATGACAGGGGTCATGGGGCATTGTGCTGAAAGTGGTCATGGAGCATTGCGATGAAAAGCGCTATGGAGCATTGTGATGACAAGGGCCATGGATCATTGTAAAAACCGGTATCATTGGGCATTGTGATGAAAGGGGCATGGAGCATTTTTATGTAAGTTGCCATGGAGAGTTGTGATGAAAGGGATCATGTGGATTTGTAATGACAAGGGCCATGGAGCATTGTGATGAAACAAATCTTGGAGTATCTTGATGAAAGTTGTCATGGAGCATTGCGATGAAAAGCACCAAGGAACATTGTGATGACAAGAACCATCGAGCATTGTGATGACAAGTGTCATGGAGCATTGTGATGACAGGTGTCATGGAGCATCGTGATGACAAATGCCATGGAGAATTGTGATGAGAGGTGGCATTGGGCAATGTGACGAAAGGGGTCATGGAGTACTGTGATTACAGGGGCCATGGAGCATTGTGATAACAAGTGACATGCAGAATAGTGATGACAGGCGTCATAGAGCATTGTGATGACAATTGACATTTAGCATTTTGATGACAGGGGTCATCAGACATTGTGTTGAAAGGGGTCACGGAGTATTGTGATGACAAAGGCTATAGAGCATTGTGATGACAGGGGTCATGGAGCACTGTGATGACGTGGGCCATGGAGCATTGTGAAGACAAGATTCATGTAGCATTGTAATGACACGGGCATAAAGCATGGTGATTACAACAGACCTGGAGCATTGTGATGACAAGGGCATGGAGCATTGTGATTACAGGAAATGTGGAGCATTGTGATGACAAGTGTCATGCAATATTGTGCTGACACAATTCATGGAGCATTTTGATGAGAGTGGCCTTGGAGCACAGTGATGAGAGACGTCATGGGGCATTATGGTGACAATGGTCAAGGAGAATTGTGATGAAAGTGTTCATGGAGTAACGCTATTATCGGGACAATGGAGCATTGTGAATACAAAGGCCATGGAGCATTGAGATAACAGAGTTCATGGAGCATTGTGATGAAAGTGGTCATGGATCACTGTGAAGACAAGTATCCTGGAACCTTGTGATGACACGGTTCATACAGCATTGAGATGACAAGGGCCAAGGAGAATTGTGATGACACGTGTCATGGGGCATTGTGATGACATTGGTCATCTTGCATTGTGATGACAGTGGTCATGTAGAATTTTGATTAAAGGTATCATGGAGCACTGTGATGACAAAGGCCAAGGAAGATTTTGATGCAAGTGTCATTGAGCAATGGGATGACACGGGATTGGAGTATTATGATGACAAGTGTTCTGGAGCATTGTGATGACAAGGGCATGGAGCATTGTGATTACAGAGGCCATGGAGCATTGTGATGACAACGGCATGGAGTATTGTGATGACAGGGGTCATTGAGCATTGTGATTACAAAGACCATGAGGCATTGTGATGACAGGGGCCTTGGAGCATTGTGATGACAATGGTCATCGAGCATTGTGATGAGAGGGGTCATACAGCATTGTGATGAGAAAGACCATGGAGCATGGTGATGACAGATGCCATGGAACATTGTGATGACAAGGCCATGTACCATTTTGATTACAAGGGTCATGGAGCATTGTGATGACAAGGGCAGGGAACCTTGTGGTGACCGGGGTCATGGAGCATTTTGATGACAACTTTCATGGAACGTTGTGATAACAGGGGTCATGGAGCATTGTGTTGAAAGGGAACATGGAGCACTGTGATTACAGGGTCCATGGAACATTGTGAATACATAGGCCATGGAACAATGTGATGACAGGGGTCATGGAGCATTGTGATTACAGGGGTTATGGGGCACTGTGATGACAGGGGGCATGGAACATTGTGATGAAAAGTGTCATGGAACATTGTGCTGACAGGGATCATGGAGCTTTTTGGTAAGAGAGGCCTTGCCGATTTGTGATGGCAGGCGTCATGGGTCATTGTGATGACAGCGGTCTTGGAGCATTGTGATGAAAGGGGTCATCGAGCACTGTGATTACAGGAGCCATGGAGCATTGTGAATACAAAGACTATGGAGCATTGAGATGACAAGTTTCATGGAGCATTGTGATGAAAGTGATCATGGATCATTGTGATGACAAGTGTCCTGGAACCTTGTGATGACACGGTTCATGGAGCATTGTGATGACAAGGACCATGGCGAATTGTGATGACATCTGTCATGGGGCATTGTGATGACAGTGGTCATCTAGAATTGTGATGAAAGGTATCATGGAGCACTGTGATGACAGGGGCCATGGAACATTGTGATGACAAAGGCCATGGAGCATTGTGATGACAAGTGTCATGGGGCATTTTGATGACATTGGCATGGAGCATTATGATGACAAGTGTTCTGGAGCGTTTTGATGACAAAGGCATGGAGCATTGTGATAAAAGTGCCCATGGAGCATTGTGATGAAAACGGCAGGGAACATTGTGATGACTGGGTTCATGGAGCATTGTGATAAAAGGGGCTATGGAGCCTTGAGATGACAGGCGTCATGAGGCATGGTGATGACACTGGTCATGGAGCATTGTGATGAAAGTGATCATGGAGCCATATGATATCAGGGGCCATGGAGCATTGTGATGACAGGGGTCATGGGGCATTGTGCTGAAAGCGGTCATGGAGCATTGCGATGAAAATCGCTATGGAGCATTGTGATGACAAGGGCCATGGAGCATTGTGAATACAAGGGACATGGAGCCTTGTGATGACAAAGGTCATGGATCATTGTAAAAACAGGTATCATTGGGCATTGTGATGACAGGGGCATGGAATATTTTAATGTACGTTGCCATGGAGAGCTGTGATGAAAGGGATCATGTGGATTTGTAATGACAAGGGCCATGGAGCATTGTGATGAAACAAATCTTGGAGTATTTTGATGAAAGTTGTCATGGAGCATTGCGATGAAAAACACCAAGGAACATTGTGATGACAAGGGCCATCGTGCATTGTTATGACAAGTGTCATGGAGCATTGTGATGACAGGTGTCATGGAGCATCGTGATGACAAATGCCATGGAGAATTGTGATGAGAGGTGGCATTGGGCAATGTGACGAAAGGGGTCATGGAGTACTGTGATTACAGGGGCCATGGAGCATTGTGATAACAAGTGACATGCAGAATAGTGATGACAGGCGTCATAGAGCATTGTGATGACAATTGACATTTAGCATTTTGATGACAGGGGTCATCAGGCATTGTGTTGAAAGGGGTCACGGAGTATTGTGATGACAAAGGCTATAGAGCATTGTGATGACAGGGGTCATGGAGCACTGTGATGACGTGGGCCATGGAGCATTGTGAAGACAAGATTCATGTAGCATTGTAATGACACGGGCATAAAGCATGGTGATTACAACAGACCTGGAGCATTGTGATGACAAGGGCATGGAGCATTGTGATTACAGGAAATGTGGAGCATTGTGATGACAAGTGTCATGCAATATTGTGCTGACACAATTCATGGAGCATTTTGATGAGAGTGGCCTTGGAGCACAGTGATGAGAGACGTCATGGGGCATTATGGTGACAATGGTCAAGGAGAATTGTGATGAAAGTGTTCATGGAGTAACGCTATTATCGGGACAATGGAGCATTGTGAATACAAAGGCCATGGAGCATTGAGATAACAGAGTTCATGGAGCACTGTGATGAAAGTGGTCATGGATCACTGTGAAGACAAGTATCCTGGAACCTTGTGATGACACGGTTCATACAGCATTGAGATGAGAAGGGCCAAGGAGAATTCTGATGACACGTGTCATGGGGCATTGTGATGACATTGGTCATCTTGCATTGTGATGACAGTGGTCATGTAGAATTTTGATTAAAGGTATCATGGAGCACTGTGATGACAAAGGCCAAGGAAGATTTTGATGACAAGTGTCATTGAGCAATGGGATGACACGAGTTTGGAGTATTATGATGACAAGTGTTCTGGAGCATTGTGATGACAAGGGCATGGAGCATTGTGATTACAGAGGCCATGGAGCATTTTGATGACAACGGCATGGAGTATTGTGATGACAGGGGTCATTGAGCATTGTGATTACAAAGACCATGAGGCATTGTGATGACAGGGGCCTTGGAGCATTGTGATGACAATGGTCATCGAGCCTTGTGATGAGAGGGGTCATAGAGCATTGTCATGAGAAAGACCATGGAGCATGGTGATAACAGAGGCCATGGAACATTGTGATGACAAGGCCATGTACCATTGTGATTATATCGGTCATGGAGCATTGTGATGACAAGGGCAGGGAACATTGTGGTGACCGGGGTCATGGAGCATTTTGATGACAACTTTCATGGAACGTTGTGATGACAGGGGTCATGGAGCATTGTGTTGAAAGGGAACATGGATCAGTGTGATTACAGGGTCCATGGAACATTGTGAATACATAGGCCATGGAACAATGTGATGACAGGGGTCATGTAGAATTGTGATGACAGGGTCATGGAGCATTGTGATTACAGGGGTTATGGGGCACTGTGATGACAGGGGGCATGGAGCATTGTGATGAAAATTGTCCTGGAGCATTGTGATGACAGTGGTCACAGAGAATTGGGATGAAAGGTATCATGCAGCATTGTGATGACAATGGTCATGGACCATATTGATGACAGGGGTCATGGAACATTCTGATGACAAGGTTCATAAAGCATTTTGATGACAGGGGTCATGGAGCATTGTGTTGACACGGGCATGGAGCATTGTAGTGATAGGATATCTGAAGCATTGTGATGAAAAGGGGATAGAGCATTTTGACGACAGGGTCCAAGGAGCATTGTGCCGACAATGGCACGGAGCACTGTGATGAAAACGGTACTGGAGCACTGTGAGGAAAGGAGTCATGGATCATTGTGGTGACAGGGGTCATGGAGCTTTGTGATGACAAGGGTCATGGAGCATTGTGATGACACGGTCAAGGAACATTGCGATGACAAGATTTCAGGAGCATTGTGATGAAAGGGCATGGAGCATTGTGATTAAAGGTGACAAGGAGCATTGTGATGATATGGGCAGAGAACTTTGTGATGACAGGGGTCATGGAACATTGTGATGAAAAGTGTCATGGAACATTGCGGTGACAGGGATCATGGAGCTTTTTGGTAAGAGAGTCCTAGGAGATTTGTGATGGCAGGCATCATGGGGCATTGTGATGACAGCCGTCTTGGAGCAATGTGATGACTAGTGTCATGGGGCATTTTGATGGCATTGGTATGGAACATTATGATGACAAGTGTTCTGGAACATTTTGATGACAAGGGCATGGAGCATTGTGATGACAGGGCCCATGGAGCATTGTGATGAAAAGGTCAGGGAACATTGTGATGACTGGGTTCATGGAGCATTGTGATGAAAGGGGCCATGGAGCATTGAGATGACAGGCGTCATGAGGCATGGTGATGACACTGGTCATGGAGCATTGTGATCAAAGAGATCATGGAGCAATATGATAACAGGGGCCATGGAGCATTGTGATGACAGGTGTATTGGAGCATTGTGATGAAAGTAGTCATGGATCATTGTGATGACATGTGTCCTGGAACACTGTGATGACACGGTTCATCGAGTATTGTGATGACAAGGGTCATAGCGAATTGTGATGACAGGTGTCATGGGGCATTGTGATGACATTGATCATCTAGGAATTGTGATGAAATGTATCATGGAGCACTGTGATGTCTGGGGGCATGAAGCATTGTTATGAAAATTGTCCTGGATTATGTGATGACAGCAGTCATGGAGAATTGTGATGACAAGGATTATGCAGCATTGTGTTGACAAGGGTATGGACTATTGTGATGACAATGGTCATGGAGCAATGTGATGAAAGTTTTCATGGAACATCGTGATGAAAAGTGCCTGGGAGAATTGTGACGATAAAGGCCATGGAGCATTGTGATGACAAGTGTCATGGAGCATTGTAATGAAAGGTTTCATTGTGCACTGTGATGACAAGGGGGATGGAGTATTGTGATGAAACTGGTCCTGGAGCATTGTGATAACAGAAGCCGTGGAGCATTGTGATGACAGGCATCATGGAGCATTGTGAAGAAAGGGACAATGGGGAGTTGTAATGACAATAGAGAAATGTGATGAAAATGGTCAGCGAGCATAGTGATTAAAGTGGTCATTGAGAATTGTGATGAAAAGCGACATAGAGCATTGTGATGACAAAGGTCATGGAGAACTGTGATGACCAGGGTTATGTAGCATTGTGATGAAACGGTCATGGAACATTGTGATGACCAGAATTCTGGAGCATTGTGATGACACGGGCATGAAGCATGGTGATGACAACAGACCTGGAGCATTGTGATGACAAGGGCGTGGAGCATTGTGATTACAGGAGACATGGAGCATTGTGATGACATTGGCAGGGATCATTGTGATTACAGGGATCATGGAGCATTGTGATGACAAGTGTCATGCAATATTGTGCTGACACAGTTCATGGAGCATTTTGATGAGAGTGGCCTTGGAGCACATTGATGAGAGACGTCATGGGGCATTATGGTGACAGTGGTCAAGGAGCATTTTGATGAAAGTGTTCATGGAGCAACGTGATTATCAGGACAATGGAGCATTGTGAATACAAAGGCCATGGAGCATTGAGATAACAGAGTTCATGGAGCATTGTGATGAAAATGGTCATGGATCACTGTGAAACAAGTGTCCTGGAACCTATTGATGACATGGTTCATACAGCATTGAGATGACAAGGGCCAAGGCGAATTGTGATGAAATGTATCATGGGGCATTGTGGTGACATTGGTCATCTTGCATTGTGATGTCAGTGGTCATGTAGAATTTTGATTAAAGGTATCATGGGGCACTGTGATGACAAAGGCCAAGGAAGATTTTGATGACAAGTGTCATTGAGCAAAGGGTTGACACGGGAATGGAGTATTATGATGACAAGAGCTCTGGAGCATTTTGATGAAAAAGGCATGGAGCATTGTGAAGACAGTGCCCATGGAGCATTGTGATGAAAAGTGCAGGGAACATTGTGATGTCTAGGTTCATGGAGCATTGTGATGAAAGTGGCCATTGAGCATTGAGATGACAGGCGTCATGAAGCATGGTGAAGACAGTGGTCATGGAGCATTGTGATGAAGGAGATCATGGAGCAATATGATATCACGGGCCATGGAGCATTGTGATGACAAGGGTCATGGGGCATTGTGCTGAAAGTGGTCATGGAGCATTGCGATGAAAAGAGCTATGGAGCATTGTGATGACAAGGGCCATGGATCATTGTAAGAACAGGTATCATTGGGCATTGTGATGAAAGGGGCATGGAGCATTTTTATGTAAGTTGCCATGGAGAGTTGTGATGAAAGGGATCATGTGGATTTGTAATGACAAGGGCCATGGAGCATTGTGATGAAACAAATCTTGGAGTATCTTGATGAAAGTTGTCATGGAGCATTGCGATGAAAAGCACCAAGGAACATTGTGATGACAAGAACCATCGAGCATTGTGATGACAAGTGTCATGGAGCATTGTGATGACAGGTGTCATGGAGCATCGTGATGACAAATGCCATGGAGAATTGTGATGAGAGGTGGCATTGGGCAATGTGACGAAAGGGATCATGGAGTACTGTGATTACAGGGGCCATGGAGCATTGTGATAACAAGTGACATGGAGAATAGTGATGACAGGCGTCATAGAGCATTGTGATGACAAGTGACATTTAGCATTTTGATGACATGTGTCATCAGGAATTGTGTTGACAGGGGTCATGGAGTATTGTGATGACAAAGGCAATAGAGCATTGTGATGACAGGGGTCATGGAGCACTGTGATGACATGGGCCATGGAGCATTGTGAAGACAAGATTCATGGAGTATTGTGATGACACGGGCATGAAGCATGGTGATGACCACAGACCTGGAGCATTGTGATGACATTGGCAGGGATCGTTGTGATTACAGGGATCATGGAGCATTGTGATGACAAGTGTCATGCAATATTGTGCTGACACAGATCAGGGAGCATTTTGATGGGAGTGGCCTTGGAGCGCAGTAATGAGAGACGTCATGGGGCATTATGGTGGCAGTGGTCAAGGAGCATTGTGATGAAAGTGTTCATGGAGCAACGCTATTATCGGGACAATGGAGCATTGTGAATACAAAGGCCATGGAGCATTGAGATAACAGAGTTCATGGAGCATTGTGATGAAAGTGGTCATGGATCACTGTGATGACAAGTGTCCTGGAACCTAGTGATGACACGGTTCATACCGCATTGAGATGACAAGGGCCAAGGAGAATTGTGATGACACGTGTCATGGGGCATTGTGATGACATTGGTCATCTTGCATTGTGATGACAGTGGTCATGTAGAATTTTGATTAAAGTTATCATGGAGAACTGTGATGACAAAGGCCAAGGAAGATTTTGATGACAAGTGTCATTGAGCAATGGGATGACACGGGATTGGAGTATTATGATGACAAGTGTTCTGGAGCATTGTGATGACAAGGGCATGGAGCATTGTGATTACAGAGGCCATGGAGCATTGTGATGACAACGGCATGGAGTATTGTGATGACAGGGGTCATTGAGCATTGTGATTACAAAGACCATGAGGCATTGTGATGACAGGGGCCTTGGAGCATTGTGATGACAATGGTCATCGAGCATTGTGATGAGAGGGGTCATACAGCATTGTGATGAGAAAGACCATGGAGCATGGTGATGACAGATGCCATGGAACATTGTGATGACAAGGCCATGTACCATTTTGATTACAAGGGTCATGGAGCATTGTGATGACAAGGGCAGGGAACCTTGTGGTGACCGGGGTCATGGAGCATTTTGATGACAACTTTCATGGAACGTTGTGATAACAGGGGTCATGGAGCATTGTGTTGAAAGGGAACATGGAGCACTGTGATTACAGGGTCCATGGAACATTGTGAATACATAGGCCATGGAACAATGTGATGACAGGTGTCATGTAGCATTGTGATGACAGGGTCATGGAGCATTGTGATTACAGGTGTTAAGGGGCACTGTGATGACAGGGGGCATGGAACATTGTGATGAAAAGTGTCATCGAACATTGTGTTGACAGGGATCATGGAGCTTTTTTGTAAGAGAGGCCTTGGATCTTAGTGATGGCAGGTGTCATGGGGCATTGTGATGACAGCGGTCTTGGAGCATTGTGATGAAAGGGGTCATGGAGCACTGTGATTCCACGGACCATGGAGCATTGTGAATACAAAGGCTATGGAGCATTGAGATGACAGGGTTCATGGAGCATTGTGATGAAAGTGATCATAGTTCATTGTGATGACAAGTGTCTTGGAACCTTGTGATGACACGGTTCATGGAGCATTGTGATGACAAGGACCATGGCGAATTGTGATGACATCTGTCATGGGGCATTGTGATGACAGTGGTCATCTAGAATTGTGATGAAAGGAATCATGGAGCACTGTGATGACAGGGGCCATGGAACATTGTGATGACAAAGGCCATGGAGCATTGTGATGACAAGTGTCATGGGGCATTTTGATGACATTGGCATGGAGCATTATGATGACAAGTGTTCTGGAGCATTGTGATGAAAAGGGCAGGGAACATTGTGATGACTGGGTTCATGGAGCATTGTGATGAAAGGGGCCATGGAGCATTGAGATGACAGGCGTCATGAGGCATGGTGATGACACTGGTCATGGAGCATTGTGATCAAAGAGATCATGGAGCAATATGATAACAGGGGCCATGGAGCATTGTGATGACAGGTGTATTGGAGCATTGTGATGAAAGTAGTCATGGATCATTGTGATGACATGTGTCCTGGAACACTGTGATGACACGGTTCATCGAGTATTGTGATGACAAGGGTCATAGCGAATTGTGATGACAGGTGTCATGGGGCATTGTGATGACATTGATCATCTAGGAATTGTGATGAAATGTATCATGGAGCACTGTGATGTCTGGGGGCATGAAGCATTGTTATGAAAATTGTCCTGGATTATGTGATGACAGCAGTCATGGAGAATTGTGATGACAAGGATTATGCAGCATTGTGTTGACAAGGGTATGGACTATTGTGATGACAATGGTCATGGAGCAATGTGATGAAAGTTTTCATGGAACATCGTGATGAAAAGTGCCTGGGAGAATTGTGACGATAAAGGCCATGGAGCATTGTGATGACAAGTGTCATGGAGCATTGTAATGAAAGGTTTCATTGTGCACTGTGATGACAAGGGGGATGGAGTATTGTGATGAAACTGGTCCTGGAGCATTGTGATAATAGAAGCCGTGGAGCATTGTGATGACAGGCATCATGGAGCATTGTGAAGAAAGGGACAATGGGGAATTGTAATGACAATAGAGAAATGTGATGAAAATGGTCAGCGAGCATAGTGATTAAAGTGGTCATTGAGAATTGTGATGAAAAGCGACATAGAGCATTGTGATGACAAAGGTCATGGAGAACTGTGATGACCAGGGTTATGTAGCATTGTGATGACATGGTCATGGAACATTGTGATGACAAGAATTCTGGAGCATTGTGATGACACGGGCATGAAGCATGGTGATGACAACAGACCTGGAGCATTGTGATGACAAGGGCGTGGAGCATTGTGATTACAGGAGACATGGAGCATTGTGATGACATTGGCAGGGATCATTGTGATTACAGGGATCATGGAGCATTGTGATGACAAGTGTCATGCAATATTGTGCTGACACAGTTCATGGAGCATTTTGATGAGAGTGGCCTTGGAGCACATTGATGAGAGACGTCATGGGGCATTATGGTGACAGTGGTCAAGGAGCATTTTGATGAAAGTGTTCATGCAGCAACGTGATTATCAGGACAATGGAGCATTGTGAATACAAAGGCCATGGAGCATTGAGATAACAGAGTTCATGGAGCATTGTGATGAAAATGGTCATGGATCACTGTGAAACAAGTGTCCTGGAACCTATTGATGACATGGTTCATACAGCATTGAGATGACAAGGGCCAAGGCGAATTGTGATGAAATGTATCATGGGGCATTGTGGTGACATTGGTCATCTTGCATTGTGATGTCAGTGGTCATGTAGAATTTTGATTAAAGGTATCATGGGGCACTGTGATGACAAAGTCCAAGGAAGATTTGGATGACAAGTGTCATTGAGCAAAGGGTTGACACGGGAATGGAGTATTATGATGACAAGAGCTCTGGAGCATTTTGATGAAAAAGGCATGGAGCATTGTGAAGACAGTGCCCATGGAGCATTGTGATGAAAAGTGCAGGGAACATTGTGATGTCTAGGTTCATGGAGCATTGTGATGAAAGTGGCCATTGAGCATTGAGATGACAGGCGTCATGAAGCATGGTGAAGACAGTGGTCATGGAGCATTGTGATGAAGGAGATCATGGAGCAATATGATATCACGGGCCATGGAGCATTGTGATGACAGGGGTCATGGGGCATTGTGCTGAAAGTGGTCATGGAGCATTGCGATGAAAAGCGCTATGGAGCATTGTGATGACAAGGGCCATGGATCATTGTAAAAACCGGTATCATTGGGCATTGTGATGAAAGGGGCATGGAGCATTTTTATGTAAGTTGCCATGGAGAGTTGTGATGAAAGGGATCATGTGGATTTGTAATGACAAGGGCCATGGAGCATTGTGATGAAACAAATCTTGGAGTATCTTGATGAAAGTTGTCATGGAGCATTGCGATGAAAAGCACCAAGGAACATTGTGATGACAAGAACCATCGAGCATTGTGATGACAAGTGTCATGGAGCATTGTGATGACAGGTGTCATGGAGCATCGTGATGACAAATGCCATGGAGAATTGTGATGAGAGGTGGCATTGGGCAATGTGACGAAAGGGATCATGGAGTACTGTGATTACAGGGGCCATGGAGCATTGTGATAAAAAGTGACATGGAGAATAGTGATGACAGGCGTCATAGAGCATTGTGATGACAAGTGACATTTAGCATTTTGATGACATGGGTCATCAGGAATTGTGTTGACAGGGGTCATGGAGTATTGTGATGACAAAGGCAATAGAGCATTGTGATGACAGGGGTCATGGAGCACTGTGATGACATGGGCCATGGAGCATTGTGAAGACAAGATTCATGGAGTATTGTGATGACACGGGCATGAAGCATGGTGATGACCACAGACCTGGAGCATTGTGATGACATTGGCAGGGATCGTTGTGATTACAGGGATCATGGAGCATTGTGATGACAAGTGTCATGCAATATTGTGCTGACACAGATCAGGGAGCATTTTGATGGGAGTGGCCTTGGAGCGCAGTAATGAGAGACGTCATGGGGCATTATGGTGGCAGTGGTCAAGGAGCATTGTGATGAAAGTGTTCATGGAGCAACGCTATTATCGGGACAATGGAGCATTGTGAATACAAAGGCCATGGAGCATTGAGATAACAGAGTTCATGGAGCATTGTGATGAAAGTGGTCATGGATCACTGTGATGACAAGTGTCCTGGAACCTAGTGATGACACGGTTCATACCGCATTGAGATGACAAGGGCCAAGGAGAATTGTGATGACACGTGTCATGGGGCATTGTGATGACATTGGTCATCTTGCATTGTGATGACAGTGGTCATGTAGAATTTTGATTAAAGTTATCATGGAGAACTGTGATGACAAAGGCCAAGGAAGATTTTGATGACAAGTGTCATTGAACAATGGGATGACACGGGATTGGAGTATTATGATGACAAGTGTTCTGGAGCATTGTGATGACAAGGGCATGGAGCATTGTGATTACAGAGGCCATGGAGCATTGTGATGACAACGGCATGGAGTATTGTGATGACAGGGGTCATTGAGCATTGTGATTACAAAGACCATGAGGCATTGTGATGACAGGGGCCTTGGAGCATTGTTATGACAATGGTCATCGAGCATTGTGATGAGAGGGGTCATACAGCATTGTGATGAGAAAGACCATGGAGCATGGTGATGACAGATGCCATGGAACATTGTGATGACAAGGCCATGTACCATTTTGATTACAAGGGTCATGGAGCATTGTGATGACAAGGGCAGGGAACCTTGTGGTGACCGGGGTCATGGAGCATTTTGATGACAACTTTCATGGAACGTTGTGATAACAGGGGTCATGGAGCATTGTGTTGAAAGGGAACATGGAGCACTGTGATTACAGGGTCCATGGAACATTGTGAATACATAGGCCATGGAACAATGTGATGACAGGTGTCATGTAGCATTGTGATGACAGGGTCATGGAGCATTGTGATTACAGGTGTTAAGGGGCACTGTGATGACAGGGGGCATGGAACATTGTGATGAAAAGTGTCATCGAACATTGTGTTGACAGGGATCATGGAGCTTTTTTGTAAGAGAGGCCTTGGATCTTAGTGATGGCAGGTGTCATGGGGCATTGTGATGACAGCGGTCTTGGAGCATTGTGATGAAAGGGGTCATGGAGCACTGTGATTCCACGGACCATGGAGCATTGTGAATACAAAGGCTATGGAGCATTGAGATGACAGGGTTCATGGAGCATTGTGATGAAAGTGATCATAGTTCATTGTGATGACAAGTGTCTTGGAACCTTGTGATGACACGGTTCATGGAGCATTGTGATGACAAGGACCATGGCGAATTGTGATGACATCTGTCATGGGGCATTGTGATGACAGTGGTCATCTAGAATTGTGATGAAAGGTATCATGGAGCACTGTGATGACAGGGGCCATGGAACATTGTGATGACAAAGGCCATGGAGCATTGTGATGACAAGTGTCATGGGGCATTTTGATGACATTGGCATGGAGCATTATGATGACAAGTGTTCTGGAGCATTGTGATGAAAAGGGCAGGGAACATTGTGATGACTGGGTTCATGGAGCATTGTGATGAAAGGGGCCATGGAGCATTGAGATGACAGGCGTCATGAGGCATGGTGATGACACTGGTCATGGAGCATTGTGATCAAAGAGATCATGGAGCAATATGATAACAGGGGCCATGGAGCATTGTGATGACAGGTGTATTGGAGCATTGTGATGAAAGTAGTCATGGATCATTGTGATGACATGTGTCCTGGAACACTGTGATGACACGGTTCATCGAGTATTGTGATGACAAGGGTCATAGCGAATTGTGATGACAGGTGTCATGGGGCATTGTGATGACATTGATCATCTAGGAATTGTGATGAAATGTATCATGGAGCACTGTGATGTCTGGGGGCATGAAGCATTGTTATGAAAATTGTCCTGGATTATGTGATGACAGCAGTCATGGAGACTTGTGATGACAAGGATTATGCAGCATTGTGTTGACAAGGGTATGGACTATTGTGATGACAATGGTCATGGAGCAATGTGATGAAAGTTTTCATGGAACATCGTGATGAAAAGTGCCTGGGAGAATTGTGACGATAAAGGCCATGGAGCATTGTGATGACAAGTGTCATGGAGCATTGTAATGAAAGGTTTCATTGTGCACTGTGATGACAAGGGGGATGGAGTATTGTGATGAAACTGGTCCTGGAACATTGTGATAACAGAAGCCATGGAGCATTGTGATGACAGGCATCATGGAGCATTGTGAAGAAAGGGACAATGGGGAATTGTAATGACAATAGAGAAATGTGATGAAAATGGTCAGCGAGCATAGTGATTAAAGTGGTCATTGAGAATTGTGATGAAAAGCGACATAGAGCATTGTGATGACAAAGGTCATGGAGAACTGTGATGACCAGGGTTATGTAGCATTGTGATGACACGGTCATGGAACATTGTGATGACAAGAATTCTGGAGCATTGTGATGACACGGGCATGAAGCATGGTGATGACAACAGACCTGGAGCATTGTTATGACAAGGGCGTGGAGCATTGTGATTACAGGAGACATGGAGCATTGTGATGACATTGGCAGGGATCATTGTGATTACAGGGATCATGGAGCATTGTGATGACAAGTGTCATGCAATATTGTGCTGACACAGATCAGGGAGCATTTTGATGGGAGTGGCCTTGGAGCGCAGTAATGAGAGACGTCATGGGGCATTATGGTGGCAGTGGTCAAGGAGCATTGTGATGAAAGTGTTCATGGAGCAACGCTATTATCGGGACAATGGAGCATTGTGAATACAAAGGCCATGGAGCATTGAGATAACAGAGTTCATGGAGCATTGTGATGAAAGTGGTCATGGATCACTGTGATGACAAGTGTCCTGGAACCTAGTGATGACACGGTTCATACCGCATTGAGATGACAAGGGCCAAGGAGAATTGTGATGACACGTGTCATGGGGCATTGTGATGACATTGGTCATCTTGCATTGTGATGACAGTGGTCATGTAGAATTTTGATTAAAGTTATCATGGAGAACTGTGATGACAAAGGCCAAGGAAGATTTTGATGACAAGTGTCATTGAGCAATGGGATGACACGGGATTGGAGTATTATGATGACAAGTGTTCTGGAGCATTGTGATGACAAGGGCATGGAGCATTGTGATTACAGAGGCCATGGAGCATTGTGATGACAACGGCATGGAGTATTGTGATGACAGGGGTCATTGAGCATTGTGATTACAAAGACCATGAGGCATTGTGATGACAGGGGCCTTGGAGCATTGTGATGACAATGGTCATCGAGCATTGTGATGAGAGGGGTCATACAGCATTGTGATGAGAAAGACCATGGAGCATGGTGATGACAGATGCCATGGAACATTGTGATGACAAGGCCATGTACCATTTTGATTACAAGGGTCATGGAGCATTGTGATGACAAGGGCAGGGAACCTTGTGGTGACCGGGGTCATGGAGCATTTTGATGACAACTTTCATGGAACGTTGTGATAACAGGGGTCATGGAGCATTGTGTTGAAAGGGAACATGGAGCACTGTGATTACAGGGTCCATGGAACATTGTGAATACATAGGCCATGGAACAATGTGATGACAGGTGTCATGTAGCATTGTGATGACAGGGTCATGGAGCATTGTGATTACAGGTGTTAAGGGGCACTGTGATGACAGGGGGCATGGAACATTGTGATGAAAAGTGTCATCGAACATTGTGTTGACAGGGATCATGGAGCTTTTTTGTAAGAGAGGCCTTGGATCTTAGTGATGGCAGGTGTCATGGGGCATTGTGATGACAGCGGTCTTGGAGCATTGTGATGAAAGGGGTCATGGAGCACTGTGATTCCACGGACCATGGAGCATTGTGAATACAAAGGCTATGGAGCATTGAGATGACAGGGTTCATGGAGCATTGTGATGAAAGTGATCATAGTTCATTGTGATGACAAGTGTCTTGGAACCTTGTGATGACACGGTTCATGGAGCATTGTGATGACAAGGACCATGGCGAATTGTGATGACATCTGTCATGGGGCATTGTGATGACAGTGGTCATCTAGAATTGTGATGAAAGGTATCATGGAGCACTGTGATGACAGGGGCCATGGAACATTGTGATGACAAAGGCCATGGAGCATTGTGATGACAAGTGTCATGGGGCATTTTGATGACATTGGCATGGAGCATTATGATGACAAGTGTTCTGGAGCATTGTGATGAAAAGGGCAGGGAACATTGTGATGACTGGGTTCATGGAGCATTGTGATGAAAGGGGCCATGGAGCATTGAGATGACAGGCGTCATGAGGCATGGTGATGACACTGGTCATGGAGCATTGTGATCAAAGAGATCATGGAGCAATATGATAACAGGGGCCATGGAGCATTGTGATGACAGGTGTATTGGAGCATTGTGATGAAAGTAGTCATGGATCATTGTGATGACATGTGTCCTGGAACACTGTGATGACACGGTTCATCGAGTATTGTGATGACAAGGGTCATAGCGAATTGTGATGACAGGTGTCATGGGGCATTGTGATGACATTGATCATCTAGGAATTGTGATGAAATGTATCATGGAGCACTGTGATGTCTGGGGGCATGAAGCATTGTTATGAAAATTGTCCTGGATTATGTGATGACAGCAGTCATGGAGACTTGTGATGACAAGGATTATGCAGCATTGTGTTGACAAGGGTATGGACTATTGTGATGACAATGGTCATGGAGCAATGTGATGAAAGTTTTCATGGAACATCGTGATGAAAAGTGCCTGGGAGAATTGTGACGATAAAGGCCATGGAGCATTGTGATGACAAGTGTCATGGAGCATTGTAATGAAAGGTTTCATTGTGCACTGTGATGACAAGGGGGATGGAGTATTGTGATGAAACTGGTCCTGGAGCATTGTGATAACAGAAGCCGTGGAGCATTGTGATGACAGGCATCATGGAGCATTGTGAAGAAAGGGACAATGGGGAATTGTAATGACAATAGAGAAATGTGATGAAAATGGTCAGCGAGCATAGTGATTAAAGTGGTCATTGAGAATTGTGATGAAAAGCGACATAGAGCATTGTGATGACAAAGGTCATGGAGAACTGTGATGACCAGGGTTATGTAGCATTGTGATGACACGGTCATGGAACATTGTGATGACAAGAATTCTGGAGCATTGTGATGACACGGGCATGAAGCATGGTGATGACAACAGACCTGGAGCATTGTGATGACAAGGGCGTGGAGCATTGTGATTACAGGAGACATGGAGCATTGTGATGACATTGGCAGGGATCATTGTGATTACAGGGATCATGGAGCATTGTGATGACAAGTGTCATGCAATATTGTGCTGACACAGTTCATGGAGCATTTTGATGAGAGTGGCCTTGGAGCACATTGATGAGAGACGTCATGGGGCATTATGGTGACAGTGGTCAAGGAGCATTTTGATGAAAGTGTTCATGGAGCAACGTGATTATCAGGACAATGGAGCATTGTGAATACAAAGGCCATGGAGCATTGAGATAACAGAGTTCATGGAGCATTGTGATGAAAATGGTCATGGATCACTGTGAAACAAGTGTCCTGGAACCTATTGATGACATGGTTCATACAGCATTGAGATGACAAGGGCCAAGGCGAATTGTGATGAAATGTATCATGGGGCATTGTGGTGACATTGGTCATCTTGCATTGTGATGTCAGTGGTCATGTAGAATTTTGATTAAAGGTATCATGGGGCACTGTGATGACAAAGGCCAAGGAAGATTTTGATGACAAGTGTCATTGAGCAAAGGGTTGACATGGGAATGGAGTATTATGATGACAAGAGCTCTGGAGCATTTTGATGAAAAAGGCATGGAGCATTGTGAAGACAGTGCCCATGGAGCATTGTGATGAAAAGTGCAGGGAACATTGTGATGTCTAGGTTCATGGAGCATTGTGATGAAAGTGGCCATTGAGCATTGAGATGACAGGCGTCATGAAGCATGGTGAAGACAGTGGTCATGGAGCATTGTGATAAAGGAGATCATGGAGCAATATGATATCACGGGCCATGGAGCATTGTGATGACAAGGGTCATGGGGCATTGTGCTGAAAGTGGTCATGGAGCATTGCGATGAAAAGCGCTATGGAGCATTGTGATGACAAGGGCCATGGAACATTGTAAAAACAGGTATCATTGGGCATTGTGATGAAAGGGGCATGGAGCATTTTTATGTAAGTTGCCATGGAGAGTTGTGATGAAAGGGATCATGTGGATTTGTAATGACAAGGGCCATGGAGCATTGTGATGAAACAAATCTTGGAGTATCTTGATGAAAGTTGTCATGGAGCATTGCGATGAAAAGCACCAAGGAACATTGTGATGACAAGAACCATCGAGCATTGTGATGACAAGTGTCATGGAGCATTGTGATGACAGGTGTCATGGAGCATCGTGATGACAAATGCCACGGAGAATTGTGATGAGAGGTGGCATTGGGCAATGTGACGAAAGGGATCATGGAGTACTGTGATTACAGGGGCCATGGAGCATTGTGATAACAAGTGACATGGAGAATAGTGATGACAGGCGTCATAGAGCATTGTGATGACAAGTGACATTTAGCATTTTGATGACATGGGTCATCAGGCATTGTGTTGACAGGGGTCATGGAGTATTGTGATGACAAAGGCAATAGAGCATTGTGATGACAGGGGTCATGGAGCACTGTGATGACATGGGCCATGGAGCATTGTGAAGACAAGATTCATGGAGTATTGTGATGACACGGGCATGAAGCATGGTGATGACCACAGACCTGGAGCATTGTGATGACATTGGCAGGGATCATTGTGATTACAGGGATCATGGAGCATTGTGATGACAAGTGTCATGCAATATTGTGCTGACACAGATCAGGGAGCATTTTGATGAGAGTGGCCTTGGAGCGCAGTAATGAGAGACGTCATGGGGCATTATGGTGGCAGTGGTCAAGGAGCATTGTGATGAAAGTGTTCATGGAGCAACGCTATTATCGGGACAATGGAGCATTGTGAATACAAAGGCCATGGAGCATTGAGATAACAGAGTTCATGGAGCATTGTGATGAAAGTGGTCATGGATCACTGTGATGACAAGTGTCCTGGAACCTAGTGATGACACGGTTCATACCGCATTGAGATGACAAGGGCCAAGGAGAATTGTGATGACACGTGTCATGGGGCATTGTGATGACATTGGTCATCTTGCATTGTGATGACAGTGGTCATGTAGAATTTTGATTAAAGTTATCATGGAGAACTGTGATGACAAAGGCCAAGGAAGATTTTGATGACAAGTGTCATTGAGCAATGGGATGACACGGGATTGGAGTATTATGATGACAAGTGTTCTGGAGCATTGTGATGACAAGGGCATGGAGCATTGTGATTACAGAGGCCATGGAGCATTGTGATGACAACGGCATGGAGTATTGTGATGACAGGGGTCATTGAGCATTGTGATTACAAAGACCATGAGGCATTGTGATGACAGGGGCCTTGGAGCATTGTGATGACAATGGTCATCGAGCATTGTGATGAGAGGGGTCATACAGCATTGTGATGAGAAAGACCATGGAGCATGGTGATGACAGATGCCATGGAACATTGTGATGACAAGGCCATGTACCATTTTGATTACAAGGGTCATGGAGCATTGTGATGACAAGGGCAGGGAACCTTGTGGTGACCGGGGTCATGGAGCATTTTGATGACAACTTTCATGGAACGTTGTGATAACAGGGGTCATGGAGCATTGTGTTGAAAGGGAACATGGAGCACTGTGATTACAGGGTCCATGGAACATTGTGAATACATAGGCCATGGAACAATGTGATGACAGGTGTCATGTAGCATTGTGATGACAGGGTCATGGAGCATTGTGATTACAGGTGTTAAGGGGCACTGTGATGACAGGGGGCATGGAACATTGTGATGAAAAGTGTCATCGAACATTGTGTTGACAGGGATCATGGAGCTTTTTTGTAAGAGAGGCCTTGGATCTTAGTGATGGCAGGTGTCATGGGGCATTGTGATGACAGCGGTCTTGGAGCATTGTGATGAAAGGGGTCATGGAGCACTGTGATTCCACGGACCATGGAGCATTGTGAATACAAAGGCTATGGAGCATTGAGATGACAGGGTTCATGGAGCATTGTGATGAAAGTGATCATAGTTCATTGTGATGACAAGTGTCTTGGAACCTTGTGATGACACGGTTCATGGAGCATTGTGATGACAAGGACCATGGCGAATTGTGATGACATCTGTCATGGGGCATTGTGATGACAGTGGTCATCTAGAATTGTGATGAAAGGTATCATGGAGCACTGTGATGACAGGGGCCATGGAACATTGTGATGACAAAGGCCATGGAGCATTGTGATGACAAGTGTCATGGGGCATTTTGATGACATTGGCATGGAGCATTATGATGACAAGTGTTCTGGAGCATTGTGATGAAAAGGGCAGGGAACATTGTGATGACTGGGTTCATGGAGCATTGTGATGAAAGGGGCCATGGAGCATTGAGATGACAGGCGTCATGAGGCATGGTGATGACACTGGTCATGGAGCATTGTGATCAAAGAGATCATGGAGCAATATGATAACAGGGGCCATGGAGCATTGTGATGACAGGTGTATTGGAGCATTGTGATGAAAGTAGTCATGGATCATTGTGATGACATGTGTCCTGGAACACTGTGATGACACGGTTCATCGAGTATTGTGATGACAAGGGTCATAGCGAATTGTGATGACAGGTGTCATGGGGCATTGTGATGACATTGATCATCTAGGAATTGTGATGAAATGTATCATGGAGCACTGTGATGTCTGGGGGCATGAAGCATTGTTATGAAAATTGTCCTGGATTATGTGATGACAGCAGTCATGGAGAATTGTGATGACAAGGATTATGCAGCATTGTGTTGACAAGGGTATGGACTATTGTGATGACAATGGTCATGGAGCAATGTGATGAAAGTTTTCATGGAACATCGTGATGAAAAGTGCCTGGGAGAATTGTGACGATAAAGGCCATGGAGCATTGTGATGACAAGTGTCATGGAGCATTGTAATGAAAGGTTTCATTGTGCACTGTGATGACAAGGGGGATGGAGTATTGTGATGAAACTGGTCCTGGAGCATTGTGATAACAGAAGCCGTGGAGCATTGTGATGACAGGCATCATGGAGCATTGTGAAGAAAGGGACAATGGGGAATTGTAATGACAATAGAGAAATGTGATGAAAATGGTCAGCGAGCATAGTGATTAAAGTGGTCATTGAGAATTGTGATGAAAAGCGACATAGAGCATTGTGATGACAAAGGTCATGGAGAACTGTGATGACCAGGGTTATGTAGCATTGTGATGACACGGTCATGGAACATTGTGATGACAAGGGCGTGGAGCATTGTGATTACAGGAGACATGGAGCATTGTGATGACATTGGCAGGGATCATTGTGATTACAGGGATCATGGAGCATTGTGATGACAAGTGTCATGCAATATTGTGCTGACACAGTTCATGGAGCATTTTGATGAGAGTGGCCTTGGAGCACATTGATGAGAGACGTCATGGGGCATTATGGTGACAGTGGTCAAGGAGCATTTTGATGAAAGTGTTCATGGAGCAACGTGATTATCAGGACAATGGAGCATTGTGAATACAAAGGCCATGGAGCATTGAGATAACAGAGTTCATGGAGCATTGTGATGAAAATGGTCATGGATCACTGTGAAACAAGTGTCCTGGAACCTATTGATGACATGGTTCATACAGCATTGAGATGACAAGGGCCAAGGCGAATTGTGATGAAATGTATCATGGGGCATTGTGGTGACATTGGTCATCTTGCATTGTGATGTCAGTGGTCATGTAGAATTTTGATTAAAGGTATCATGGGGCACTGTGATGACAAAGGCCAAGGAAGATTTTGATGACAAGTGTCATTGAGCAAAGGGTTGACACGGGAATGGAGTATTATGATGACAAGAGCTCTGGAGCATTTTGATGAAAAAGGCATGGAGCATTGTGAAGACAGTGCCCATGGAGCATTGTGATGAAAAGTGCAGGGAACATTGTGATGTCTAGGTTCATGGAGCATTGTGATGAAAGTGGCCATTGAGCATTGAGATGACAGGCGTCATGAAGCATGGTGAAGACAGTGGTCATGGAGCATTGTGATAAAGGAGATCATGGAGCAATATGATATCACGGGCCATGGAGCATTGTGATGACAAGGGTCATGGGGCATTGTGCTGAAAGTGGTCATGGAGCATTGCGATGAAAAGCGCTATGGAGCATTGTGATGACAAGGGCCATGGAACATTGTAAAAACAGGTATCATTGGGCATTGTGATGAAAGGGGCATGGAGCATTTTTATGTAAGTTGCCATGGAGAGTTGTGATGAAAGGGATCATGTGGATTTGTAATGACAAGGGCCATGGAGCATTGTGATGAAACAAATCTTGGAGTATCTTGATGAAAGTTGTCATGGAGCATTGCGATGAAAAGCACCAAGGAACATTGTGATGACAAGAACCATCGAGCATTGTGATGACAAGTGTCATGGAGCATTGTGATGACAGGTGTCATGGAGCATCGTGATGACAAATGCCATGGAGAATTGTGATGAGAGGTGGCATTGGGCAATGTGACGAAAGGGATCATGGAGTACTGTGATTACAGGGGCCATGGAGCATTGTGATAACAAGTGACATGGAGAATAGTGATGACAGGCGTCATAGAGCATTGTGATGACAAGTGACATTTAGCATTTTGATGACATGGGTCATCAGGCATTGTGTTGACAGGGGTCATGGAGTATTGTGATGACAAAGGCAATAGAGCATTGTGATGACAGGGGTCATGGAGCACTGTGATGATATGGGCCATGGAGCATTGTGAAGACAAGATTCATGGAGTATTGTGATGACACGGGCATGAAGCATGGTGATGACCACAGACCTGGAGCATTGTGATGACATTGGCAGGGATCATTGTGATTACAGGGATCATGGAGCATTGTGATGACAAGTGTCATGCAATATTGTGCTGACACAGATCAGGGAGCATTTTGATGAGAGTGGCCTTGGAGCGCAGTAATGAGAGACGTCATGGGGCATTATGGTGGCAGTGGTCAAGGAGCATTGTGATGAAAGTGTTCATGGAGCAACGCTATTATCGGGACAATGGAGCATTGTGAATACAAAGGCCATGGAGCATTGAGATGACAGGGTTCATGGAGCATTGTGATGAAAGTGATCATAGTTCATTGTGATGACAAGTGTCCTGGAACCTTGTGATGACACGGTTCATGGAGCATTCTGATGACAAGGACCATGGCGAATTGTGATGACATCTGTCATGGGGCATTGTGATGACAGTGGTCATCTAGAATTGTGATGAAAGGTATCATGGAGCACTGTGATGACAGGGGCCATGGAACATTGTGATGACAAAGGCCATGGAGCATTGTGATGACAAGTGTCATGGGGCATTTTGATGACATTGGCATGGAGCATTATGATGACAAGTGTTCTGGAGCATTGTGATGAAAAGGGCAGGGAACATTGTGATGACTGGGTTCATGGAGCATTGTGATGAAAGGGGCCATGGAGCATTGAGATGACAGGCGTCATGAGGCATGGTGATGACACTGGTCATGGAGCATTGTGATCAAAGAGATCATGGAGCAATATGATAACAGGGGCCATGGAGCATTGTGATGACAGGTGTATTTGAGCATTGTGATGAAAGTAGTCATGGATCATTGTGATGACATGTGTCCTGGAACACTGTGATGACACGGTTCATCGAGTATTGTGATGACAAGGGTCATAGCGAATTGTGATGACAGGTGTCATGGGGCATTGTGATGACATTGATCATCTAGGAATTGTGATGAAATGTATCATGGAGCACTGTGATGACTGGGGGCATGAAGCATTGTTATGAAAATTGTCCTGGATTATGTGATGACAGCAGTCATGGAGAATTGTGATGACAAGGATTATGCAGCATTGTGTTGACAGGGTATGGACTATTGTGAGGACAATGGTCATGGAGCAATGTGATGAAAGTTTTCATGGAACATCGTGATGAAAAGTGCCTGGGAGCATTGTGACGATAAAGGCCATGGAGCATTGTGATGACAAGTGTCATGGAGCATTGTAATGAAATGTTTCATTGTGCACTGTGATGACAAGGGGGATGGAGTATTGTGATGAAACTGGTCCTGGAGCATTGTGGTAACAGAAGCCGTGGAGCATTGTGATGACAGGCATCATGGAGCATTGTGAAGAAAGGGACAATGGGGAATTGTAATGACAATAGAGAAATGTGATGAAAATGGTCAGCGAGCATAGTGATTAAAGTGGTCATTGAGAATTGTGATGAAAAGCGACATAGAGCATTGTGATGACAAAGGTCATGGAGAACTGTGATGACCAGGGTTATGTAGCATTGGGATGACACGGTCATGGAACATTGTGATGACAAGAATTCTGGAGCATTGTGATGACACGGGCATGAAGCATGGTGATGACAACAGACCTGGAGCATTGTGATGACAAGGGCGTGGAGCATTGTGATTACAGGAGACATGGAGCATTGTGATGACATTGGCAGGGATCATTGTGATTACAGGGATCATGGAGCATTGTGATGACAAGTGTCATGCAATATTGTGCTGACACAGTTCATGGAGCATTTTGATGAGAGTGGCCTTGGAGCACATTGATGAGAGACGTCATGGGGCATTATGGTGACAGTGGTCAAGGAGCATTTTGATGAAAGTGTTCATGGAGCAACGTGATTATCAGGACAATGGAACATTGTGAATACAAAGGCCATGGAGCATTGAGATAACAGAGTTCATGGAGCATTGGAATGAAAATGGTCATGGATCACTGTGAAACAAGTGTCCTGGAACCTATTGATGACATGGTTCATACAGCATTGAGATGACAAGGGCCAAGGCGAATTGTGATGAAATGTATCATGGGGCATTGTGGTGACATTGGTCATCTTGCATTGTGATGTCAGTGGTCATGTAGAATTTTGATTAAAGGTATCATGGGGCACTGTGATGACAAAGGCCAAGGAAGATTTTGATGACAAGTGTCATTGAGCAAAGGGTTGACACGGGAATGGAGTATTATGATGACAAGAGCTCTGGAGCATTTTGATGAAAAAGGCATGGAGCATTGTGAAGACAGTGCCCATGGAGCATTGTGATGAAAAGTGCAGGGAACATTGTGATGTCTAGGTTCATGGAGCATTGTGATGAAAGTGGCCATTGAGCATTGAGATGACAGGCGTCATGAAGCATGGTGAAGACAGTGGTCATGGAGCATTGTGATGAAGGAGATCATGGAGCAATATGATATCACGGGCCATGGAGCATTGTGATGACAAGGGTCATGGGGCATTGTGCTGAAAGTGGTCATGGAGCATTGCGATGAAAAGCGCTATGGAGCATTGTGATGACAAGGGCCATGGATCATTGTAAGAACAGGTATCATTGGGCATTGTGATGAAAGGGGCATGGAGCATTTTTATGTAAGTTGCCATGGAGAGTTGTGATGAAAGGGATCATGTGGATTTGTAATGACAAGGGCCATGGAGCATTGTGATGAAACAAATCTTGGAGTATCTTGATGAAAGTTGTCATGGAGCATTGCGATGAAAAGCACCAAGGAACATTGTGATGACAAGAACCATCGAGCATTGTGATGACAAGTGTCATGGAGCATTGTGATGACAGGTGTCATGGAGCATCGTGATGACAAATGCCATGGAGAATTGTGATGAGAGGTGGCATTGGGCAATGTGACGAAAGGGATCATGGAGTACTGTGATTACAGGGGCCATGGAGCATTGTGATAACAAGTGACATGGAGAATAGTGATGACAGGCGTCATAGAGCATTGTGATGACAAGTGACATTTAGCATTTTGATGACATGGGTCATCAGGAATTGTGTTGACAGGGGTCATGGAGTATTGTGATGACAAAGGCAATAGAGCATTGTGATGACAGGGGTCATGGAGCACTGTGATGACATGGGCCATGGAGCATTGTGAAGACAAGATTCATTGAGTATTGTGATGACACGGGCATGAAGCATGGTGATGACCACAGACCTGGAGCATTGTGATGACATTGGCAGGGATCGTTGTGATTACAGGGATCATGGAGCATTGTGATGACAAGTGTCATGCAATATTGTGCTGACACAGATCAGGGAGCATTTTGATGGGAGTGGCCTTGGAGCGCAGTAATGAGAGACGTCATGGGGCATTATGGTGGCAGTGGTCAAGGAGCATTGTGATGAAAGTGTTCATGGAGCAACGCTATTATCGGGACAATGGAGCATTGTGAATACAAAGGCCATGGAGCATTGAGATAACAGAGTTCATGGAGCATTGTGATGAAAGTGGTCATGGATCACTGTGATGACAAGTGTCCTGGAACCTAGTGATGACACGGTTCATACCGCATTGAGATGACAAGGGCCAAGGAGAATTGTGATGACACGTGTCATGGGGCATTGTGATGACATTGGTCATCTTGCATTGTGATGACAGTGGTCATGTAGAATTTTGATTAAAGTTATCATGGAGAACTGTGATGACAAAGGCCAAGGAAGATTTTGATGACAAGTGTCATTGAGCAATGGGATGACACGGGATTGGAGTATTATGATGACAAGTGTTCTGGAGCATTGTGATGACAAGGGCATGGAGCATTGTGATTACAGAGGCCATGGAGCATTGTGATGACAACGGCATGGAGTATTGTGATGACAGGGGTCATTGAGCATTGTGATTACAAAGACCATGAGGCATTGTGATGACAGGGGCCTTGGAGCATTGTGATGACAATGGTCATCGAGCATTGTGATGAGAGGGGTCATACAGCATTGTGATGAGAAAGACCATGGAGCATGGTGATGACAGATGCCATGGAACATTGTGATGACAAGGCCATGTACCATTTTGATTACAAGGGTCATGGAGCATTGTGATGACAAGGGCAGGGAACCTTGTGGTGACCGGGGTCATGGAGCATTTTGATGACAACTTTCATGGAACGTTGTGATAACAGGGGTCATGGAGCATTGTGTTGAAAGGGAACATGGAGCACTGTGATTACAGGGTCCATGGAACATTGTGAATACATAGGCCATGGAACAATGTGATGACAGGTGTCATGTAGCATTGTGATGACAGGGTCATGGAGCATTGTGATTACAGGTGTTAAGGGGCACTGTGATGACAGGGGGCATGGAACATTGTGATGAAAAGTGTCATCGAACATTGTGTTGACAGGGATCATGGAGCTTTTTTGTAAGAGAGGCCTTGGATCTTAGTGATGGCAGGTGTCATGGGGCATTGTGATGACAGCGGTCTTGGAGCATTGTGATGAAAGGGGTCATGGAGCACTGTGATTCCACGGACCATGGAGCATTGTGAATACAAAGGCTATGGAGCATTGAGATGACAGGGTTCATGGAGCATTGTGATGAAAGTGATCATAGTTCATTGTGATGACAAGTGTCTTGGAACCTTGTGATGACACGGTTCATGGAGCATTGTGATGACAAGGACCATGGCGAATTGTGATGACATCTGTCATGGGGCATTGTGATGACAGTGGTCATCTAGAATTGTGATGAAAGGTATCATGGAGCACTGTGATGACAGGGGCCATGGAACATTGTGATGACAAAGGCCATGGAGCATTGTGATGACAAGTGTCATGGGGCATTTTGATGACATTGGCATGGAGCATTATGATGACAAGTGTTCTGGAGCATTGTGATGAAAAGGGCAGGGAACATTGTGATGACTGGGTTCATGGAGCATTGTGATGAAAGGGGCCATGGAGCATTGAGATGACAGGCGTCATGAGGCATGGTGATGACACTGGTCATGGAGCATTGTGATCAAAGAGATCATGGAGCAATATGATAACAGGGGCCATGGAGCATTGTGATGACAGGTGTATTGGAGCATTGTGATGAAAGTAGTCATGGATCATTGTGATGACATGTGTCCTGGAACACTGTGATGACACGGTTCATCGAGTATTGTGATGACAAGGGTCATAGCGAATTGTGATGACAGGTGTCATGGGGCATTGTGATGACATTGATCATCTAGGAATTGTGATGAAATGTATCATGGAGCACTGTGATGTCTGGGGGCATGAAGCATTGTTATGAAAATTGTCCTGGATTATGTGATGACAGCAGTCATGGAGAATTGTGATGACAAGGATTATGCAGCATTGTGTTGACAAGGGTATGGACTATTGTGATGACAATGGTCATGGAGCAATGTGATGAAAGTTTTCATGGAACATCGTGATGAAAAGTGCCTGGGAGAATTGTGACGATAAAGGCCATGGAGCATTGTGATGACAAGTGTCATGGAGCATTGTAATGAAAGGTTTCATTGTGCACTGTGATGACAAGGGGGATGGAGTATTGTGATGAAACTGGTCCTGGAGCATTGTGATAACAGAAGCCGTGGAGCATTGTGATGACAAGCATCATGGAGCATTGTGAAGAAAGGGACAATGGGGAATTGTAATGACAATAGAGAAATGTGATGAAAATGGTCAGCGAGCATAGTGATTAAAGTGGTCATTGAGAATTGTGATGAAAAGCGACATAGAGCATTGTGATGACAAAGGTCATGGAGAACTGTGATGACCAGGGTTATGTAGCATTGTGATGACACGGTCATGGAACATTGTGATGACAAGAATTCAGGAGCATTGTGATGACACGGGCATGAAGCATGGTGATGACAACAGACCTGGAGCATTGTGATGACAAGGGCGTGGAGCATTGTGATTACAGGAGACATGGAGCATTGTGATGACATTGGCAGGGATCATTGTGATTACAGGGATCATGGAGCATTGTGATGACAAGTGTCATGGAATATTGTGCTGACACAGTTCATGGAGCATTTTGATGAGAGTGGCCTTGGAGCACATTGATGAGAGACGTCATGGGGCATTATGGTGACAGTGGTCAAGGAGCATTTTGATGAAAGTGTTCATGGAGCAACGTGATTATCAGGACAATGTAGCATTGTGAATACAAAGGCCATGGAGCATTGAGATAACAGAGTTCATGGAGCATTGTGATGAAAATGGTCATGGATCACTGTGAAACAAGTGTCCTGGAACCTATTGATGACATGGTTCATACAGCATTGAGATGACAAGGGCCAAGGCGAATTGTGATGAAATGTATCATGGGGCATTGTGGTGACATTGGTCATCTTGCATTGTGATGTCAGTGGTCATGTAGAATTTTGATTAAAGGTATCATGGGGCACTGTGATGACAAAGTCCAAGGAAGATTTTGATGACAAGTGTCATTGAGCAAAGGGTTGACACGGGAATGGAGTATTATGATGACAAGAGCTCTGGAGCATTTTGATGAAAAAGGCATGGAGCATTGTGAAGACAGTGCCCATGGAGCATTGTGATGAAAAGTGCAGGGAACATTGTGATGTCTAGGTTCATGGAGCATTGTGATGAAAGTGGCCATTGAGCATTGAGATGACAGGCGTCATGAAGCATGGTGAAGACAGTGGTCATGGAGCATTGTGATGAAGGAGATCATGGAGCAATATGATATCACGGGCCATGGAGCATTGTGATGACAGGGGTCATGGGGCATTGTGCTGAAAGTGGTCATGGAGCATTGCGATGAAAAGCGCTATGGAGCATTGTGATGACAAGGGCCATGGATCATTGTAAAAACCGGTATCATTGGGCATTGTGATGAAAGGGGCATGGAGCATTTTTATGTAAGTTGCCATGGAGAGTTGTGATGAAAGGGATCATGTGGATTTGTAATGACAAGGGCCATGGAGCATTGTGATGAAACAAATCTTGGAGTATCTTGATGAAAGTTGTCATGGAGCATTGCGATGAAAAGCACCAAGGAACATTGTGATGACAAGAACCATCGAGCATTGTGATGACAAGTGTCATGGAGCATTGTGATGACAGGTGTCATGGAGCATCGTGATGACAAATGCCATGGAGAATTGTGATGAGAGGTGGCATTGGGCAATGTGACGAAAGGGATCATGGAGTACTGTGATTACAGGGGCCATGGAGCATTGTGATAACAAGTGACATGGAGAATAGTGATGACAGGCGTCATAGAGCATTGTGATGACAAGTGACATTTAGCATTTTGATGACATGTGTCATCAGGCATTGTGTTGACAGGGGTCATGGAGTATTGTGATGACAAAGGCAATAGAGCATTGTGATGACAGGGGTCATGGAGCACTGTGATGACATGGGCCATGGAGCATTGTGAAGACAAGATTCATGGAGTAGTGTGATGACACGGGCATGAAGCATGGTGATGACCACAGACCTGGAGCATTGTGATGACATTGGCAGGGATCATTGTGATTACAGGGATCATAGAGCATTGTGATGACAAGTGTCATGCAATATTGTGCTGACACAGATCAGGGAGCATTTTGATGAGAGTGGCCTTGGAGCGCAGTAATGAGAGACGTCATGGGGCATTATGGTGGAAGTGGTCAAGGAGCATTGTGATGAAAGTGTTCATGGAGCAACGCTATTATCGGGACAATGGAGCATTGTGAATACAAAGGCCATGGAGCATTGAGATAACAGAGTTCATGGAGCATTGTGATGAAAGTGGTCATGGATCACTGTGATGACAAGTGTCCTGGAACCTAGTGATGACACGGTTCATACCGCATTGAGATGACAAGGGCCAAGGAGAATTGTGATGACACATGTCATGGGGCATTGTGATGACATTGGTCATCTTGCATTGTGATGACAGTGGTCATGTAGAATTTTGATTAAAGTTATCATGGAGAACTGTGATGACAAAGGCCAAGGAAGATTTTGATGACAAGTGTCATTGAGCAATGGGATGACACGGGATTGGAGTATTATGATGACAAGTGTTCTGGAGCATTGTGATGACAAGGGCATGGAGCATTGTGATTACAGAGGCCATGGAGCATTGTGATGACAACGGCATGGAGTATTGTGATGACAGGGGTCATTGAGCATTGTGATTACAAAGACCATGAGGCATTGTGATGACAGGGGTCATTGAACATTGTGATTACAAAGACCATGAGGCATTGTGATGACAGGGACCTTGGAGCATTGTGATGACAATGGTCATCGAGCATTGTGATGAGAGGGGTCATACAGCATTGTGATGAGAAAGACCATGGAGCATGGTGATGACAGATGCCATGGAACATTGTGATGACAAGGCCATGTACCATTTTGATTACAAGGGTCATGGAGCATTGTGATGACAAGGGCAGGGAACCTTGTGGTGACCGTGGTCATGGAGCATTTTGATGACAACTTTCATGGAACGTTGTGATAACAGGGGTCATGGAGCATTGTGTTGAAAGGGAACATGGAGCACTGTGATTACAGGGTCCATGGAACATTGTGAATACATAGGCCATGGAACAATGTGATGACAGGGGTCATGTAGCATTGTGATGACAGGGTCATGGAGCATTGTGATTACAGGGGTTATGGGGCACTGTGATGACAGGGGGCATGGAACATTGTGATGAAAAGTGTCATGGAACATTGTGCTGACAGGGATCATGGAGCTTTTTGGTAAGAGAAGCCTTGCCGATTTGTGATGGCAGGCGTCATGGGTCATTGTGATGACAGCGGTCTTGGAGCATTGTGATGAAAGGGGTCATCGAGCACTGTGATTACAGGAGCCATGGAGCATTGTGAATACAAAGACTATGGAGCATTGAGATGACAAGTTTCATGGAGCATTGTGATGAAAGTGATCATGGATCATTGTGATGACAAGTGTCCTGGAACCTTGTGATGACACGGTTCATGGAGCATTGTGATGACAAGGACCATGGCGAATTGTGATGACATCTGTCATGGGGCATTGTGATGACAGTGGTCATCTAGAATTGTGATGAAAGGAATCATGGAGCACTGTGATGACAGGGGCCATGGAACATTGTGATGACAAAGGCCATGGAGCATTGTGATGACAAGTGTCATGGGGCATTTTGATGACATTGGCATGGAGCATTATGATGACAAGTGTTCTGGAGCGTTTTGATGACAAAGGCATGGAGCATTGTGATAAAAGTGCCCATGGAGCATTGTGATGAAAACGGCAGGGAACATTGTGATGACTGGGTTCATGGAGCATTGTGATAAAAGGGGCTATGGAGCCTTGAGATGACAGGCGTCATGAGGCATGGTGATGACACTGGTCATGGAGCATTGTGATGAAAGTGATCATGGAGCCATATGATATCAGGGGCCATGGAGCATTGTGATGACAGGGGTCATGGGGCATTGTGCTGAAAGCGGTCATGGAGCATTGCGATGAAAAGCGCTATGGAGCATTGTGATGACAAGGGCCATGGAGCATTGTGAATACAAGGGACATGGAGCCTTGTGATGACAAAGGTCATGGATCATTGTAAAAACAGGTATTATTGGGCATTGTGATGACAGGGGCATGGAATATTTTAATGTACGTTGCCATGGAGAGCTGTGATGAAAGGGATCATGTGGATTTGTAATGACAAGGGCCATGGAGCATTGTGATGAAACAAATCTTGGAGTATCTTGATGAAAGTTGTCATGGAGCATTGCGATGAAAAGCACCAAGGAACATTGTGATGACAAGAACCATCGAGCATTGTGATGACAAGTGTCATGGAGCATTGTGATGACAGGTGTCATGGAGCATCGTGATGACAAATGCCATGGAGAATTGTGATGAGAGGTGGCATTGGGCAATGTGACGAAAGGGGTCATGGAGTACTGTGATTACAGGGGCCATGGAGCATTGTGATAACAAGTGACATGCAGAATAGTGATGACAGGCGTCATAGAGCATTGTGATGACAATTGACATTTAGCATTTTGATGACAGGGGTCATCAGGCATTGTGTTGAAAGGGGTCACGGAGTATTGTGATGACAAAGGCTATAGAGCATTGTGATGACAGGGGTCATGGAGCACTGTGATGACGTGGGCCATGGAGCATTGTGAAGACAAGATTCATGTAGCATTGTAATGACACGGGCATAAAGCATGGTGATTACAACAGACCTGGAGCATTGTGATGACAAGGGCATGGAGCATTGTGATTACAGGAAATGTGGAGCATTGTGATGACAAGTGTCATGCAATATTGTGCTGACACAATTCATGGAGCATTTTGATGAGAGTGGCCTTGGAGCACAGTGATGAGAGACGTCATGGGGCATTATGGTGACAATGGTCAAGGAGAATTGTGATGAAAGTGTTCATGGAGTAACGCTATTATCGGGACAATGGAGCATTGTGAATACAAAGGCCATGGAGCATTGAGATAACAGAGTTCATGGAGCACTGTGATGAAAGTGGTCATGGATCACTGTGAAGACAAGTATCCTGGAACCTTGTGATGACACGGTTCATACAGCATTGAGATGAGAAGGGCCAAGGAGAATTCTGATGACACGTGTCATGGGGCATTGTGATGACATTGGTCATCTTGCATTGTGATGACAGTGGTCATGTAGAATTTTGATTAAAGGTATCATGGAGCACTGTGATGACAAAGGCCAAGGAAGATTTTGATGACAAGTGTCATTGAGCAATGGGATGACACGAGTTTGGAGTATTATGATGACAAGTGTTCTGGAGCATTGTGATGACAAGGGCATGGAGCATTGTGATTACAGAGGCCATGGAGCATTTTGATGACAACGGCATGGAGTATTGTGATGACAGGGGTCATTGAGCATTGTGATTACAAAGACCATGAGGCATTGTGATGACAGGGGCCTTGGAGCATTGTGATGACAATGGTCATCGAGCCTTGTGATGAGAGGGGTCATAGAGCATTGTCATGAGAAAGACCATGGAGCATGGTGATAACAGAGGCCATGGAACATTGTGATGACAAGGCCATGTACCATTGTGATTATATCGGTCATGGAGCATTGTGATGACAAGGGCAGGGAACATTGTGGTGACCGGGGTCATGGAGCATTTTGATGACAACTTTCATGGAACGTTGTGATGACAGGGGTCATGGAGCATTGTGTTGAAAGGGAACATGGATCAGTGTGATTACAGGGTCCATGGAACATTGTGAATACATAGGCCATGGAACAATGTGATGACAGGGGTCATGTAGAATTGTGATGACAGGGTCATGGAGCATTGTGATTACAGGGGTTATGGGGCACTGTGATGACAGGGGGCATGGAGCATTGTGATGAAAATTGTCCTGGAGCATTGTGATGACAGTGGTCACAGAGAATTGGGATGAAAGGTATCATGCAGCATTGTGATGACAATGGTCATGGACCATATTGATGACAGGGGTCATGGAACATTCTGATGACAAGGTTCATAAAGCATTTTGATGACAGGGGTCATGGAGCATTGTGTTGACACGGGCATGGAGCATTGTAGTGATAGGATATCTGAAGCATTGTGATGAAAAGGGGATAGAGCATTTTGACGACAGGGTCCAAGGAGCATTGTGCCGACAATGGCACGGAGCACTGTGATGAAAACGGTACTGGAGCACTGTGAGGAAAGGAGTCATGGATCATTGTGGTGACAGGGGTCATGGAGCTTTGTGATGACAAGGGTCATGGAGCATTGTGATGACACGGTCAAGGAACATTGCGATGACAAGATTTCAGGAGCATTGTGATGAAAGGGCATGGAGCATTGTGATTAAAGGTGACAAGGAGCATTGTGATGATATGGGCAGAGAACTTTGTGATGACAGGGGTCATGGAACATTGTGATGAAAAGTGTCATGGAACATTGCGGTGACAGGGATCATGGAGCTTTTTGGTAAGAGAGTCCTAGGAGATTTGTGATGGCAGGCATCATGGGGCATTGTGATGACAGCCGTCTTGGAGCAATGTGATGACTAGTGTCATGGGGCATTTTGATGGCATTGGTATGGAACATTATGATGACAAGTGTTCTGGAACATTTTGATGACAAGGGCATGGAGCATTGTGATGACAGGGCCCATGGAGCATTGTGATGAAAAGGGCAGGGAACATTGTGATGACTGGGTTCATGGAGCATTGTGATGAAAGGGGCCATGGAGCATTGAGATGACAGGCGTCATGAGGCATGGTGATGACACTGGTCATGGAGCATTGTGATCAAAGAGATCATGGAGCAATATGATAACAGGGGCCATGGAGCATTGTGACGACAGGTGTATTGGAGCATTGTGATGAAAGTAGTCATGGATCATTGTGATGACATGTGTCCTGGAACACTGTGATGACACGGTTCATCGAGTATTGTGATGACAAGGGTCATAGCGAATTGTGATGACAGGTGTCATGGGGCATTGTGATGACATTGATCATCTAGGAATTGTGATGAAATGTATCATGGAGCACTGTGATGTCTGGGGGCATGAAGCATTGTTATGAAAATTGTCCTGGATTATGTGATGACAGCAGTCATGGAGAATTGTGATGACAAGGATTATGCAGCATTGTGTTGACAAGGGTATGGACTATTGTGATGACAATGGTCATGGAGCAATGTGATGAAAGTTTTCATGGAACATCGTGATGAAAAGTGCCTGGGAGAATTGTGACGATAAAGGCCATGGAGCATTGTGATGACAAGTGTCATGGAGCATTGTAATGAAAGGTTTCATTGTGCACTGTGATGACAAGGGGGATGGAGTATTGTGATGAAACTGGTCCTGGAGCATTGTGATAACAGAAGCCGTGGAGCATTGTGATGACAGGCATCATGGAGCATTGTGAAGAAAGGGACAATGGGGAATTGTAATGACAATAGAGAAATGTGATGAAAATGGTCAGCGAGCATAGTGATTAAAGTGGTCATTGAGAATTGTGATGAAAAGCGACATAGAGCATTGTGATGACAAAGGTCATGGAGAACTGTGATGACCAGGGTTATGTAGCATTGTGATGACACGGTCATGGAACATTGTGATGACAAGAATTCTGGAGCATTGTGATGACACGGGCATGAAGCATGGTGATGACAACAGACCTGGAGCATTGTGATGACAAGGGCGTGGAGCATTGTGATTACAGGAGACATGGAGCATTGTGATGACATTGGCAGGGATCATTGTGATTACAGGGATCATGGAGCATTGTGATGACAAGTGTCATGCAATATTGTGCTGACACAGTTCATTGAGCATTTTGATGAGAGTGGCCTTGGAGCACATTGATGAGAGACGTCATGGGGCATTATGGTGACAGTGGTCAAGGAGCATTTTGATGAAAGTGTTCATGGAGCAACGTGATTATCAGGACAATGGAGCATTGTGAATACAAAGGCCATGGAGCATTGAGATAACAGAGTTCATGGAGCATTGTGATGAAAATGGTCATGGATCACTGTGAAACAAGTGTCCTGGAACCTATTGATGACATGGTTCATACAGCATTGAGATGACAAGGGCCAAGGCGAATTGTGATGAAATGTATCATGGGGCATTGTGGTGACATTGGTCATCTTGCATTGTGATGTCAGTGGTCATGTAGAATTTTGATTAAAGGTATCATGGGGCACTGTGATGACAAAGGCCAAGGAAGATTTTGATGACAAGTGTCATTGAGCAAAGGGTTGACACGGGAATGGAGTATTATGATGACAAGAGCTCTGGAGCATTTTGATGAAAAAGGCATGGAGCATTGTGAAGACAGTGCCCATGGAGCATTGTGATGAAAAGTGCAGGGAACATTGTGATGTCTAGGTTCATGGAGCATTGTGATGAAAGTGGCCATTGAGCATTGAGATGACAGGCGTCATGAAGCCTGGTGAAGACAGTGGTCATGGAGCATTGTGATGAAGGAGATCATGGAGCAATATGATATCACGGGCCATGGAGCATTGTGATGACAGGGGTCATGGGGCATTGTGCTGAAAGTGGTCATGGAGCATTGCGATGAAAAGCGCTATGGAGCATTGTGATGACAAGGGCCATGGATCATTGTAAAAACCGGTATCATTGGGCATTGTGATGAAAGGGGCATGGAGCATTTTTATGTAAGTTGCCATGGAGAGTTGTGATGAAAGGGATCATGTGGATTTGTAATGACAAGGGCCATGGAGCATTGTGATGAAACAAATCTTGGAGTATCTTGATGAAAGTTGTCATGGAGCATTGCGATGAAAAGCACCAAGGAACATTGTGATGACAAGAACCATCGAGCATTGTGATGACAAGTGTCATGGAGCATTGTGATGACAGGTGTCATGGAGCATCGTGATGACAAATGCCATGGAGAATTGTGATGAGAGGTGGCATTGGACAATGTGACGAAAGGGATCATGGAGTACTGTGATTACAGGGGCCATGGAGCATTGTGATAACAAGTGACATGGAGAATAGTGATGACAGGCGTCATAGAGCATTGTGATGACAAGTGACATTTAGCATTTTGATGACATGTGTCATCAGGAATTGTGTTGACAGGGGTCATGGAGTATTGTGATGACAAAGGCAATAGAGCATTGTGATGACAGGGGTCATGGAGCACTGTGATGACATGGGCCATGGAGCATTGTGAAGACAAGATTCATGGAGTATTGTGATGACACGGGCATGAAGCATGGTGATGACCACAGACCTGGAGCATTGTGATGACATTGGCAGGGATCGTTGTGATTACAGGGATCATGGAGCATTGTGATGACAAGTGTCATGCAATATTGTGCTGACACAGATCAGGGAGCATTTTGATGGGAGTGGCCTTGGAGCGCAGTAATGAGAGACGTCATGGGGCATTATGGTGGCAGTGGTCAAGGAGCATTGTGATGAAAGTGTTCATGGAGCAACGCTATTATCGGGACAATGGAGCATTGTGAATACAAAGGCCATGGAGCATTGAGATAACAGAGTTCATGGAGCATTGTGATGAAAGTGGTCATGGATCACTGTGATGACAAGTGTCCTGGAACCTAGTGATGACACGGTTCATACCGCATTGAGATGACAAGGGCCAAGGAGAATTGTGATGACACGTGTCATGGGGCATTGTGATGACATTGGTCATCTTGCATTGTGATGACAGTGGTCATGTAGAATTTTGATTAAAGTTATCATGGAGAACTGTGATGACAAAGGCCAAGGAAGATTTTGATGACAAGTGTCATTGAGCAATGGGATGACACGGGATTGGAGTATTATGATGACAAGTGTTCTGGAGCATTGTGATGACAAGGGCATGGAGCATTGTGATTACAGAGGCCATGGAGCATTGTGATGACAACGGCATGGAGTATTGTGATGACAGGGGTCATTGAGCATTGTGATTACAAAGACCATGAGGCATTGTGATGACAGGGGCCTTGGAGCATTGTGATGACAATGGTCATCGAGCATTGTGATGAGAGGGGTCATACAGCATTGTGATGAGAAAGACCATGGAGCATGGTGATGACAGATGCCATGGAACATTGTGATGACAAGGCCATGTACCATTTTGATTACAAGGGTCATGGAGCATTGTGATGACAAGGGCAGGGAACCTTGTGGTGACCGGGGTCATGGAGCATTTTGATGACAACTTTCATGGAACGTTGTGATAACAGGGGTCATGGAGCATTGTGTTGAAAGGGAACATGGAGCACTGTGATTACAGGGTCCATGGAACATTGTGAATACATAGGCCATGGAACAATGTGATGACAGGTGTCATGTAGCATTGTGATGACAGGGTCATGGAGCATTGTGATTACAGGTGTTAAGGGGCACTGTGATGACAGGGGGCATGGAACATTGTGATGAAAAGTGTCATCGAACATTGTGTTGACAGGGATCATGGAGCTTTTTTGTAAGAGAGGCCTTGGATCTTAGTGATGGCAGGTGTCATGGGGCATTGTGATGACAGCGGTCTTGGAGCATTGTGATGAAAGGGGTCATGGAGCACTGTGATTCCACGGACCATGGAGCATTGTGAATACAAAGGCTATGGAGCATTGAGATGACAGGGTTCATGGAGCATTGTGATGAAAGTGATCATAGTTCATTGTGATGACAAGTGTCTTGGAACCTTGTGATGACACGGTTCATGGAGCATTGTGATGACAAGGACCATGGCGAATTGTGATGACATCTGTCATGGGGCATTGTGATGACAGTGGTCATCTAGAATTGTGATGAAAGGTATCATGGAGCACTGTGATGACAGGGGCCATGGAACATTGTGATGACAAAGGCCATGGAGCATTGTGATGACAAGTGTCATGGGGCATTTTGATGACATTGGCATGGAGCATTATGATGACAAGTGTTCTGGAGCATTGTGATGAAAAGGGCAGGGAACATTGTGATGACTGGGTTCATGGAGCATTGTGATGAAAGGGGCCATGGAGCATTGAGATGACAGGCGTCATGAGGCATGGTGATGACACTGGTCATGGAGCATTGTGATCAAAGAGATCATGGAGCAATATGATAACAGGGGCCATGGAGCATTGTGATGACAGGTGTATTGGAGCATTGTGATGAAAGTAGTCATGGATCATTGTGATGACATGTGTCCTGGAACACTGTGATGACACGGTTCATCGAGTATTGTGATGACAAGGGTCATAGCGAATTGTGATGACAGGTGTCATGGGGCATTGTGATGACATTGATCATCTAGGAATTGTGATGAAATGTATCATGGAGCACTGTGATGTCTGGGGGCATGAAGCATTGTTATGAAAATTGTCCTGGATTATGTGATGACAGCAGTCATGGAGAATTGTGATGACAAGGATTATGCAGCATTGTGTTGACAAGGGTATGGACTATTGTGATGACAATGGTCATGGAGCAATGTGATGAAAGTTTTCATGGAACATCGTGATGAAAAGTGCCTGGGAGAATTGTGACGATAAAGGCCATGGAGCATTGTGATGACAAGTGTCATGGAGCATTGTAATGAAAGGTTTCATTGTGCACTGTGATGACAAGGGGGATGGAGTATTGTGATGAAACTGGTCCTGGAGCATTGTGAAAACAGAAGCCGTGGAGCATTGTGATGACAGGCATCATGGAGCATTGTGAAGAAAGGGACATTGGGGAATTGTAATGACAATAGAGAAATGTGATGAAAATGGTCAGCGAGCATAGTGATTAAAGTGGTCATTGAGAATTGTGATGAAAAGCGACATAGAGCATTGTGATGACAAAGGTCATGGAGAACTGTGATGACCAGGGTTATGTAGCATTGTGATGACACGGTCATGGAACATTGTGATGACAAGAATTCTGGAGCATTGTGATGACACGGGCATGAAGCATGGTGATGACAACAGACCTGGAGCATTGTGATGACAAGGGCGTGGAGCATTGTGATTACAGGAGACATGGAGCATTGTGATGACATTGGCAGGGATCATTGTGATTACAGGGATCATGGAGCATTGTGATGACAAGTGTCATGCAATATTGTGCTGACACAGTTCATGGAGCATTTTGATGAGAGTGGCCTTGGAGCACATTGATGAGAGACGTCATGGGGCATTATGGTGACAGTGGTCAAGGAGCATTTTGATGAAAGTGTTCATGGAGCAACGTGATTATCAGGACAATGGAGCATTGTGAATACAAAGGCCATGGAGCATTGAGATAACAGAGTTCATGGAGCATTGTGATGAAAATGGTCATGGATCACTGTGAAACAAGTGTCCTGGAACCTATTGATGACATGGTTCATACAGCATTGAGATGACAAGGGCCAAGGCGAATTGTGATGAAATGTATCATGGGGCATTGTGGTGACATTGGTCATCTTGCATTGTGATGTCAGTGGTCATGTAGAATTTTGATTAAAGGTATCATGGGGCACTGTGATGACAAAGGCCAAGGAAGATTTTGATGACAAGTGTCATTGAGCAAAGGGTTGACACGGGAATGGAGTATTATGATGACAAGAGCTCTGGAGCATTTTGATGAAAAAGGCATGGAGCATTGTGAAGACAGTGCCCATGGAGCATTGTGATGAAAAGTGCAGGGAACATTGTGATGTCTAGGTTCATGGAGCATTGTGATGAAAGTGGCCATTGAGCATTGAGATGACAGGCGTCATGAAGCATGGTGAAGACAGTGGTCATGGAGCATTGTGATGAAGGAGATCATGGAGCAATATGATATCACGGGCCATGGAGCATTGTGATGACAGGGGTCATGGGGCATTGTGCTGAAAGTGGTCATGGAGCATTGCGATGAAAAGCGCTATGGAGCATTGTGATGACAAGGGCCATGGATCATTGTAAAAACCGGTATCATTGGGCATTGTGATGAAAGGGGCATGGAGCATTTTTATGTAAGTTGCCATGGAGAGTTGTGATGAAAGGGATCATGTGGATTTGTAATGACAAGGGCCATGGAGCATTGTGATGAAACAAATCTTGGAGTATCTTGATGAAAGTTGTCATGGAGCATTGCGATGAAAAGCACCAAGGAACATTGTGATGACAAGAACCATCGAGCATTGTGATGACAAGTGTCATGGAGCATTGTGATGACAGGTGTCATGGAGCATCGTGATGACAAATGCCATGGAGAATTGTGATGAGAGGTGGCATTGGGCAATGTGACGAAAGGGGTCATGGAGTACTGTGATTACAGGGGCCATGGAGCATTGTGATAACAAGTGACATGCAGAATAGTGATGACAGGCGTCATAGAGCATTGTGATGACAATTGACATTTAGCATTTTGATGACAGGGGTCATCAGACATTGTGTTGAAAGGGGTCACGGAGTATTGTGATGACAAAGGCTATAGAGCATTGTGATGACAGGGGTCATGGAGCACTGTGATGACGTGGGCCATGGAGCATTGTGAAGACAAGATTCATGTAGCATTGTAATGACACGGGCATAAAGCATGGTGATTACAACAGACCTGGAGCATTGTGATGACAAGGGCATGGAGCATTGTGATTACAGGAAATGTGGAGCATTGTGATGACAAGTGTCATGCAATATTGTGCTGACACAATTCATGGAGCATTTTGATGAGAGTGGCCTTGGAGCACAGTGATGAGAGACGTCATGGGGCATTATGGTGACAATGGTCAAGGAGAATTGTGATGAAAGTGTTCATGGAGTAACGCTATTATCGGGACAATGGAGCATTGTGAATACAAAGGCCATGGAGCATTGAGATAACAGAGTTCATGGAGCATTGTGATGAAAGTGGTCATGGATCACTGTGAAGACAAGTATCCTGGAACCTTGTGATGACACGGTTCATACAGCATTGAGATGACAAGGGCCAAGGAGAATTGTGATGACACGTGTCATGGGGCATTGTGATGACATTGGTCATCTTGCATTGTGATGACAGTGGTCATGTAGAATTTTGATTAAAGGTATCATGGAGCACTGTGATGACAAAGGCCAAGGAAGATTTTGATGCAAGTGTCATTGAGCAATGGGATGACACGGGATTGGAGTATTATGATGACAAGTGTTCTGGAGCATTGTGATGACAAGGGCATGGAGCATTGTGATTACAGAGGCCATGGAGCATTGTGATGACAACGGCATGGAGTATTGTGATGACAGGGGTCATTGAGCATTGTGATTACAAAGACCATGAGGCATTGTGATGACAGGGGCCTTGGAGCATTGTGATGACAATGGTCATCGAGCATTGTGATGAGAGGGGTCATACAGCATTGTGATGAGAAAGACCATGGAGCATGGTGATGACAGATGCCATGGAACATTGTGATGACAAGGCCATGTACCATTTTGATTACAAGGGTCATGGAGCATTGTGATGACAAGGGCAGGGAACCTTGTGGTGACCGGGGTCATGGAGCATTTTGATGACAACTTTCATGGAACGTTGTGATAACAGGGGTCATGGAGCATTGTGTTGAAAGGGAACATGGAGCACTGTGATTACAGGGTCCATGGAACATTGTGAATACATAGGCCATGGAACAATGTGATGACAGGGGTCATGGAGCATTGTGATTACAGGGGTTATGGGGCACTGTGATGACAGGGGGCATGGAACATTGTGATGAAAAGTGTCATGGAACATTGTGCTGACAGGGATCATGGAGCTTTTTGGTAAGAGAGGCCTTGCCGATTTGTGATGGCAGGCGTCATGGGTCATTGTGATGACAGCGGTCTTGGAGCATTGTGATGAAAGGGGTCATCGAGCACTGTGATTACAGGAGCCATGGAGCATTGTGAATACAAAGACTATGGAGCATTGAGATGACAAGTTTCATGGAGCATTGTGATGAAAGTGATCATGGATCATTGTGATGACAAGTGTCCTGGAACCTTGTGATGACACGGTTCATGGAGCATTGTGATGACAAGGACCATGGCGAATTGTGATGACATCTGTCATGGGGCATTGTGATGACAGTGGTCATCTAGAATTGTGATGAAAGGTATCATGGAGCACTGTGATGACAGGGGCCATGGAACATTGTGATGACAAAGGCCATGGAGCATTGTGATGACAAGTGTCATGGGGCATTTTGATGACATTGGCATGGAGCATTATGATGACAAGTGTTCTGGAGCGTTTTGATGACAAAGGCATGGAGCATTGTGATAAAAGTGCCCATGGAGCATTGTGATGAAAACGGCAGGGAACATTGTGATGACTGGGTTCATGGATCATTGTGATAAAAGGGGCTATGGAGCCTTGAGATGACAGGCGTCATGAGGCATGGTGATGACACTGGTCATGGAGCATTGTGATGAAAGTGATCATGGAGCCATATGATATCAGGGGCCATGGAGCATTGTGATGACAGGGGTCATGGGGCATTGTGCTGAAAGCGGTCATGGAGCATTGCGATGAAAATCACTATGGAGCATTGTGATGACAAGGGCCATGGAGCATTGTGAATACAAGGGACATGGAGCCTTGTGATGACAAAGGTCATGGATCATTGTAAAAACAGGTATCATTGGGCATTGTGATGACAGGGGCATGGAATATTTTAATGTACGTTGCCATGGAGAGCTGTGATGAAAGGGATCATGTGGATTTGTAATGACAAGGGCCATGGAGCATTGTGATGAAACAAATCTTGGAGTATTTTGATGAAAGTTGTCATGGAGCATTGCGATGAAAAACACCAAGGAACATTGTGATGACAAGGGCCATCGTGCATTGTTATGACAAGTGTCATGGAGCATTGTGATGACAGGTGTCATGGAGCATCGTGATGACAAATGCCATGGAGAATTGTGATGAGAGGTGGCATTGGGCAATGTGACGAAAGGGGTCATGGAGTACTGTGATTACAGGGGCCATGGAGCATTGTGATAACAAGTGACATGCAGAATAGTGATGACAGGCGTCATAGAGCATTGTGATGACAATTGACATTTAGCATTTTGATGACAGGGGTCATCAGGCATTGTGTTGAAAGGGGTCACGGAGTATTGTGATGACAAAGGCTATAGAGCATTGTGATGACAGGGGTCATGGAGCACTGTGATGACGTGGGCCATGGAGCATTGTGAAGACAAGATTCATGTAGCATTGTAATGACACGGGCATAAAGCATGGTGATTACAACAGACCTGGAGCATTGTGATGACAAGGGCATGGAGCATTGTGATTACAGGAAATGTGGAGCATTGTGATGACAAGTGTCATGCAATATTGTGCTGACACAATTCATGGAGCATTTTGATGAGAGTGGCCTTGGAGCACAGTGATGAGAGACGTCATGGGGCATTATGGTGACAATGGTCAAGGAGAATTGTGATGAAAGTGTTCATGGAGTAACGCTATTATCGGGACAATGGAGCATTGTGAATACAAAGGCCATGGAGCATTGAGATAACAGAGTTCATGGAGCACTGTGATGAAAGTGGTCATGGATCACTGTGAAGACAAGTATCCTGGAACCTTGTGATGACACGGTTCATACAGCATTGAGATGAGAAGGGCCAAGGAGAATTCTGATGACACGTGTCATGGGGCATTGTGATGACATTGGTCATCTTGCATTGTGATGACAGTGGTCATGTAGAATTTTGATTAAAGGTATCATGGAGCACTGTGATGACAAAGGCCAAGGAAGATTTTGATGACAAGTGTCATTGAGCAATGGGATGACACGAGTTTGGAGTATTATGATGACAAGTGTTCTGGAGCATTGTGATGACAAGGGCATGGAGCATTGTGATTACAGAGGCCATGGAGCATTTTGATGACAACGGCATGGAGTATTGTGATGACAGGGGTCATTGAGCATTGTGATTACAAAGACCATGAGGCATTGTGATGACAGGGGCCTTGGAGCATTGTGATGACAATGGTCATCGAGCCTTGTGATGAGAGGGGTCATAGAGCATTGTCATGAGAAAGACCATGGAGCATGGTGATAACAGAGGCCATGGAACATTGTGATGACAAGGCCATGTACCATTGTGATTATATCGGTCATGGAGCATTGTGATGACAAGGGCAGGGAACATTGTGGTGACCGGGGTCATGGAGCATTTTGATGACAACTTTCATGGAACGTTGTGATGACAGGGGTCATGGAGCATTGTGTTGAAAGGGAACATGGATCAGTGTGATTACAGGGTCCATGGAACATTGTGAATACATAGGCCATGGAACAATGTGATGACAGGGGTCATGTAGAATTGTGATGACAGGGTCATGGAGCATTGTGATTACAGGGGTTATGGGGCACTGTGATGACAGGGGGCATGGAGCATTGTGATGAAAATTGTCCTGGAGCATTGTGATGACAGTGGTCACAGAGAATTGGGATGAAAGGTATCATGCAGCATTGTGATGACAATGGTCATGGACCATATTGATGACAGGGGTCATGGAACATTCTGATGACAAGGTTCATAAAGCATTTTGATGACAGGGGTCATGGAGCATTGTGTTGACACGGGCATGGAGCATTGTAGTGATAGGATATCTGAAGCATTGTGATGAAAAGGGGATAGAGCATTTTGACGACAGGGTCCAAGGAGCATTGTGCCGACAATGGCACGGAGCACTGTGATGAAAACGGTACTGGAGCACTGTGAGGAAAGGAGTCATGGATCATTGTGGTGACAGGGGTCATGGAGCTTTGTGATGACAAGGGTCATGGAGCATTGTGATGACACGGTCAAGGAACATTGCGATGACAAGATTTCAGGAGCATTGTGATGAAAGGGCATGGAGCATTGTGATTAAAGGTGACAAGGAGCATTGTGATGATATGGGCAGAGAACTTTGTGATGACAGGGGTCATGGAACATTGTGATGAAAAGTGTCATGGAACATTGCGGTGACAGGGATCATGGAGCTTTTTGGTAAGAGAGTCCTAGGAGATTTGTGATGGCAGGCATCATGGGGCATTGTGATGACAGCCGTCTTGGAGCAATGTGATGACTAGTGTCATGGGGCATTTTGATGGCATTGGTATGGAACATTATGATGACAAGTGTTCTGGAACATTTTGATGACAAGGGCATGGAGCATTGTGATGACAGGGCCCATGGAGCATTGTGATGAAAAGGTCAGGGAACATTGTGATGACTGGGTTCATGGAGCATTGTGATGAAAGGGGCCATGGAGCATTGAGATGACAGGCGTCATGAGGCATGGTGATGACACTGGTCATGGAGCATTGTGATCAAAGAGATCATGGAGCAATATGATAACAGGGGCCATGGAGCATTGTGATGACAGGTGTATTGGAGCATTGTGATGAAAGTAGTCATGGATCATTGTGATGACATGTGTCCTGGAACACTGTGATGACACGGTTCATCGAGTATTGTGATGACAAGGGTCATAGCGAATTGTGATGACAGGTGTCATGGGGCATTGTGATGACATTGATCATCTAGGAATTGTGATGAAATGTATCATGGAGCACTGTGATGTCTGGGGGCATGAAGCATTGTTATGAAAATTGTCCTGGATTATGTGATGACAGCAGTCATGGAGAATTGTGATGACAAGGATTATGCAGCATTGTGTTGACAAGGGTATGGACTATTGTGATGACAATGGTCATGGAGCAATGTGATGAAAGTTTTCATGGAACATCGTGATGAAAAGTGCCTGGGAGAATTGTGACGATAAAGGCCATGGAGCATTGTGATGACAAGTGTCATGGAGCATTGTAATGAAAGGTTTCATTGTGCACTGTGATGACAAGGGGGATGGAGTATTGTGATGAAACTGGTCCTGGAGCATTGTGATAACAGAAGCCGTGGAGCATTGTGATGACAGGCATCATGGAGCATTGTGAAGAAAGGGACAATGGGGAATTGTAATGACAATAGAGAAATGTGATGAAAATGGTCAGCGAGCATAGTGATTAAAGTGGTCATTGAGAATTGTGATGAAAAGCGACATAGAGCATTGTGATGACAAAGGTCATGGAGAACTGTGATGACCAGGGTTATGTAGCATTGTGATGACACGGTCATGGAACATTGTGATGACAAGAATTCTGGAGCATTGTGATGACACGGGCATGAAGCATGGTGATGACAACAGACCTGGAGCATTGTGATGACAAGGGCGTGGAGCATTGTGATTACAGGAGACATGGAGCATTGTGATGACATTGGCAGGGATCATTGTGATTACAGGGATCATGGAGCATTGTGATGACAAGTGTCATGCAATATTGTGCTGACACAGTTCATGGAGCATTTTGATGAGAGTGGCCTTGGAGCACATTGATGAGAGACGTCATGGGGCATTATGGTGACAGTGGTCAAGGAGCATTTTGATGAAAGTGTTCATGCAGCAACGTGATTATCAGGACAATGGAGCATTGTGAATACAAAGGCCATGGAGCATTGAGATAACAGAGTTCATGGAGCATTGTGATGAAAATGGTCATGGATCACTGTGAAACAAGTGTCCTGGAACCTATTGATGACATGGTTCATACAGCATTGAGATGACAAGGGCCAAGGCGAATTGTGATGAAATGTATCATGGGGCATTGTGGTGACATTGGTCATCTTGCATTGTGATGTCAGTGGTCATGTAGAATTTTGATTAAAGGTATCATGGGGCACTGTGATGACAAAGGCCAAGGAAGATTTTGATGACAAGTGTCATTGAGCAAAGGGTTGACACGGGAATGGAGTATTATGATGACAAGAGCTCTGGAGCATTTTGATGAAAAAGGCATGGAGCATTGTGAAGACAGTGCCCATGGAGCATTGTGATGAAAAGTGCAGGGAACATTGTGATGTCTAGGTTCATGGAGCATTGTGATGAAAGTGGCCATTGAGCATTGAGATGACAGGCGTCATGAAGCATGGTGAAGACAGTGGTCATGGAGCATTGTGATGAAGGAGATCATGGAGCAATATGATATCACGGGCCATGGAGCATTGTGATGACAAGGGTCATGGGGCATTGTGCTGAAAGTGGTCATGGAGCATTGCGATGAAAAGAGCTATGGAGCATTGTGATGACAAGGGCCATGGATCATTGTAAGAACAGGTATCATTGGGCATTGTGATGAAAGGGGCATGGAGCATTTTTATGTAAGTTGCCATGGAGAGTTGTGATGAAAGGGATCATGTGGATTTGTAATGACAAGGGCCATGGAGCATTGTGATGAAACAAATCTTGGAGTATCTTGATGAAAGTTGTCATGGAGCATTGCGATGAAAAGCACCAAGGAACATTGTGATGACAAGAACCATCGAGCATTGTGATGACAAGTGTCATGGAGCATTGTGATGACAGGTGTCATGGAGCATCGTGATGACAAATGCCATGGAGAATTGTGATGAGAGGTGGCATTGGGCAATGTGACGAAAGGGATCATGGAGTACTGTGATTACAGGGGCCATGGAGCATTGTGATAACAAGTGACATGGAGAATAGTGATGACAGGCGTCATAGAGCATTGTGATGACAAGTGACATTTAGCATTTTGATGACATGGGTCATCAGGAATTGTGTTGACAGGGGTCATGGAGTATTGTGATGACAAAGGCAATAGAGCATTGTGATGACAGGGGTCATGGAGCACTGTGATGACATGGGCCATGGAGCATTGTGAAGACAAGATTCATGGAGTATTGTGATGACACGGGCATGAAGCATGGTGATGACCACAGACCTGGAGCATTGTGATGACATTGGCAGGGATCGTTGTGATTACAGGGATCATGGAGCATTGTGATGACAAGTGTCATGCAATATTGTGCTGACACAGATCAGGGAGCATTTTGATGGGAGTGGCCTTGGAGCGCAGTAATGAGAGACGTCATGGGGCATTATGGTGGCAGTGGTCAAGGAGCATTGTGATGAAAGTGTTCATGGAGCAACGCTATTATCGGGACAATGGAGCATTGTGAATACAAAGGCCATGGAGCATTGAGATAACAGAGTTCATGGAGCATTGTGATGAAAGTGGTCATGGATCACTGTGATGACAAGTGTCCTGGAACCTAGTGATGACACGGTTCATACCGCATTGAGATGACAAGGGCCAAGGAGAATTGTGATGACACGTGTCATGGGGCATTGTGATGACATTGGTCATCTTGCATTGTGATGACAGTGGTCATGTAGAATTTTGATTAAAGTTATCATGGAGAACTGTGATGACAAAGGCCAAGGAAGATTTTGATGACAAGTGTCATTGAGCAATGGGATGACACGGGATTGGAGTATTATGATGACAAGTGTTCTGGAGCATTGTGATGACAAGGGCATGGAGCATTGTGATTACAGAGGCCATGGAGCATTGTGATGACAACGGCATGGAGTATTGTGATGACAGGGGTCATTGAGCATTGTGATTACAAAGACCATGAGGCATTGTGATGACAGGGGCCTTGGAGCATTGTGATGACAATGGTCATCGAGCATTGTGATGAGAGGGGTCATACAGCATTGTGATGAGAAAGACCATGGAGCATGGTGATGACAGATGCCATGGAACATTGTGATGACAAGGCCATGTACCATTTTGATTACAAGGGTCATGGAGCATTGTGATGACAAGGGCAGGGAACCTTGTGGTGACCGGGGTCATGGAGCATTTTGATGACAACTTTCATGGAACGTTGTGATAACAGGGGTCATGGAGCATTGTGTTGAAAGGGAACATGGAGCACTGTGATTACAGGGTCCATGGAACATTGTGAATACATAGGCCATGGAACAATGTGATGACAGGTGTCATGTAGCATTGTGATGACAGGGTCATGGAGCATTGTGATTACAGGTGTTAAGGGGCACTGTGATGACAGGGGGCATGGAACATTGTGATGAAAAGTGTCATCGAACATTGTGTTGACAGGGATCATGGAGCTTTTTTGTAAGAGAGGCCTTGGATCTTAGTGATGGCAGGTGTCATGGGGCATTGTGATGACAGCGGTCTTGGAGCATTGTGATGAAAGGGGTCATGGAGCACTGTGATTCCACGGACCATGGAGCATTGTGAATACAAAGGCTATGGAGCATTGAGATGACAGGGTTCATGGAGCATTGTGATGAAAGTGATCATAGTTCATTGTGATGACAAGTGTCTTGGAACCTTGTGATGACACGGTTCATGGAGCATTGTGATGACAAGGACCATGGCGAATTGTGATGACATCTGTCATGGGGCATTGTGATGACAGTGGTCATCTAGAATTGTGATGAAAGGAATCATGGAGCACTGTGATGACAGGGGCCATGGAACATTGTGATGACAAAGGCCATGGAGCATTGTGATGACAAGTGTCATGGGGCATTTTGATGACATTGGCATGGAGCATTATGATGACAAGTGTTCTGGAGCATTGTGATGAAAAGGGCAGGGAACATTGTGATGACTGGGTTCATGGAGCATTGTGATGAAAGGGGCCATGGAGCATTGAGATGACAGGCGTCATGAGGCATGGTGATGACACTGGTCATGGAGCATTGTGATCAAAGAGATCATGGAGCAATATGATAACAGGGGCCATGGAGCATTGTGATGACAGGTGTATTGGAGCATTGTGATGAAAGTAGTCATGGATCATTGTGATGACATGTGTCCTGGAACACTGTGATGACACGGTTCATCGAGTATTGTGATGACAAGGGTCATAGCGAATTGTGATGACAGGTGTCATGGGGCATTGTGATGACATTGATCATCTAGGAATTGTGATGAAATGTATCATGGAGCACTGTGATGTCTGGGGGCATGAAGCATTGTTATGAAAATTGTCCTGGATTATGTGATGACAGCAGTCATGGAGAATTGTGATGACAAGGATTATGCAGCATTGTGTTGACAAGGGTATGGACTATTGTGATGACAATGGTCATGGAGCAATGTGATGAAAGTTTTCATGGAACATCGTGATGAAAAGTGCCTGGGAGAATTGTGACGATAAAGGCCATGGAGCATTGTGATGACAAGTGTCATGGAGCATTGTAATGAAAGGTTTCATTGTGCACTGTGATGACAAGGGGGATGGAGTATTGTGATGAAACTGGTCCTGGAGCATTGTGATAATAGAAGCCGTGGAGCATTGTGATGACAGGCATCATGGAGCATTGTGAAGAAAGGGACAATGGGGAATTGTAATGACAATAGAGAAATGTGATGAAAATGGTCAGCGAGCATAGTGATTAAAGTGGTCATTGAGAATTGTGATGAAAAGCGACATAGAGCATTGTGATGACAAAGGTCATGGAGAACTGTGATGACCAGGGTTATGTAGCATTGTGATGACACGGTCATGGAACATTGTGATGACAAGAATTCTGGAGCATTGTGATGACACGGGCATGAAGCATGGTGATGACAACAGACCTGGAGCATTGTGATGACAAGGGCGTGGAGCATTGTGATTACAGGAGACATGGAGCATTGTGATGACATTGGCAGGGATCATTGTGATTACAGGGATCATGGAGCATTGTGATGACAAGTGTCATGCAATATTGTGCTGACACAGTTCATGGAGCATTTTGATGAGAGTGGCCTTGGAGCACATTGATGAGAGACGTCATGGGGCATTATGGTGACAGTGGTCAAGGAGCATTTTGATGAAAGTGTTCATGCAGCAACGTGATTATCAGGACAATGGAGCATTGTGAATACAAAGGCCATGGAGCATTGAGATAACAGAGTTCATGGAGCATTGTGATGAAAATGGTCATGGATCACTGTGAAACAAGTGTCCTGGAACCTATTGATGACATGGTTCATACAGCATTGAGATGACAAGGGCCAAGGCGAATTGTGATGAAATGTATCATGGGGCATTGTGGTGACATTGGTCATCTTGCATTGTGATGTCAGTGGTCATGTAGAATTTTGATTAAAGGTATCATGGGGCACTGTGATGACAAAGTCCAAGGAAGATTTGGATGACAAGTGTCATTGAGCAAAGGGTTGACACGGGAATGGAGTATTATGATGACAAGAGCTCTGGAGCATTTTGATGAAAAAGGCATGGAGCATTGTGAAGACAGTGCCCATGGAGCATTGTGATGAAAAGTGCAGGGAACATTGTGATGTCTAGGTTCATGGAGCATTGTGATGAAAGTGGCCATTGAGCATTGAGATGACAGGCGTCATGAAGCATGGTGAAGACAGTGGTCATGGAGCATTGTGATGAAGGAGATCATGGAGCAATATGATATCACGGGCCATGGAGCATTGTGATGACAGGGGTCATGGGGCATTGTGCTGAAAGTGGTCATGGAGCATTGCGATGAAAAGCGCTATGGAGCATTGTGATGACAAGGGCCATGGATCATTGTAAAAACCGGTATCATTGGGCATTGTGATGAAAGGGGCATGGAGCATTTTTATGTAAGTTGCCATGGAGAGTTGTGATGAAAGGGATCATGTGGATTTGTAATGACAAGGGCCATGGAGCATTGTGATGAAACAAATCTTGGAGTATCTTGATGAAAGTTGTCATGGAGCATTGCGATGAAAAGCACCAAGGAACATTGTGATGACAAGAACCATCGAGCATTGTGATGACAAGTGTCATGGAGCATTGTGATGACAGGTGTCATGGAGCATCGTGATGACAAATGCCATGGAGAATTGTGATGAGAGGTGGCATTGGGCAATGTGACGAAAGGGATCATGGAGTACTGTGATTACAGGGGCCATGGAGCATTGTGATAAAAAGTGACATGGAGAATAGTGATGACAGGCGTCATAGAGCATTGTGATGACAAGTGACATTTAGCATTTTGATGACATGGGTCATCAGGAATTGTGTTGACAGGGGTCATGGAGTATTGTGATGACAAAGGCAATAGAGCATTGTGATGACAGGGGTCATGGAGCACTGTGATGACATGGGCCATGGAGCATTGTGAAGACAAGATTCATGGAGTATTGTGATGACACGGGCATGAAGCATGGTGATGACCACAGACCTGGAGCATTGTGATGACATTGGCAGGGATCGTTGTGATTACAGGGATCATGGAGCATTGTGATGACAAGTGTCATGCAATATTGTGCTGACACAGATCAGGGAGCATTTTGATGGGAGTGGCCTTGGAGCGCAGTAATGAGAGACGTCATGGGGCATTATGGTGGCAGTGGTCAAGGAGCATTGTGATGAAAGTGTTCATGGAGCAACGCTATTATCGGGACAATGGAGCATTGTGAATACAAAGGCCATGGAGCATTGAGATAACAGAGTTCATGGAGCATTGTGATGAAAGTGGTCATGGATCACTGTGATGACAAGTGTCCTGGAACCTAGTGATGACACGGTTCATACCGCATTGAGATGACAAGGGCCAAGGAGAATTGTGATGACACGTGTCATGGGGCATTGTGATGACATTGGTCATCTTGCATTGTGATGACAGTGGTCATGTAGAATTTTGATTAAAGTTATCATGGAGAACTGTGATGACAAAGGCCAAGGAAGATTTTGATGACAAGTGTCATTGAACAATGGGATGACACGGGATTGGAGTATTATGATGACAAGTGTTCTGGAGCATTGTGATGACAAGGGCATGGAGCATTGTGATTACAGAGGCCATGGAGCATTGTGATGACAACGGCATGGAGTATTGTGATGACAGGGGTCATTGAGCATTGTGATTACAAAGACCATGAGGCATTGTGATGACAGGGGCCTTGGAGCATTGTTATGACAATGGTCATCGAGCATTGTGATGAGAGGGGTCATACAGCATTGTGATGAGAAAGACCATGGAGCATGGTGATGACAGATGCCATGGAACATTGTGATGACAAGGCCATGTACCATTTTGATTACAAGGGTCATGGAGCATTGTGATGACAAGGGCAGGGAACCTTGTGGTGACCGGGGTCATGGAGCATTTTGATGACAACTTTCATGGAACGTTGTGATAACAGGGGTCATGGAGCATTGTGTTGAAAGGGAACATGGAGCACTGTGATTACAGGGTCCATGGAACATTGTGAATACATAGGCCATGGAACAATGTGATGACAGGTGTCATGTAGCATTGTGATGACAGGGTCATGGAGCATTGTGATTACAGGTGTTAAGGGGCACTGTGATGACAGGGGCCATGGAACATTGTGATGAAAAGTGTCATCGAACATTGTGTTGACAGGGATCATGGAGCTTTTTTGTAAGAGAGGCCTTGGATCTTAGTGATGGCAGGTGTCATGGGGCATTGTGATGACAGCGGTCTTGGAGCATTGTGATGAAAGGGGTCATGGAGCACTGTGATTCCACGGACCATGGAGCATTGTGAATACAAAGGCTATGGAGCATTGAGATGACAGGGTTCATGGAGCATTGTGATGAAAGTGATCATAGTTCATTGTGATGACAAGTGTCTTGGAACCTTGTGATGACACGGTTCATGGAGCATTGTGATGACAAGGACCATGGCGAATTGTGATGACATCTGTCATGGGGCATTGTGATGACAGTGGTCATCTAGAATTGTGATGAAAGGTATCATGGAGCACTGTGATGACAGGGGCCATGGAACATTGTGATGACAAAGGCCATGGAGCATTGTGATGACAAGTGTCATGGGGCATTTTGATGACATTGGCATGGAGCATTATGATGACAAGTGTTCTGGAGCATTGTGATGAAAAGGGCAGGGAACATTGTGATGACTGGGTTCATGGAGCATTGTGATGAAAGGGGCCATGGAGCATTGAGATGACAGGCGTCATGAGGCATGGTGATGACACTGGTCATGGAGCATTGTGATCAAAGAGATCATGGAGCAATATGATAACAGGGGCCATGGAGCATTGTGATGACAGGTGTATTGGAGCATTGTGATGAAAGTAGTCATGGATCATTGTGATGACATGTGTCCTGGAACACTGTGATGACACGGTTCATCGAGTATTGTGATGACAAGGGTCATAGCGAATTGTGATGACAGGTGTCATGGGGCATTGTGATGACATTGATCATCTAGGAATTGTGATGAAATGTATCATGGAGCACTGTGATGTCTGGGGGCATGAAGCATTGTTATGAAAATTGTCCTGGATTATGTGATGACAGCAGTCATGGAGACTTGTGATGACAAGGATTATGCAGCATTGTGTTGACAAGGGTATGGACTATTGTGATGACAATGGTCATGGAGCAATGTGATGAAAGTTTTCATGGAACATCGTGATGAAAAGTGCCTGGGAGAATTGTGACGATAAAGGCCATGGAGCATTGTGATGACAAGTGTCATGGAGCATTGTAATGAAAGGTTTCATTGTGCACTGTGATGACAAGGGGGATGGAGTATTGTGATGAAACTGGTCCTGGAGCATTGTGATAACAGAAGCCATGGAGCATTGTGATGACAGGCATCATGGAGCATTGTGAAGAAAGGGACAATGGGGAATTGTAATGACAATAGAGAAATGTGATGAAAATGGTCAGCGAGCATAGTGATTAAAGTGGTCATTGAGAATTGTGATGAAAAGCGACATAGAGCATTGTGATGACAAAGGTCATGGAGAACTGTGATGACCAGGGTTATGTAGCATTGTGATGACACGGTCATGGAACATTGTGATGACAAGAATTCTGGAGCATTGTGATGACACGGGCATGAAGCATGGTGATGACAACAGACCTGGAGCATTGTGATGACAAGGGCGTGGAGCATTGTGATTACAGGAGACATGGAGCATTGTGATGACATTGGCAGGGATCATTGTGATTACAGGGATCATGGAGCATTGTGATGACAAGTGTCATGCAATATTGTGCTGACACAGATCAGGGAGCATTTTGATGGGAGTGGCCTTGGAGCGCAGTAATGAGAGACGTCATGGGGCATTATGGTGGCAGTGGTCAAGGAGCATTGTGATGAAAGTGTTCATGGAGCAACGCTATTATCGGGACAATGGAGCATTGTGAATACAAAGGCCATGGAGCATTGAGATAACAGAGTTCATGGAGCATTGTGATGAAAGTGGTCATGGATCACTGTGATGACAAGTGTCCTGGAACCTAGTGATGACACGGTTCATACCGCATTGAGATGACAAGGGCCAAGGAGAATTGTGATGACACGTGTCATGGGGCATTGTGATGACATTGGTCATCTTGCATTGTGATGACAGTGGTCATGTAGAATTTTGATTAAAGTTATCATGGAGAACTGTGATGACAAAGGCCAAGGAAGATTTTGATGACAAGTGTCATTGAGCAATGGGATGACACGGGATTGGAGTATTATGATGACAAGTGTTCTGGAGCATTGTGATGACAAGGGCATGGAGCATTGTGATTACAGAGGCCATGGAGCATTGTGATGACAACGGCATGGAGTATTGTGATGACAGGGGTCATTGAGCATTGTGATTACAAAGACCATGAGGCATTGTGATGACAGGGGCCTTGGAGCATTGTGATGACAATGGTCATCGAGCATTGTGATGAGAGGGGTCATACAGCATTGTGATGAGAAAGACCATGGAGCATGGTGATGACAGATGCCATGGAACATTGTGATGACAAGGCCATGTACCATTTTGATTACAAGGGTCATGGAGCATTGTGATGACAAGGGCAGGGAACCTTGTGGTGACCGGGGTCATGGAGCATTTTGATGACAACTTTCATGGAACGTTGTGATAACAGGGGTCATGGAGCATTGTGTTGAAAGGGAACATGGAGCACTGTGATTACAGGGTCCATGGAACATTGTGAATACATAGGCCATGGAACAATGTGATGACAGGTGTCATGTAGCATTGTGATGACAGGGTCATGGAGCATTGTGATTACAGGTGTTAAGGGGCACTGTGATGACAGGGGGCATGGAACATTGTGATGAAAAGTGTCATCGAACATTGTGTTGACAGGGATCATGGAGCTTTTTTGTAAGAGAGGCCTTGGATCTTAGTGATGGCAGGTGTCATGGGGCATTGTGATGACAGCGGTCTTGGAGCATTGTGATGAAAGGGGTCATGGAGCACTGTGATTCCACGGACCATGGAGCATTGTGAATACAAAGGCTATGGAGCATTGAGATGACAGGGTTCATGGAGCATTGTGATGAAAGTGATCATAGTTCATTGTGATGACAAGTGTCTTGGAACCTTGTGATGACACGGTTCATGGAGCATTGTGATGACAAGGACCATGGCGAATTGTGATGACATCTGTCATGGGGCATTGTGATGACAGTGGTCATCTAGAATTGTGATGAAAGGTATCATGGAGCACTGTGATGACAGGGGCCATGGAACATTGTGATGACAAAGGCCATGGAGCATTGTGATGACAAGTGTCATGGGGCATTTTGATGACATTGGCATGGAGCATTATGATGACAAGTGTTCTGGAGCATTGTGATGAAAAGGGCAGGGAACATTGTGATGACTGGGTTCATGGAGCATTGTGATGAAAGGGGCCATGGAGCATTGAGATGACAGGCGTCATGAGGCATGGTGATGACACTGGTCATGGAGCATTGTGATCAAAGAGATCATGGAGCAATATGATAACAGGGGCCATGGAGCATTGTGATGACAGGTGTATTGGAGCATTGTGATGAAAGTAGTCATGGATCATTGTGATGACATGTGTCCTGGAACACTGTGATGACACGGTTCATCGAGTATTGTGATGACAAGGGTCATAGCGAATTGTGATGACAGGTGTCATGGGGCATTGTGATGACATTGATCATCTAGGAATTGTGATGAAATGTATCATGGAGCACTGTGATGTCTGGGGGCATGAAGCATTGTTATGAAAATTGTCCTGGATTATGTGATGACAGCAGTCATGGAGACTTGTGATGACAAGGATTATGCAGCATTGTGTTGACAAGGGTATGGACTATTGTGATGACAATGGTCATGGAGCAATGTGATGAAAGTTTTCATGGAACATCGTGATGAAAAGTGCCTGGGAGAATTGTGACGATAAAGGCCATGGAGCATTGTGATGACAAGTGTCATGGAGCATTGTAATGAAAGGTTTCATTGTGCACTGTGATGACAAGGGGGATGGAGTATTGTGATGAAACTGGTCCTGGAGCATTGTGATAAGAGAAGCCGTGGAGCATTGTGATGACAGGCATCATGGAGCATTGTGAAGAAAGGGACAATGGGGAATTGTAATGACAATAGAGAAATGTGATGAAAATGGTCAGCGAGCATAGTGATTAAAGTGGTCATTGAGAATTGTGATGAAAAGCGACATAGAGCATTGTGATGACAAAGGTCATGGAGAACTGTGATGACCAGGGTTATGTAGCATTGTGATGACACGGTCATGGAACATTGTGATGACAAGGGCGTGGAGCATTGTGATTACAGGAGACATGGAGCATTGTGATGACATTGGCAGGGATCATTGTGATTACAGGGATCATGGAGCATTGTGATGACAAGTGTCATGCAATATTGTGCTGACACAGTTCATGGAGCATTTTGATGAGAGTGGCCTTGGAGCACATTGATGAGAGACGTCATGGGGCATTATGGTGACAGTGGTCAAGGAGCATTTTGATGAAAGTGTTCATGGAGCAACGTGATTATCAGGACAATGGAGCATTGTGAATACAAAGGCCATGGAGCATTGAGATAACAGAGTTCATGGAGCATTGTGATGAAAATGGTCATGGATCACTGTGAAACAAGTGTCCTGGAACCTATTGATGACATGGTTCATACAGCATTGAGATGACAAGGGCCAAGGCGAATTGTGATGAAATGTATCATGGGGCATTGTGGTGACATTGGTCATCTTGCATTGTGATGTCAGTGGTCATGTAGAATTTTGATTAAAGGTATCATGGGGCACTGTGATGACAAAGGCCAAGGAAGATTTTGATGACAAGTGTCATTGAGCAAAGGGTTGACACGGGAATGGAGTATTATGATGACAAGAGCTCTGGAGCATTTTGATGAAAAAGGCATGGAGCATTGTGAAGACAGTGCCCATGGAGCATTGTGATGAAAAGTGCAGGGAACATTGTGATGTCTAGGTTCATGGAGCATTGTGATGAAAGTGGCCATTGAGCATTGAGATGACAGGCGTCATGAAGCATGGTGAAGACAGTGGTCATGGAGCATTGTGATAAAGGAGATCATGGAGCAATATGATATCACGGGCCATGGAGCATTGTGATGACAAGGGTCATGGGGCATTGTGCTGAAAGTGGTCATGGAGCATTGCGATGAAAAGCGCTATGGAGCATTGTGATGACAAGGGCCATGGAACATTGTAAAAACAGGTATCATTGGGCATTGTGATGAAAGGGGCATGGAGCATTTTTATGTAAGTTGCCATGGAGAGTTGTGATGAAAGGGATCATGTGGATTTGTAATGACAAGGGCCATGGAGCATTGTGATGAAACAAATCTTGGAGTATCTTGATGAAAGTTGTCATGGAGCATTGCGATGAAAAGCACCAAGGAACATTGTGATGACAAGAACCATCGAGCATTGTGATGACAAGTGTCATGGAGCATTGTGATGACAGGTGTCATGGAGCATCGTGATGACAAATGCCATGGAGAATTGTGATGAGAGGTGGCATTGGGCAATGTGACGAAAGGGATCATGGAGTACTGTGATTACAGGGGCCATGGAGCATTGTGATAACAAGTGACATGGAGAATAGTGATGACAGGCGTCATAGAGCATTGTGATGACAAGTGACATTTAGCATTTTGATGACATGGGTCATCAGGCATTGTGTTGACAGGGGTCATGGAGTATTGTGATGACAAAGGCAATAGAGCATTGTGATGACAGGGGTCATGGAGCACTGTGATGATATGGGCCATGGAGCATTGTGAAGACAAGATTCATGGAGTATTGTGATGACACGGGCATGAAGCATGGTGATGACCACAGACCTGGAGCATTGTGATGACATTGGCAGGGATCATTGTGATTACAGGGATCATGGAGCATTGTGATGACAAGTGTCATGCAATATTGTGCTGACACAGATCAGGGAGCATTTTGATGAGAGTGGCCTTGGAGCGCAGTAATGAGAGACGTCATGGGGCATTATGGTGGCAGTGGTCAAGGAGCATTGTGATGAAAGTGTTCATGGAGCAACGCTATTATCGGGACAATGGAGCATTGTGAATACAAAGGCCATGGAGCATTGAGATGACAGGGTTCATGGAGCATTGTGATGAAAGTGATCATAGTTCATTGTGATGACAAGTGTCCTGGAACCTTGTGATGACACGGTTCATGGAGCATTCTGATGACAAGGACCATGGCGAATTGTGATGACATCTGTCATGGGGCATTGTGATGACAGTGGTCATCTAGAATTGTGATGAAAGGTATCATGGAGCACTGTGATGACAGGGGCCATGGAACATTGTGATGACAAAGGCCATGGAGCATTGTGATGACAAGTGTCATGGGGCATTTTGATGACATTGGCATGGAGCATTATGATGACAAGTGTTCTGGAGCATTGTGATGAAAAGGGCAGGGAACATTGTGATGACTGGGTTCATGGAGCATTGTGATGAAAGGGGCCATGGAGCATTGAGATGACAGGCCTCATGAGGCATGGTGATGACACTGGTCATGGAGCATTGTGATCAAAGAGATCATGGAGCAATATGATAACAGGGGCCATGGAGCATTGTGATGACAGGTGTATTTGAGCATTGTGATGAAAGTAGTCATGGATCATTGTGATGACATGTGTCCTGGAACACTGTGATGACACGGTTCATCGAGTATTGTGATGACAAGGGTCATAGCGAATTGTGATGACAGGTGTCATGGGGCATTGTGATGACATTGATCATCTAGGAATTGTGATGAAATGTATCATGGAGCACTGTGATGACTGGGGGCATGAAGCATTGTTATGAAAATTGTCCTGGATTATGTGATGACAGCAGTCATGGAGAATTGTAATGACAAGGATTATGCAGCATTGTGTTGACAGGGTATGGACTATTGTGAGGACAATGGTCATGGAGCAATGTGATGAAAGTTTTCATGGAACATCGTGATGAAAAGTGCCTGGGAGCATTGTGACGATAAAGGCCATGGAGCATTGTGATGACAAGTGTCATGGAGCATTGTAATGAAATGTTTCATTGTGCACTGTGATGACAAGGGGGATGGAGTATTGTGATGAAACTGGTCCTGGAGCATTGTGGTAACAGAAGCCGTGGAGCATTGTGATGACAGGCATCATGGAGCATTGTGAAGAAAGGGACAATGGGGAATTGTAATGACAATAGAGAAATGTGATGAAAATGGTCAGCGAGCATAGTGATTAAAGTGGTCATTGAGAATTGTGATGAAAAGCGACATAGAGCATTGTGATGACAAAGGTCATGGAGAACTGTGATGACCAGGGTTATGTAGCATTGGGATGACACGGTCATGGAACATTGTGATGACAAGAATTCTGGAGCATTGTGATGACACGGGCATGAAGCATGGTGATGACAACAGACCTGGAGCATTGTGATGACAAGGGCGTGGAGCATTGTGATTACAGGAGACATGGAGCATTGTGATGACATTGGCAGGGATCATTGTGATTACAGGGATCATGGAGCATTGTGATGACAAGTGTCATGCAATATTGTGCTGACACAGTTCATGGAGCATTTTGATGAGAGTGGCCTTGGAGCACATTGATGAGAGACGTCATGGGGCATTATGGTGACAGTGGTCAAGGAGCATTTTGATGAAAGTGTTCATGGAGCAACGTGATTATCAGGACAATGGAACATTGTGAATACAAAGGCCATGGAGCATTGAGATAACAGAGTTCATGGAGCATTGGAATGAAAATGGTCATGGATCACTGTGAAACAAGTGTCCTGGAACCTATTGATGACATGGTTCATACAGCATTGAGATGACAAGGGCCAAGGCGAATTGTGATGAAATGTATCATGGGGCATTGTGGTGACATTGGTCATCTTGCATTGTGATGTCAGTGGTCATGTAGAATTTTGATTAAAGGTATCATGGGGCACTGTGATGACAAAGGCCAAGGAAGATTTTGATGACAAGTGTCATTGAGCAAAGGGTTGACACGGGAATGGAGTATTATGATGACAAGAGCTCTGGAGCATTTTGATGAAAAAGGCATGGAGCATTGTGAAGACAGTGCCCATGGAGCATTGTGATGAAAAGTGCAGGGAACATTGTGATGTCTAGGTTCATGGAGCATTGTGATGAAAGTGGCCATTGAGCATTGAGATGACAGGCGTCATGAAGCATGGTGAAGACAGTGGTCATGGAGCATTGTGATGAAGGAGATCATGGAGCAATATGATATCACGGGCCATGGAGCATTGTGATGACAAGGGTCATGGGGCATTGTGCTGAAAGTGGTCATGGAGCATTGCGATGAAAAGCGCTATGGAGCATTGTGATGACAAGGGCCATGGATCATTGTAAGAACAGGTATCATTGGGCATTGTGATGAAAGGGGCATGGAGCATTTTTATGTAAGTTGCCATGGAGAGTTGTGATGAAAGGGATCATGTGGATTTGTAATGACAAGGGCCATGGAGCATTGTGATGAAACAAATCTTGGAGTATCTTGATGAAAGTTGTCATGGAGCATTGCGATGAAAAGCACCAAGGAACATTGTGATGACAAGAACCATCGAGCATTGTGATGACAAGTGTCATGGAGCATTGTGATGACAGGTGTCATGGAGCATCGTGATGACAAATGCCATGGAGAATTGTGATGAGAGGTGGCATTGGGCAATGTGACGAAAGGGATCATGGAGTACTGTGATTACAGGGGCCATGGAGCATTGTGATAACAAGTGACATGGAGAATAGTGATGACAGGCGTCATAGAGCATTGTGATGACAAGTGACATTTAGCATTTTGATGACATGGGTCATCAGGCATTGTGTTGACAGGGGTCATGGAGTATTGTGATGACAAAGGCAATAGAGCATTGTGAGGACAGGGGTCATGGAGCACTGTGATGACATGGGCCATGGAGCATTGTGAAGACAAGATTCATGGAGTATTGTGATGACACGGGCATGAAGCATGGTGATGACCACAGACCTGGAGCATTGTGATGACATTGGCAGGGATCGTTGTGATTACAGGGATCATGGAGCATTGTGATGACAAGTGTCATGCAATATTGTGCTGACACAGATCAGGGAGCATTTTGATGAGAGTGGCCTTGGAGCGCAGTAATGAGAGACGTCATGGGGCATTATGGTGGCAGTGGTCAAGGAGCATTGTGATGAAAGTGTTCATGGAGCAACGCTATTATCGGGACAATGGAGCATTGTGAATACAAAGGCCATGGAGCATTGAGATAACAGAGTTCATGGAGCATTGTGATGAAAGTGGTCATGGATCACTGTGATGACAAGTGTCCTGGAACCTAGTGATGACACGGTTCATACCGCATTGAGATGACAAGGGCCAAGGAGAATTGTGATGACACGTGTCATGGGGCATTGTGATGACATTGGTCATCTTGCATTGTGATGACAGTGGTCATGTAGAATTTTGATTAAAGTTATCATGGAGAACTGTGATGACAAAGGCCAAGGAAGATTTTGATGACAAGTGTCATTGAGCAATGGGATGACACGGGATTGGAGTATTATGATGACAAGTATTCTGGAGCATTGTGATGACAAGGGCATGGAGCATTGTGATTACAGAGGCCATGGAGCATTGTGATGACAACGGCATGGAGTATTGTGATGACAGGGGTCATTGAGCATTGTGATTACAAAGACCATGAGGCATTGTGATGACAGGGGCCTTGGAGCATTGTGATGACAATGGTCATCGAGCATTGTGATGAGAGGGGTCATACAGCATTGTGATGAGAAAGACCATGGAGCATGGTGATGACAGATGCCATGGAACATTGTGATGACAAGGCCATGTACCATTTTGATTACAAGGGTCATGGAGCATTGTGATGACAAGGGCAGGGAACCTTGTGGTGACCGGGGTCATGGAGCATTTTGATGACAACTTTCATGGAACGTTGTGATAACAGGGGTCATGGAGCATTGTGTTGAAAGGGAACATGGAGCACTGTGATTACAGGGTCCATGGAACATTGTGAATACATAGGCCATGGAACAATGTGATGACAGGTGTCATGTAGCATTGTGATGACAGGGTCATGGAGCATTGTGATTACAGGTGTTAAGGGGCACTGTGATGACAGGGGGCATGGAACATTGTGATGAAAAGTGTCATCGAACATTGTGTTGACAGGGATCATGGAGCTTTTTTGTAAGAGAGGCCTTGGATCTTAGTGATGGCAGGTGTCATGGGGCATTGTGATGACAGCGGTCTTGGAGCATTGTGATGAAAGGGGTCATGGAGCACTGTGATTCCACGGACCATGGAGCATTGTGAATACAAAGGCTATGGAGCATTGAGATGACAGGGTTCATGGAGCATTGTGATGAAAGTGATCATAGTTCATTGTGATGACAAGTGTCTTGGAACCTTGTGATGACACGGTTCATGGAGCATTGTGATGACAAGGACCATGGCGAATTGTGATGACATCTGTCATGGGGCATTGTGATGACAGTGGTCATCTAGAATTGTGATGAAAGGTATCATGGAGCACTGTGATGACAGGGGCCATGGAACATTGTGATGACAAAGGCCATGGAGCATTGTGATGACAAGTGTCATGGGGCATTTTGATGACATTGGCATGGAGCATTATGATGACAAGTGTTCTGGAGCATTGTGATGAAAAGGGCAGGGAACATTGTGATGACTGGGTTCATGGAGCATTGTGATGAAAGGGGCCATGGAGCATTGAGATGACAGGCGTCATGAGGCATGGTGATGACACTGGTCATGGAGCATTGTGATCAAAGAGATCATGGAGCAATATGATAACAGGGGCCATGGAGCATTGTGATGACAGGTGTATTGGAGCATTGTGATGAAAGTAGTCATGGATCATTGTGATGACATGTGTCCTGGAACACTGTGATGACACGGTTCATCGAGTATTGTGATGACAAGGGTCATAGCGAATTGTGATGACAGGTGTCATGGGGCATTGTGATGACATTGATCATCTAGAAATTGTGATGAAATGTATCATGGAGCACTGTGATGTCTGGGGGCATGAAGCATTGTTATGAAAATTGTCCTGGATTATGTGATGACAGCAGTCATGGAGAATTGTGATGACAAGGATTATGCAGCATTGTGTTGACAAGGGTATGGACTATTGTGATGACAATGGTCATGGAGCAATGTGATGAAAGTTTTCATGGAACATCGTGATGAAAAGTGCCTGGGAGAATTGTGACGATAAAGGCCATGGAGCATTGTGATGACAAGTGTCATGGAGCATTGTAATGAAAGGTTTCATTGTGCACTGTGATGACAAGGGGGATGGAGTATTGTGATGAAACTGGTCCTGGAGCATTGTGATAACAGAAGCCGTGGAGCATTGTGATGACAAGCATCATGGAGCATTGTGAAGAAAGGGACAATGGGGAATTGTAATGACAATAGAGAAATGTGATGAAAATGGTCAGCGAGCATAGTGATTAAAGTGGTCATTGAGAATTGTGATGAAAAGCGACATAGAGCATTGTGATGACAAAGGTCATGGAGAACTGTGATGATCAGGGTTATGTAGCATTGTGATGACACGGTCATGGAACATTGTGATGACAAGAATTCTGGAGCATTGTGATGACACGGGCATGAAGCATGGTGATGACAACAGACCTGGAGCATTGTGATGACAAGGGCGTGGAGCATTGTGATTACAGGAGACATGGAGCATTGTGATGACATTGGCAGGGATCATTGTGATTACAGGGATCATGGAGCATTGTGATGACAAGTGTCATGCAATATTGTGCTGACACAGTTCATGGAGCATTTTGATGAGAGTGGCCTTGGAGCACATTGATGAGAGACGTCATGGGGCATTATGGTGACAGTGGTCAAGGAGCATTTTGATGAAAGTGTTCATGGAGCAACGTGATTATCGGGACAATGGAGCATTGTGAATACAAAGGCCATGGAGCATTGAGATAACAGAGTTCATGGAGCATTGTGATGAAAGTGGTCATGGATCACTGTGATGACAAGTGTCCTGGAACCTAGTGATGACACGGTTCATACCGCATTGAGATGACAAGGGCCAAGGAGAATTGTGATGACACGTGTCATGGGGCATTGTGATGACATTGGTCATCTTGCATTGTGATGACAGTGGTCATGTAGAATTTTGATTAAAGTTATCATGGAGACCTGTGATGACAAAGGCCAAGGAAGATTTTGATGACAAGTGTCATTGAGCAATGGGATGACACGGGATTGGAGTATTATGATGACAAGTGTTCTGGAGCATTGTGATGACAAGGGCATGGAGCATTGTGATTACAGAGGCCATGGAGCATTGTGATGACAACGGCATGGAGTATTGTGATGACAGGGGTCATTGAGCATTGTGATTACAAAGACCATGAGGCATTGTGATGACAGGGGCCTTGGAGCATTGTGATGACAATGGTCATCGAGCATTGTGATGAGAGGGGTCATACAGCATTGTGATGAGAAAGACCATGGAGCATGGTGATGACAGATGCCATGGAACATTGTGATGACAAGGCCATGTACCATTTTGATTACAAGGGTCATGGAGCATTGTGATGACAAGGGCAGGGAACCTTGTGGTGACCGGGGTCATGGAGCATTTTGATGACAACTTTCATGGAACGTTGTGATAACAGGGGTCATGGAGCATTGTGTTGAAAGGGAACATGGAGCACTGTGATTACAGGGTCCATGGAACATTGTGAATACATAGGCCATGGAACAATGTGATGACAGGTGTCATGTAGCATTGTGATGACAGGGTCATGGAGCATTGTGATTACAGGTGTTAAGGGGCACTGTGATGACAGGGGGCATGGAACATTGTGATGAAAAGTGTCATCGAACATTGTGTTGACAGGGATCATGGAGCTTTTTTGTAAGAGAGGCCTTGGATCTTAGTGATGGCAGGTGTCATGGGGCATTGTGATGACAGCGGTCTTGGAGCATTGTGATGAAAGGGGTCATGGAGCACTGTGATTCCACGGACCATGGAGCATTGTGAATACAAAGGCTATGGAGCATTGAGATGACAGGGTTCATGGAGCATTGTGATGAAAGTGATCATAGTTCATTGTGATGACAAGTGTCTTGGAACCTTGTGATGACACGGTTCATGGAGCATTGTGATGACAAGGACCATGGCGAATTGTGATGACATCTGTCATGGGGCATTGTGATGACAGTGGTCATCTAGAATTGTGATGAAAGGTATCATGGAGCACTGTGATGACAGGGGCCATGGAACATTGTGATGACAAAGGCCATGGAGCATTGTGATGACAAGTGTCATGGGGCATTTTGATGACATTGGCATGGAGCATTATGATGACAAGTGTTCTGGAGCATTGTGATGAAAAGGGCAGGGAACATTGTGATGACTGGGTTCATGGAGCATTGTGATGAAAGGGGCCATGGAGCATTGAGATGACAGGCGTCATGAGGCATGGTGATGACACTGGTCATGGAGCATTGTGATCAAAGAGATCATGGAGCAATATGATAACAGGGGCCATGGAGCATTGTGATGACAGGTGTATTGGAGCATTGTGATGAAAGTAGTCATGGATCATTGTGATGACATGTGTCCTGGAACACTGTGATGACACGGTTCATCGAGTATTGTGATGACAAGGGTCATAGCGAATTGTGATGACAGGTGTCATGGGGCATTGTGATGACATTGATCATCTAGGAATTGTGATGAAATGTATCATGGAGCACTGTGATGTCTGGGGGCATGAAGCATTGTTATGAAAATTGTCCTGGATTATGTGATGACAGCAGTCATGGAGAATTGTGATGACAAGGATTATGCAGCATTGTATTGACAAGGGTATGGACTATTGTGATGACAATGGTCATGGAGCAATGTGATGAAAGTTTTCATGGAACATCGTGATGAAAAGTGCCTGGGAGAATTGTGACGATAAAGGCCATGGAGCATTGTGATGACAAGTGTCATGGAGCATTGTAATGAAAGGTTTCATTGTGCACTGTGATGACAAGGGGGATGGAGTATTGTGATGAAACTGGTCCTGGAGCATTGTGATAACAGAAGCCGTGGAGCATTGTGATGACAGGCATCATGGAGCATTGTGAAGAAAGGGACAATGGGGAATTGTAATGACAATAGAGAAATGTGATGAAAATGGTCAGCGAGCATAGTGATTAAAGTGGTCATTGAGAATTGTGATGAAAAGCGACATAGAGCATTGTGATGACAAAGGTCATGGAGAACTGTGATGACCAGGGTTATGTAGCATTGTGATGACACGGTCATGGAACATTGTGATGACAAGAATTCTGGAGCATTGTGATGACACGGGCATGAAGCATGGTGATGACAACAGACCTGGAGCATTGTGATGACAAGGGCGTGGAGCATTGTGATTACAGGAGACATGGAGCATTGTGATGACATTGGCAGGGATCATTGTGATTACAGGGATCATGGAGCATTGTGATGACAAGTGTCATGCAATATTGTGCTGACACAGTTCATGGAGCATTTTGATGAGAGTGGCCTTGGAGCACATTGATGAGAGACGTCATGGGGCATTATGGTGACAGTGGTCAAGGAGCATTTTGATGAAAGTGTTCATGGAGCAACGTGATTATCAGGACAATGGAGCATTGTGAATACAAAGGCCATGGAGCATTGAGATAACAGAGTTCATGGAGCATTGTGATGAAAATGGTCATGGATCACTGTGAAACAAGTGTCCTGGAACCTATTGATGACATGGTTCATACAGCATTGAGATGACAAGGGCCAAGGCGAATTGTGATGAAATGTATCATGGGGCATTGTGGTGACATTGGTCATCTTGCATTGTGATGTCAGTGGTCATGTAGAATTCTGATTAAAGGTATCATGGGGCACTGTGATGACAAAGTCCAAGGAAGATTTTGATGACAAGTGTCATTGAGCAAAGGGTTGACACGGGAATGGAGTATTATGATGACAAGAGCTCTGGAGCATTTTGATGAAAAAGGCATGGAGCATTGTGAAGACAGTGCCCATGGAGCATTGTGATGAAAAGCGCAGGGAACATTGTAATGTCTAGGTTCATGGAGCATTGTGATGAAAGTGGCCATTGAGCATTGAGATGACAGGCGTCATGAAGCATGGTGAAGACAGTGGTCATGGAGCATTGTGATGAAGGAGATCATGGAGCAATATGATATCACGGGCCATGGAGCATTGTGATGACAGGGGTCATGGGGCATTGTGCTGAAAGTGGTCATGGAGCATTGCGATGAAAAGCGCTATGGAGCATTGTGATGACAAGGGCCATGGATCATTGTAAAAACCGGTATCATTGGGCATTGTGATGAAAGGGGCATGGAGCATTTTTATGTAAGTTGCCATGGAGAGTTGTGATGAAAGGGATCATGTGGATTTGTAATGACAAGGGCCATGGAGCATTGTGATGAAACAAATCTTGGAGTATCTTGATGAAAGTTGTCATGGAGCATTGCGATGAAAAGCACCAAGGAACATTGTGATGACAAGAACCATCGAGCATTGTGATGACAAGTGTCATGGAGCATTGTGATGACAGGTGTCATGGAGCATCGTGATGACAAATGCCATGGAGAATTGTGATGAGAGGTGGCATTGGGCAATGTGACGAAAGGGATCATGGAGTACTGTGATTACAGGGGCCATGGAGCATTGTGATAACAAGTGACATGGAGAATAGTGATGACAGGCGTCATAGAGCATTGTGATGACAAGTGACATTTAGCATTTTGATGACATGGGTCATCAGGCATTGTGTTGACAGGGGTCATGGAGTATTGTGATGACAAAGGCAATAGAGCATTGTGATGACAGGGGTCATGGAGCACTGTGATGACATGGGCCATGGAGCATTGTGAAGACAAGATTCATTGAGTATTGTGATGACACGGGCATGAAGCATGGTGATGACCACAGACCTGGAGCATTGTGATGACATTGGCAGGGATCGTTGTGATTACAGGGATCATGGAGCATTGTGATGACAAGTGTCATGCAATATTGTGCTGACACAGATCAGGGAGCATTTTGATGGGAGTGGCCTTGGAGCGCAGTAATGAGAGACGTCATGGGGCATTATGGTGGCAGTGGTCAAGGAGCATTGTGATGAAAGTGTTCATGGAGCAACGCTATTATCGGGACAATGGAGCATTGTGAATACAAAGGCCATGGAGCATTGAGATAACAGAGTTCATGGAGCATTGTGATGAAAGTGGTCATGGATCACTGTGATGACAAGTGTCCTGGAACCTAGTGATGACACGGTTCATACCGCATTGAGATGACAAGGGCCAAGGAGAATTGTGATGACACGTGTCATGGGGCATTGTGATGACATTGGTCATCTTGCATTGTGATGACAGTGGTCATGTAGAATTTTGATTAAAGTTATCATGGAGAACTGTGATGACAAAGGCCAAGGAAGATTTTGATGACAAGTGTCATTGAGCAATGGGATGACACGGGATTGGAGTATTATGATGACAAGTGTTCTGGAGCATTGTGATGACAAGGGCATGGAGTATTGTGATGACAGGGGTCATTGAGCATTGTGATTACAAAGACCATGAGGCATTGTGATGACAGGGGCCTTGGAGCATTGTGATGACAATGGTCATCGAGCATTGTGATGAGAGGGGTCATACAGCATTGTGATGAGAAAGACCATGGAGCATGGTGATGACAGATGCCATGGAACATTGTGATGACAAGGCCATGTACCATTTTGATTACAAGGGTCATGGAGCATTGTGATGACAAGGGCAGGGAACCTTGTGGTGACCGGGGTCATGGAGCATTTTGATGACAACTTTCATGGAACGTTGTGATAACAGGGGTCATGGAGCATTGTGTTGAAAGGGAACATGGAGCACTGTGATTACAGGGTCCATGGAACATTGTGAATACATAGGCCATGGAACAATGTGATGACAGGTGTCATGTAGCATTGTGATGACAGGGTCATGGAGCATTGTGATTACAGGTGTTAAGGGGCACTGTGATGACAGGGGGCATGGAACATTGTGATGAAAAGTGTCATCGAACATTGTGTTGACAGGGATCATGGAGCTTTTTTGTAAGAGAGGCCTTGGATCTTAGTGATGGCAGGTGTCATGGGGCATTGTGATGACAGCGGTCTTGGAGCATTGTGATGAAAGGGGTCATGGAGCACTGTGATTCCACGGACCATGGAGCATTGTGAATACAAAGGCTATGGAGCATTGAGATGACAGGGTTCATGGAGCATTGTGATGAAAGTGATCATAGTTCATTGTGATGACAAGTGTCTTGGAACCTTGTGATGACACGGTTCATGGAGCATTGTGATGACAAGGACCATGGCGAATTGTGATGACATCTGTCATGGGGCATTGTGATGACAGTGGTCATCTAGAATTGTGATGAAAGGTATCATGGAGCACTGTGATGACAGGGGCCATGGAACATTGTGATGACAAAGGCCATGGAGCATTGTGATGACAAGTGTCATGGGGCATTTTGATGACATTGGCATGGAGCATTATGATGACAAGTGTTCTGGAGCATTGTGATGAAAAGGGCAGGGAACATTGTGATGACTGGGTTCATGGAGCATTGTGATGAAAGGGGCCATGGAGCATTGAGATGACAGGCGTCATGAGGCATGGTGATGACACTGGTCATGGAGCATTGTGATCAAAGAGATCATGGAGCAATATGATAACAGGGGCCATGGAGCATTGTGATGACAGGTGTATTGGAGCATTGTGATGAAAGTAGTCATGGATCATTGTGATGACATGTGTCCTGGAACACTGTGATGACACGGTTCATCGAGTATTGTGATGACAAGGGTCATAGCGAATTGTGATGACAGGTGTCATGGGGCATTGTGATGACATTGATCATCTAGGAATTGTGATGAAATGTATCATGGAGCACTGTGATGTCTGGGGGCATGAAGCATTGTTATGAAAATTGTCCTGGATTATGTGATGACAGCAGTCATGGAGAATTGTGATGACAAGGATTATGCAGCATTGTGTTGACAAGGGTATGGACTATTGTGATGACAATGGTCATGGAGCAATGTGATGAAAGTTTTCATGGAACATCGTGATGAAAAGTGCCTGGGAGAATTGTGACGATAAAGGCCATGGAGCATTGTGATGACAAGTGTCATGGAGCATTGTAATGAAAGGTTTCATTGTGCACTGTGATGACAAGGGGGATGGAGTATTGTGATGAAACTGGTCCTGGAGCATTGTGATAACAGAAGCCGTGGAGCATTGTGATGACAGGCATCATGGAGCATTGTGAAGAAAGGGACAATGGGGAATTGTAATGACAATAGAGAAATGTGATGAAAATGGTCAGCGAGCATAGTGATTAAAGTGGTCATTGAGAATTGTGATGAAAAGCGACATAGAGCATTGTGATGACAAAGGTCATGGAGAACTGTGATGACCAGGGTTATGTAGCATTGTGATGACACGGTCATGGAACATTGTGATGACAAGAATTCTGGAGCATTGTGATGACACGGGCATGAAGCATGGTGATGACAACAGACCTGGAGCATTGTGATGACAAGGGCGTGGAGCATTGTGATTACAGGAGACATGGAGCATTGTGATGACATTGGCAGGGATCATTGTGATTACAGGGATCATGGAGCATTGTGATGACAAGTGTCATGCAATATTGTGCTGACACAGTTCATGGAGCATTTTGATGAGAGTGGCCTTGGAGCACATTGATGAGAGACGTCATGGGGCATTATGGTGACAGTGGTCAAGGAGCATTTTGATGAAAGTGTTCATGGAGCAACGTGATTATCAGGACAATGGAGCATTGTGAATACAAAGGCCATGGAGCATTGAGATAACAGAGTTCATGGAGCATTGTGATGAAAATGGTCATGGATCACTGTGAAACAAGTGTCCTGGAACCTATTGATGACATGGTTCATACAGCATTGAGATGACAAGGGCCAAGGCGAATTGTGATGAAATGTATCATGGGGCATTGTGGTGACATTGGTCATCTTGCATTGTGATGTCAGTGGTCATGTAGAATTTTGATTAAAGGTATCATGGGGCACTGTGATGACAAAGGCCAAGGAAGATTTTGATGACAAGTGTCATTGAGCAAAGGGTTGACACGGGAATGGAGTATTATGATGACAAGAGCTCTGGAGCATTTTGATGAAAAAGGCATGGAGCATTGTGAAGACAGTGCCCATGGAGCATTGTGATGAAAAGTGCAGGGAACATTGTGATGTCTAGGTTCATGGAGCATTGTGATGAAAGTGGCCATTGAGCATTGAGATGACAGGCGTCATGAAGCATGGTGAAGACAGTGGTCATGGAGCATTGTGATAAAGGAGATCATGGAGCAATATGATATCACGGACCATGGAGCATTGTGATGACAAGGGTCATGGGGCATTGTGCTGAAAGTGGTCATGGAGCATTGCGATGAAAAGCGCTATGGAGCATTGTGATGACAAGGGCCATGGAACATTGTAAAAACAGGTATCATTGGGCATTGTGATGAAAGGGGCATGGAGCATTTTTATGTAAGTTGCCATGGAGAGTTGTGATGAAAGGGATCATGTGGATTTGTAATGACAAGGGCCATGGAGCATTGTGATGAAACAAATCTTGGAGTATCTTGATGAAAGTTGTCATGGAGCATTGCGATGAAAAGCACCAAGGAACATTGTGATGACAAGAACCATCGAGCATTGTGATGACAAGTGTCATGGAGCATTGTGATGACAGGTGTCATGGAGCATCGTGATGACAAATGCCATGGAGAATTGTGATGAGAGGTGGCATTGGGCAATGTGACGAAAGGGATCATGGAGTACTGTGATTACAGGGGCCATGGAGCATTGTGATAACAAGTGACATGGAGAATAGTGATGACAGGCGTCATAGAGCATTGTGATGACAAGTGACATTTAGCATTTTGATGACATGGGTCATCAGGCATTGTGTTGACAGGGGTCATGGAGTATTGTGATGACAAAGGCAATAGAGCATTGTGATGACAGGGGTCATGGAGCACTGTGATGACATGGGCCATGGAGCATTGTGAAGACAAGATTCATGGAGTATTGTGATGACACGGGCATGAAGCATGGTGATGACCACAGACCTGGAGCATTGTGATGACATTGGCAGGGATCATTGTGATTACAGGGATCATGGAGCATTGTGATGACAAGTGTCATGCAATATTGTGCTGACACAGATCAGGGAGCATTTTGATGAGAGTGGCCTTGGAGCGCAGTAATGAGAGACGTCATGGGGCATTATGGTGGCAGTGGTCAAGGAGCATTGTGATGAAAGTGTTCATGGAGCAACGCTATTATCGGGACAATGGAGCATTGTGAATACAAAGGCCATGGAGCATTGAGATGACAGGGTTCATGGAGCATTGTGATGAAAGTGATCATAGTTCATTGTGATGACAAGTGTCCTGGAACCTTGTGATGACACGGTTCATGGAGCATTGTGATGACAAGGACCATGGCGAATTGTGATGACATCTGTCATGGGGCATTGTGATGACAGTGGTCATCTAGAATTGTGATGAAAGGTATCATGGAGCACTGTGATGACAGGGGCCATGGAACATTGTGATGACAAAGGCCATGGAGCATTGTGATGACAAGTGTCATGGGGCATTTTGATGACATTGGCATGGAGCATTATGATGACAAGTGTTCTGGAGCATTGTGATGAAAAGGGCAGGGAACATTGTGATGACTGGGTTCATGGAGCATTGTGATGAAAGGGGCCATGGAGCATTGAGATGACAGGCCTCATGAGGCATGGTGATGACACTGGTCATGGAGCATTGTGATCAAAGAGATCATGGAGCAATATGATAACAGGGGCCATGGAGCATTGTGATGACAGGTGTATTGGAGCATTGTGATGAAAGTAGTCATGGATCATTGTGATGACATGTGTCCTGGAACACTGTGATGACACGGTTCATCGAGTATTGTGATGACAAGGGTCATAGCGAATTGTGATGACAGGTGTCATGGGGCATTGTGATGACATTGATCATCTAGGAATTGTGATGAAATGTATCATGGAGCACTGTGATGACTGGGGGCATGAAGCATTGTTATGAAAATTGTCCTGGATTATGTGATGACAGCAGTCATGGAGAATTGTGATGACAAGGATTATGCAGCATTGTGTTGACAGGGTATGGACTATTGTGATGACAATGGTCATGGAGCAATGTGATGAAAGTTTTCATGGAACATCGTGATGAAAAGTGCCTGGGAGCATTGTGACGATAAAGGCCATGGAGCATTGTGATGACAAGTGTCATGGAGCATTGTAATGAAATGTTTCATTGTGCACTGTGATGACAAGGGGGATGGAGTATTGTGATGAAACTGGTCCTGGAGCATTGTGGTAACAGAAGCCGTGGAGCATTGTGATGACAGGCATCATGGAGCATTGTGAAGAAAGGGACAATGGGGAATTGTAATGACAATAGAGAAATGTGATGAAAATGGTCAGCGAGCATAGTGATTAAAGTGGTCATTGAGAATTGTGATGAAAAGCGACATAGAGCATTGTGATGACAAAGATCATGGAGAACTCTGATGACCAGGGTTATGTAGCATTGGGATGACACGGTCATGTAACATTGTGATGACAAGAATTCTGGAGCATTGTGATGACACGGGCATGAAGCATGGTGATGACAACAGACCTGGAGCATTGTGATGACAAGGGCGTGGAGCATTGTGATTACAGGAGACATGGAGCATTGTGATGACATTGGCAGGGATCATTGTGATTACAGGGATCATGGAGCATTGTGATGACAAGTGTCATGCAATATTGTGCTGACACAGTTCATGGAGCATTTTGATGAGAGTGGCCTTGGAGCACATTGATGAGAGACGTCATGGGGCATTATGGTGACAGTGGTCAAGGAGCATTTTGATGAAAGTGTTCATGCAGCAACGTGATTATCAGGACAATGGAGCATTGTGAATACAAAGGCCATGGAGCATTGAGATAACAGAGTTCATGGAGCATTGTGATGAAAATGGTCATGGATCACTGTGAAACAAGTGTCCTGGAACCTATTGATGACATGGTTCATACAGCATTGAGATGACAAGGGCCAAGGCGAATTGTGATGAAATGTATCATGGGGCATTGTGGTGACATTGGTCATCTTGCATTGTGATGTCAGTGGTCATGTAGAATTTTGATTAAAGGTATCATGGGGCACTGTGATGACAAAGTCCAAGGAAGATTTGGATGACAAGTGTCATTGAGCAAAGGGTTGACACGGGAATGGAGTATTATGATGACAAGAGCTCTGGAGCATTTTGATGAAAAAGGCATGGAGCATTGTGAAGACAGTGCCCATGGAGCATTGTGATGAAAAGTGCAGGGAACATTGTGATGTCTAGGTTCATGGAGCATTGTGATGAAAGTGGCCATTGAGCATTGAGATGACAGGCGTCATGAAGCATGGTGAAGACAGTGGTCATGGAGCATTGTGATGAAGGAGATCATGGAGCAATATGATATCACGGGCCATGGAGCATTGTGATGACAGGGGTCATGGGGCATTGTGCTGAAAGTGGTCATGGAGCATTGCGATGAAAAGCGCTATGGAGCATTGTGATGACAAGGGCCATGGATCATTGTAAAAACCGGTATCATTGGGCATTGTGATGAAAGGGGCATGGAGCATTTTTATGTAAGTTGCCATGGAGAGTTGTGATGAAAGGGATCATGTGGATTTGTAATGACAAGGGCCATGGAGCATTGTGATGAAACAAATCTTGGAGTATCTTGATGAAAGTTGTCATGGAGCATTGCGATGAAAAGCACCAAGGAACATTGTGATGACAAGAACCATCGAGCATTGTGATGACAAGTGTCATGGAGCATTGTGATGACAGGTGTCATGGAGCATCGTGATGACAAATGCCATGGAGAATTGTGATGAGAGGTGGCATTGGGCAATGTGACGAAAGGGATCATGGAGTACTGTGATTACAGGGGCCATGGAGCATTGTGATAAAAAGTGACATGGAGAATAGTGATGACAGGCGTCATAGAGCATTGTGATGACAAGTGACATTTAGCATTTTGATGACATGGGTCATCAGGAATTGTGTTGACAGGGGTCATGGAGTATTGTGATGACAAAGGCAATAGAGCATTGTGATGACAGGGGTCATGGAGCACTGTGATGACATGGGCCATGGAGCATTGTGAAGACAAGATTCATGGAGTATTGTGATGACACGGGCATGAAGCATGGTGATGACCACAGACCTGGAGCATTGTGATGACATTGGCAGGGATCGTTGTGATTACAGGGATCATGGAGCATTGTGATGACAAGTGTCATGCAATATTGTGCTGACACAGATCAGGGAGCATTTTGATGGGAGTGGCCTTGGAGCGCAGTAATGAGAGACGTCATGGGGCATTATGGTGGCAGTGGTCAAGGAGCATTGTGATGAAAGTGTTCATGGAGCAACGCTATTATCGGGACAATGGAGCATTGTGAATACAAAGGCCATGGAGCATTGAGATAACAGAGTTCATGGAGCATTGTGATGAAAGTGGTCATGGATCACTGTGATGACAAGTGTCCTGGAACCTAGTGATGACACGGTTCATACCGCATTGAGATGACAAGGGCCAAGGAGAATTGTGATGACACGTGTCATGGGGCATTGTGATGACATTGGTCATCTTGCATTGTGATGACAGTGGTCATGTAGAATTTTGATTAAAGTTATCATGGAGAACTGTGATGACAAAGGCCAAGGAAGATTTTGATGACAAGTGTCATTGAACAATGGGATGACACGGGATTGGAGTATTATGATGACAAGTGTTCTGGAGCATTGTGATGACAAGGGCATGGAGCATTGTGATTACAGAGGCCATGGAGCATTGTGATGACAACGGCATGGAGTATTGTGATGACAGGGGTCATTGAGCATTGTGATTACAAAGACCATGAGGCATTGTGATGACAGGGGCCTTGGAGCATTGTTATGACAATGGTCATCGAGCATTGTGATGAGAGGGGTCATACAGCATTGTGATGAGAAAGACCATGGAGCATGGTGATGACAGATGCCATGGAACATTGTGATGACAAGGCCATGTACCATTTTGATTACAAGGGTCATGGAGCATTGTGATGACAAGGGCAGGGAACCTTGTGGTGACCGGGGTCATGGAGCATTTTGATGACAACTTTCATGGAACGTTGTGATAACAGGGGTCATGGAGCATTGTGTTGAAAGGGAACATGGAGCACTGTGATTACAGGGTCCATGGAACATTGTGAATACATAGGCCATGGAACAATGTGATGACAGGTGTCATGTAGCATTGTGATGACAGGGTCATGGAGCATTGTGATTACAGGTGTTAAGGGGCACTGTGATGACAGGGGCCATGGAACATTGTGATGAAAAGTGTCATCGAACATTGTGTTGACAGGGATCATGGAGCTTTTTTGTAAGAGAGGCCTTGGATCTTAGTGATGGCAGGTGTCATGGGGCATTGTGATGACAGCGGTCTTGGAGCATTGTGATGAAAGGGGTCATGGAGCACTGTGATTCCACGGACCATGGAGCATTGTGAATACAAAGGCTATGGAGCATTGAGATGACAGGGTTCATGGAGCATTGTGATGAAAGTGATCATAGTTCATTGTGATGACAAGTGTCTTGGAACCTTGTGATGACACGGTTCATGGAGCATTGTGATGACAAGGACCATGGCGAATTGTGATGACATCTGTCATGGGGCATTGTGATGACAGTGGTCATCTAGAATTGTGATGAAAGGTATCATGGAGCACTGTGATGACAGGGGCCATGGAACATTGTGATGACAAAGGCCATGGAGCATTGTGATGACAAGTGTCATGGGGCATTTTGATGACATTGGCATGGAGCATTATGATGACAAGTGTTCTGGAGCATTGTGATGAAAAGGGCAGGGAACATTGTGATGACTGGGTTCATGGAGCATTGTGATGAAAGGGGCCATGGAGCATTGAGATGACAGGCGTCATGAGGCATGGTGATGACACTGGTCATGGAGCATTGTGATCAAAGAGATCATGGAGCAATATGATAACAGGGGCCATGGAGCATTGTGATGACAGGTGTATTGGAGCATTGTGATGAAAGTAGTCATGGATCATTGTGATGACATGTGTCCTGGAACACTGTGATGACACGGTTCATCGAGTATTGTGATGACAAGGGTCATAGCGAATTGTGATGACAGGTGTCATGGGGCATTGTGATGACATTGATCATCTAGGAATTGTGATGAAATGTATCATGGAGCACTGTGATGTCTGGGGGCATGAAGCATTGTTATGAAAATTGTCCTGGATTATGTGATGACAGCAGTCATGGAGACTTGTGATGACAAGGATTATGCAGCATTGTGTTGACAAGGGTATGGACTATTGTGATGACAATGGTCATGGAGCAATGTGATGAAAGTTTTCATGGAACATCGTGATGAAAAGTGCCTGGGAGAATTGTGACGATAAAGGCCATGGAGCATTGTGATGACAAGTGTCATGGAGCATTGTAATGAAAGGTTTCATTGTGCACTGTGATGACAAGGGGGATGGAGTATTGTGATGAAACTGGTCCTGGAGCATTGTGATAACAGAAGCCATGGAGCATTGTGATGACAGGCATCATGGAGCATTGTGAAGAAAGGGACAATGGGGAATTGTAATGACAATAGAGAAATGTGATGAAAATGGTCAGCGAGCATAGTGATTAAAGTGGTCATTGAGAATTGTGATGAAAAGCGACATAGAGCATTGTGATGACAAAGGTCATGGAGAACTGTGATGACCAGGGTTATGTAGCATTGTGATGACACGGTCATGGAACATTGTGATGACAAGAATTCTGGAGCATTGTGATGACACGGGCATGAAGCATGGTGATGACAACAGACCTGGAGCATTGTGATGACAAGGGCGTGGAGCATTGTGATTACAGGAGACATGGAGCATTGTGATGACATTGGCAGGGATCATTGTGATTACAGGGATCATGGAGCATTGTGATGACAAGTGTCATGCAATATTGTGCTGACACAGATCAGGGAGCATTTTGATGGGAGTGGCCTTGGAGCGCAGTAATGAGAGACGTCATGGGGCATTATGGTGGCAGTGGTCAAGGAGCATTGTGATGAAAGTGTTCATGGAGCAACGCTATTATCGGGACAATGGAGCATTGTGAATACAAAGGCCATGGAGCATTGAGATAACAGAGTTCATGGAGCATTGTGATGAAAGTGGTCATGGATCACTGTGATGACAAGTGTCCTGGAACCTAGTGATGACACGGTTCATACCGCATTGAGATGACAAGGGCCAAGGAGAATTGTGATGACACGTGTCATGGGGCATTGTGATGACATTGGTCATCTTGCATTGTGATGACAGTGGTCATGTAGAATTTTGATTAAAGTTATCATGGAGAACTGTGATGACAAAGGCCAAGGAAGATTTTGATGACAAGTGTCATTGAGCAATGGGATGACACGGGATTGGAGTATTATGATGACAAGTGTTCTGGAGCATTGTGATGACAAGGGCATGGAGCATTGTGATTACAGAGGCCATGGAGCATTGTGATGACAACGGCATGGAGTATTGTGATGACAGGGGTCATTGAGCATTGTGATTACAAAGACCATGAGGCATTGTGATGACAGGGGCCTTGGAGCATTGTGATGACAATGGTCATCGAGCATTGTGATGAGAGGGGTCATACAGCATTGTGATGAGAAAGACCATGGAGCATGGTGATGACAGATGCCATGGAACATTGTGATGACAAGGCCATGTACCATTTTGATTACAAGGGTCATGGAGCATTGTGATGACAAGGGCAGGGAACCTTGTGGTGACCGGGGTCATGGAGCATTTTGATGACAACTTTCATGGAACGTTGTGATAACAGGGGTCATGGAGCATTGTGTTGAAAGGGAACATGGAGCACTGTGATTACAGGGTCCATGGAACATTGTGAATACATAGGCCATGGAACAATGTGATGACAGGTGTCATGTAGCATTGTGATGACAGGGTCATGGAGCATTGTGATTACAGGTGTTAAGGGGCACTGTGATGACAGGGGGCATGGAACATTGTGATGAAAAGTGTCATCGAACATTGTGTTGACAGGGATCATGGAGCTTTTTTGTAAGAGAGGCCTTGGATCTTAGTGATGGCAGGTGTCATGGGGCATTGTGATGACAGCGGTCTTGGAGCATTGTGATGAAAGGGGTCATGGAGCACTGTGATTCCACGGACCATGGAGCATTGTGAATACAAAGGCTATGGAGCATTGAGATGACAGGGTTCATGGAGCATTGTGATGAAAGTGATCATAGTTCATTGTGATGACAAGTGTCTTGGAACCTTGTGATGACACGGTTCATGGAGCATTGTGATGACAAGGACCATGGCGAATTGTGATGACATCTGTCATGGGGCATTGTGATGACAGTGGTCATCTAGAATTGTGATGAAAGGTATCATGGAGCACTGTGATGACAGGGGCCATGGAACATTGTGATGACAAAGGCCATGGAGCATTGTGATGACAAGTGTCATGGGGCATTTTGATGACATTGGCATGGAGCATTATGATGACAAGTGTTCTGGAGCATTGTGATGAAAAGGGCAGGGAACATTGTGATGACTGGGTTCATGGAGCATTGTGATGAAAGGGGCCATGGAGCATTGAGATGACAGGCGTCATGAGGCATGGTGATGACACTGGTCATGGAGCATTGTGATCAAAGAGATCATGGAGCAATATGATAACAGGGGCCATGGAGCATTGTGATGACAGGTGTATTGGAGCATTGTGATGAAAGTAGTCATGGATCATTGTGATGACATGTGTCCTGGAACACTGTGATGACACGGTTCATCGAGTATTGTGATGACAAGGGTCATAGCGAATTGTGATGACAGGTGTCATGGGGCATTGTGATGACATTGATCATCTAGGAATTGTGATGAAATGTATCATGGAGCACTGTGATGTCTGGGGGCATGAAGCATTGTTATGAAAATTGTCCTGGATTATGTGATGACAGCAGTCATGGAGACTTGTGATGACAAGGATTATGCAGCATTGTGTTGACAAGGGTATGGACTATTGTGATGACAATGGTCATGGAGCAATGTGATGAAAGTTTTCATGGAACATCGTGATGAAAAGTGCCTGGGAGAATTGTGACGATAAAGGCCATGGAGCATTGTGATGACAAGTGTCATGGAGCATTGTAATGAAAGGTTTCATTGTGCACTGTGATGACAAGGGGGATGGAGTATTGTGATGAAACTGGTCCTGGAGCATTGTGATAACAGAAGCCGTGGAGCATTGTGATGACAGGCATCATGGAGCATTGTGAAGAAAGGGACAATGGGGAATTGTAATGACAATAGAGAAATGTGATGAAAATGGTCAGCGAGCATAGTGATTAAAGTGGTCATTGAGAATTGTGATGAAAAGCGACATAGAGCATTGTGATGACAAAGGTCATGGAGAACTGTGATGACCAGGGTTATGTAGCATTGTGATGACACGGTCATGGAACATTGTGATGACAAGAATTCTGGAGCATTGTGATGACACGGGCATGAAGCATGGTGATGACAACAGACCTGGAGCATTGTGATGACAAGGGCGTGGAGCATTGTGATTACAGGAGACATGGAGCATTGTGATGACATTGGCAGGGATCATTGTGATTACAGGGATCATGGAGCATTGTGATGACAAGTGTCATGCAATATTGTGCTGACACAGTTCATGGAGCATTTTGATGAGAGTGGCCTTGGAGCACATTGATGAGAGACGTCATGGGGCATTATGGTGACAGTGGTCAAGGAGCATTTTGATGAAAGTGTTCATGGAGCAACGTGATTATCAGGACAATGGAGCATTGTGAATACAAAGGCCATGGAGCATTGAGATAACAGAGTTCATGGAGCATTGTGATGAAAATGGTCATGGATCACTGTGAAACAAGTGTCCTGGAACCTATTGATGACATGGTTCATACAGCATTGAGATGACAAGGGCCAAGGCGAATTGTGATGAAATGTATCATGGGGCATTGTGGTGACATTGGTCATCTTGCATTGTGATGTCAGTGGTCATGTAGAATTTTGATTAAAGGTATCATGGGGCACTGTGATGACAAAGGCCAAGGAAGATTTTGATGACAAGTGTCATTGAGCAAAGGGTTGACATGGGAATGGAGTATTATGATGACAAGAGCTCTGGAGCATTTTGATGAAAAAGGCATGGAGCATTGTGAAGACAGTGCCCATGGAGCATTGTGATGAAAAGTGCAGGGAACATTGTGATGTCTAGGTTCATGGAGCATTGTGATGAAAGTGGCCATTGAGCATTGAGATGACAGGCGTCATGAAGCATGGTGAAGACAGTGGTCATGGAGCATTGTGATAAAGGAGATCATGGAGCAATATGATATCACGGGCCATGGAGCATTGTGATGACAAGGGTCATGGGGCATTGTGCTGAAAGTGGTCATGGAGCATTGCGATGAAAAGCGCTATGGAGCATTGTGATGACAAGGGCCATGGAACATTGTAAAAACAGGTATCATTGGGCATTGTGATGAAAGGGGCATGGAGCATTTTTATGTAAGTTGCCATGGAGAGTTGTGATGAAAGGGATCATGTGGATTTGTAATGACAAGGGCCATGGAGCATTGTGATGAAACAAATCTTGGAGTATCTTGATGAAAGTTGTCATGGAGCATTGCGATGAAAAGCACCAAGGAACATTGTGATGACAAGAACCATCGAGCATTGTGATGACAAGTGTCATGGAGCATTGTGATGACAGGTGTCATGGAGCATCGTGATGACAAATGCCACGGAGAATTGTGATGAGAGGTGGCATTGGGCAATGTGACGAAAGGGATCATGGAGTACTGTGATTACAGGGGCCATGGAGCATTGTGATAACAAGTGACATGGAGAATAGTGATGACAGGCGTCATAGAGCATTGTGATGACAAGTGACATTTAGCATTTTGATGACATGGGTCATCAGGCATTGTGTTGACAGGGGTCATGGAGTATTGTGATGACAAAGGCAATAGAGCATTGTGATGACAGGGGTCATGGAGCACTGTGATGACATGGGCCATGGAGCATTGTGAAGACAAGATTCATGGAGTATTGTGATGACACGGGCATGAAGCATGGTGATGACCACAGACCTGGAGCATTGTGATGACATTGGCAGGGATCATTGTGATTACAGGGATCATGGAGCATTGTGATGACAAGTGTCATGCAATATTGTGCTGACACAGATCAGGGAGCATTTTGATGAGAGTGGCCTTGGAGCGCAGTAATGAGAGACGTCATGGGGCATTATGGTGGCAGTGGTCAAGGAGCATTGTGATGAAAGTGTTCATGGAGCAACGCTATTATCGGGACAATGGAGCATTGTGAATACAAAGGCCATGGAGCATTGAGATAACAGAGTTCATGGAGCATTGTGATGAAAGTGGTCATGGATCACTGTGATGACAAGTGTCCTGGAACCTAGTGATGACACGGTTCATACCGCATTGAGATGACAAGGGCCAAGGAGAATTGTGATGACACGTGTCATGGGGCATTGTGATGACATTGGTCATCTTGCATTGTGATGACAGTGGTCATGTAGAATTTTGATTAAAGTTATCATGGAGAACTGTGATGACAAAGGCCAAGGAAGATTTTGATGACAAGTGTCATTGAGCAATGGGATGACACGGGATTGGAGTATTATGATGACAAGTGTTCTGGAGCATTGTGATGACAAGGGCATGGAGCATTGTGATTACAGAGGCCATGGAGCATTGTGATGACAACGGCATGGAGTATTGTGATGACAGGGGTCATTGAGCATTGTGATTACAAAGACCATGAGGCATTGTGATGACAGGGGCCTTGGAGCATTGTGATGACAATGGTCATCGAGCATTGTGATGAGAGGGGTCATACAGCATTGTGATGAGAAAGACCATGGAGCATGGTGATGACAGATGCCATGGAACATTGTGATGACAAGGCCATGTACCATTTTGATTACAAGGGTCATGGAGCATTGTGATGACAAGGGCAGGGAACCTTGTGGTGACCGGGGTCATGGAGCATTTTGATGACAACTTTCATGGAACGTTGTGATAACAGGGGTCATGGAGCATTGTGTTGAAAGGGAACATGGAGCACTGTGATTACAGGGTCCATGGAACATTGTGAATACATAGGCCATGGAACAATGTGATGACAGGTGTCATGTAGCATTGTGATGACAGGGTCATGGAGCATTGTGATTACAGGTGTTAAGGGGCACTGTGATGACAGGGGGCATGGAACATTGTGATGAAAAGTGTCATCGAACATTGTGTTGACAGGGATCATGGAGCTTTTTTGTAAGAGAGGCCTTGGATCTTAGTGATGGCAGGTGTCATGGGGCATTGTGATGACAGCGGTCTTGGAGCATTGTGATGAAAGGGGTCATGGAGCACTGTGATTCCACGGACCATGGAGCATTGTGAATACAAAGGCTATGGAGCATTGAGATGACAGGGTTCATGGAGCATTGTGATGAAAGTGATCATAGTTCATTGTGATGACAAGTGTCTTGGAACCTTGTGATGACACGGTTCATGGAGCATTGTGATGACAAGGACCATGGCGAATTGTGATGACATCTGTCATGGGGCATTGTGATGACAGTGGTCATCTAGAATTGTGATGAAAGGTATCATGGAGCACTGTGATGACAGGGGCCATGGAACATTGTGATGACAAAGGCCATGGAGCATTGTGATGACAAGTGTCATGGGGCATTTTGATGACATTGGCATGGAGCATTATGATGACAAGTGTTCTGGAGCATTGTGATGAAAAGGGCAGGGAACATTGTGATGACTGGGTTCATGGAGCATTGTGATGAAAGGGGCCATGGAGCATTGAGATGACAGGCGTCATGAGGCATGGTGATGACACTGGTCATGGAGCATTGTGATCAAAGAGATCATGGAGCAATATGATAACAGGGGCCATGGAGCATTGTGATGACAGGTGTATTGGAGCATTGTGATGAAAGTAGTCATGGATCATTGTGATGACATGTGTCCTGGAACACTGTGATGACACGGTTCATCGAGTATTGTGATGACAAGGGTCATAGCGAATTGTGATGACAGGTGTCATGGGGCATTGTGATGACATTGATCATCTAGGAATTGTGATGAAATGTATCATGGAGCACTGTGATGTCTGGGGGCATGAAGCATTGTTATGAAAATTGTCCTGGATTATGTGATGACAGCAGTCATGGAGAATTGTGATGACAAGGATTATGCAGCATTGTGTTGACAAGGGTATGGACTATTGTGATGACAATGGTCATGGAGCAATGTGATGAAAGTTTTCATGGAACATCGTGATGAAAAGTGCCTGGGAGAATTGTGACGATAAAGGCCATGGAGCATTGTGATGACAAGTGTCATGGAGCATTGTAATGAAAGGTTTCATTGTGCACTGTGATGACAAGGGGGATGGAGTATTGTGATGAAACTGGTCCTGGAGCATTGTGATAACAGAAGCCGTGGAGCATTGTGATGACAGGCATCATGGAGCATTGTGAAGAAAGGGACAATGGGGAATTGTAATGACAATAGAGAAATGTGATGAAAATGGTCAGCGAGCATAGTGATTAAAGTGGTCATTGAGAATTGTGATGAAAAGCGACATAGAGCATTGTGATGACAAAGGTCATGGAGAACTGTGATGACCAGGGTTATGTAGCATTGTGATGACACGGTCATGGAACATTGTGATGACAAGGGCGTGGAGCATTGTGATTACAGGAGACATGGAGCATTGTGATGACATTGGCAGGGATCATTGTGATTACAGGGATCATGGAGCATTGTGATGACAAGTGTCATGCAATATTGTGCTGACACAGTTCATGGAGCATTTTGATGAGAGTGGCCTTGGAGCACATTGATGAGAGACGTCATGGGGCATTATGGTGACAGTGGTCAAGGAGCATTTTGATGAAAGTGTTCATGGAGCAACGTGATTATCAGGACAATGGAGCATTGTGAATACAAAGGCCATGGAGCATTGAGATAACAGAGTTCATGGAGCATTGTGATGAAAATGGTCATGGATCACTGTGAAACAAGTGTCCTGGAACCTATTGATGACATGGTTCATACAGCATTGAGATGACAAGGGCCAAGGCGAATTGTGATGAAATGTATCATGGGGCATTGTGGTGACATTGGTCATCTTGCATTGTGATGTCAGTGGTCATGTAGAATTTTGATTAAAGGTATCATGGGGCACTGTGATGACAAAGGCCAAGGAAGATTTTGATGACAAGTGTCATTGAGCAAAGGGTTGACACGGGAATGGAGTATTATGATGACAAGAGCTCTGGAGCATTTTGATGAAAAAGGCATGGAGCATTGTGAAGACAGTGCCCATGGAGCATTGTGATGAAAAGTGCAGGGAACATTGTGATGTCTAGGTTCATGGAGCATTGTGATGAAAGTGGCCATTGAGCATTGAGATGACAGGCGTCATGAAGCATGGTGAAGACAGTGGTCATGGAGCATTGTGATAAAGGAGATCATGGAGCAATATGATATCACGGGCCATGGAGCATTGTGATGACAAGGGTCATGGGGCATTGTGCTGAAAGTGGTCATGGAGCATTGCGATGAAAAGCGCTATGGAGCATTGTGATGACAAGGGCCATGGAACATTGTAAAAACAGGTATCATTGGGCATTGTGATGAAAGGGGCATGGAGCATTTTTATGTAAGTTGCCATGGAGAGTTGTGATGAAAGGGATCATGTGGATTTGTAATGACAAGGGCCATGGAGCATTGTGATGAAACAAATCTTGGAGTATCTTGATGAAAGTTGTCATGGAGCATTGCGATGAAAAGCACCAAGGAACATTGTGATGACAAGAACCATCGAGCATTGTGATGACAAGTGTCATGGAGCATTGTGATGACAGGTGTCATGGAGCATCGTGATGACAAATGCCATGGAGAATTGTGATGAGAGGTGGCATTGGGCAATGTGACGAAAGGGATCATGGAGTACTGTGATTACAGGGGCCATGGAGCATTGTGATAACAAGTGACATGGAGAATAGTGATGACAGGCGTCATAGAGCATTGTGATGACAAGTGACATTTAGCATTTTGATGACATGGGTCATCAGGCATTGTGTTGACAGGGGTCATGGAGTATTGTGATGACAAAGGCAATAGAGCATTGTGATGACAGGGGTCATGGAGCACTGTGATGATATGGGCCATGGAGCATTGTGAAGACAAGATTCATGGAGTATTGTGATGACACGGGCATGAAGCATGGTGATGACCACAGACCTGGAGCATTGTGATGACATTGGCAGGGATCATTGTGATTACAGGGATCATGGAGCATTGTGATGACAAGTGTCATGCAATATTGTGCTGACACAGATCAGGGAGCATTTTGATGAGAGTGGCCTTGGAGCGCAGTAATGAGAGACGTCATGGGGCATTATGGTGGCAGTGGTCAAGGAGCATTGTGATGAAAGTGTTCATGGAGCAACGCTATTATCGGGACAATGGAGCATTGTGAATACAAAGGCCATGGAGCATTGAGATGACAGGGTTCATGGAGCATTGTGATGAAAGTGATCATAGTTCATTGTGATGACAAGTGTCCTGGAACCTTGTGATGACACGGTTCATGGAGCATTCTGATGACAAGGACCATGGCGAATTGTGATGACATCTGTCATGGGGCATTGTGATGACAGTGGTCATCTAGAATTGTGATGAAAGGTATCATGGAGCACTGTGATGACAGGGGCCATGGAACATTGTGATGACAAAGGCCATGGAGCATTGTGATGACAAGTGTCATGGGGCATTTTGATGACATTGGCATGGAGCATTATGATGACAAGTGTTCTGGAGCATTGTGATGAAAAGGGCAGGGAACATTGTGATGACTGGGTTCATGGAGCATTGTGATGAAAGGGGCCATGGAGCATTGAGATGACAGGCCTCATGAGGCATGGTGATGACACTGGTCATGGAGCATTGTGATCAAAGAGATCATGGAGCAATATGATAACAGGGGCCATGGAGCATTGTGATGACAGGTGTATTTGAGCATTGTGATGAAAGTAGTCATGGATCATTGTGATGACATGTGTCCTGGAACACTGTGATGACACGGTTCATCGAGTATTGTGATGACAAGGGTCATAGCGAATTGTGATGACAGGTGTCATGGGGCATTGTGATGACATTGATCATCTAGGAATTGTGATGAAATGTATCATGGAGCACTGTGATGACTGGGGGCATGAAGCATTGTTATGAAAATTGTCCTGGATTATGTGATGACAGCAGTCATGGAGAATTGTGATGACAAGGATTATGCAGCATTGTGTTGACAGGGTATGGACTATTGTGAGGACAATGGTCATGGAGCAATGTGATGAAAGTTTTCATGGAACATCGTGATGAAAAGTGCCTGGGAGCATTGTGACGATAAAGGCCATGGAGCATTGTGATGACAAGTGTCATGGAGCATTGTAATGAAATGTTTCATTGTGCACTGTGATGACAAGGGGGATGGAGTATTGTGATGAAACTGGTCCTGGAGCATTGTGGTAACAGAAGCCGTGGAGCATTGTGATGACAGGCATCATGGAGCATTGTGAAGAAAGGGACAATGGGGAATTGTAATGACAATAGAGAAATGTGATGAAAATGGTCAGCGAGCATAGTGATTAAAGTGGTCATTGAGAATTGTGATGAAAAGCGACATAGAGCATTGTGATGACAAAGGTCATGGAGAACTGTGATGACCAGGGTTATGTAGCATTGGGATGACACGGTCATGGAACATTGTGATGACAAGAATTCTGGAGCATTGTGATGACACGGGCATGAAGCATGGTGATGACAACAGACCTGGAGCATTGTGATGACAAGGGCGTGGAGCATTGTGATTACAGGAGACATGGAGCATTGTGATGACATTGGCAGGGATCATTGTGATTACAGGGATCATGGAGCATTGTGATGACAAGTGTCATGCAATATTGTGCTGACACAGTTCATGGAGCATTTTGATGAGAGTGGCCTTGGAGCACATTGATGAGAGACGTCATGGGGCATTATGGTGACAGTGGTCAAGGAGCATTTTGATGAAAGTGTTCATGGAGCAACGTGATTATCAGGACAATGGAACATTGTGAATACAAAGGCCATGGAGCATTGAGATAACAGAGTTCATGGAGCATTGGAATGAAAATGGTCATGGATCACTGTGAAACAAGTGTCCTGGAACCTATTGATGACATGGTTCATACAGCATTGAGATGACAAGGGCCAAGGCGAATTGTGATGAAATGTATCATGGGGCATTGTGGTGACATTGGTCATCTTGCATTGTGATGTCAGTGGTCATGTAGAATTTTGATTAAAGGTATCATGGGGCACTGTGATGACAAAGGCCAAGGAAGATTTTGATGACAAGTGTCATTGAGCAAAGGGTTGACACGGGAATGGAGTATTATGATGACAAGAGCTCTGGAGCATTTTGATGAAAAAGGCATGGAGCATTGTGAAGACAGTGCCCATGGAGCATTGTGATGAAAAGTGCAGGGAACATTGTGATGTCTAGGTTCATGGAGCATTGTGATGAAAGTGGCCATTGAGCATTGAGATGACAGGCGTCATGAAGCATGGTGAAGACAGTGGTCATGGAGCATTGTGATGAAGGAGATCATGGAGCAATATGATATCACGGGCCATGGAGCATTGTGATGACAAGGGTCATGGGGCATTGTGCTGAAAGTGGTCATGGAGCATTGCGATGAAAAGCGCTATGGAGCATTGTGATGACAAGGGCCATGGATCATTGTAAGAACAGGTATCATTGGGCATTGTGATGAAAGGGGCATGGAGCATTTTTATGTAAGTTGCCATGGAGAGTTGTGATGAAAGTGATCATGTGGATTTGTAATGACAAGGGCCATGGAGCATTGTGATGAAACAAATCTTGGAGTATCTTGATGAAAGTTGTCATGGAGCATTGCGATGAAAAGCACCAAGGAACATTGTGATGACAAGAACCATCGAGCATTGTGATGACAAGTGTCATGGAGCATTGTGATGACAGGTGTCATGGAGCATCGTGATGACAAATGCCATGGAGAATTGTGATGAGAGGTGGCATTGGGCAATGTGACGAAAGGGATCATGGAGTACTGTGATTACAGGGGCCATGGAGCATTGTGATAACAAGTGACATGGAGAATAGTGATGACAGGCGTCATAGAGCATTGTGATGACAAGTGACATTTAGCATTTTGATGACATGGGTCATCAGGCATTGTGTTGACAGGGGTCATGGAGTATTGTGATGACAAAGGCAATAGAGCATTGTGAGGACAGGGGTCATGGAGCACTGTGATGACATGGGCCATGGAGCATTGTGAAGACAAGATTCATGGAGTATTGTGATGACACGGGCATGAAGCATGGTGATGACCACAGACCTGGAGCATTGTGATGACATTGGCAGGGATCGTTGTGATTACAGGGATCATGGAGCATTGTGATGACAAGTGTCATGCAATATTGTGCTGACACAGATCAGGGAGCATTTTGATGAGAGTGGCCTTGGAGCGCAGTAATGAGAGACGTCATGGGGCATTATGGTGGCAGTGGTCAAGGAGCATTGTGATGAAAGTGTTCATGGAGCAACGCTATTATCGGGACAATGGAGCATTGTGAATACAAAGGCCATGGAGCATTGAGATAACAGAGTTCATGGAGCATTGTGATGAAAGTGGTCATGGATCACTGTGATGACAAGTGTCCTGGAACCTAGTGATGACACGGTTCATACCGCATTGAGATGACAAGGGCCAAGGAGAATTGTGATGACACGTGTCATGGGGCATTGTGATGACATTGGTCATCTTGCATTGTGATGACAGTGGTCATGTAGAATTTTGATTAAAGTTATCATGGAGAACTGTGATGACAAAGGCCAAGGAAGATTTTGATGACAAGTGTCATTGAGCAATGGGATGACACGGGATTGGAGTATTATGATGACAAGTATTCTGGAGCATTGTGATGACAAGGGCATGGAGCATTGTGATTACAGAGGCCATGGAGCATTGTGATGACAACGGCATGGAGTATTGTGATGACAGGGGTCATTGAGCATTGTGATTACAAAGACCATGAGGCATTGTGATGACAGGGGCCTTGGAGCATTGTGATGACAATGGTCATCGAGCATTGTGATGAGAGGGGTCATACAGCATTGTGATGAGAAAGACCATGGAGCATGGTGATGACAGATGCCATGGAACATTGTGATGACAAGGCCATGTACCATTTTGATTACAAGGGTCATGGAGCATTGTGATGACAAGGGCAGGGAACCTTGTGGTGACCGGGGTCATGGAGCATTTTGATGACAACTTTCATGGAACGTTGTGATAACAGGGGTCATGGAGCATTGTGTTGAAAGGGAACATGGAGCACTGTGATTACAGGGTCCATGGAACATTGTGAATACATAGGCCATGGAACAATGTGATGACAGGTGTCATGTAGCATTGTGATGACAGGGTCATGGAGCATTGTGATTACAGGTGTTAAGGGGCACTGTGATGACAGGGGGCATGGAACATTGTGATGAAAAGTGTCATCGAACATTGTGTTGACAGGGATCATGGAGCTTTTTTGTAAGAGAGGCCTTGGATCTTAGTGATGGCAGGTGTCATGGGGCATTGTGATGACAGCGGTCTTGGAGCATTGTGATGAAAGGGGTCATGGAGCACTGTGATTCCACGGACCATGGAGCATTGTGAATACAAAGGCTATGGAGCATTGAGATGACAGGGTTCATGGAGCATTGTGATGAAAGTGATCATAGTTCATTGTGATGACAAGTGTCTTGGAACCTTGTGATGACACGGTTCATGGAGCATTGTGATGACAAGGACCATGGCGAATTGTGATGACATCTGTCATGGGGCATTGTGATGACAGTGGTCATCTAGAATTGTGATGAAAGGTATCATGGAGCACTGTGATGACAGGGGCCATGGAACATTGTGATGACAAAGGCCATGGAGCATTGTGATGACAAGTGTCATGGGGCATTTTGATGACATTGGCATGGAGCATTATGATGACAAGTGTTCTGGAGCATTGTGATGAAAAGGGCAGGGAACATTGTGATGACTGGGTTCATGGAGCATTGTGATGAAAGGGGCCATGGAGCATTGAGATGACAGGCGTCATGAGGCATGGTGATGACACTGGTCATGGAGCATTGTGATCAAAGAGATCATGGAGCAATATGATAACAGGGGCCATGGAGCATTGTGATGACAGGTGTATTGGAGCATTGTGATGAAAGTAGTCATGGATCATTGTGATGACATGTGTCCTGGAACACTGTGATGACACGGTTCATCGAGTATTGTGATGACAAGGGTCATAGCGAATTGTGATGACAGGTGTCATGGGGCATTGTGATGACATTGATCATCTAGAAATTGTGATGAAATGTATCATGGAGCACTGTGATGTCTGGGGGCATGAAGCATTGTTATGAAAATTGTCCTGGATTATGTGATGACAGCAGTCATGGAGAATTGTGATGACAAGGATTATGCAGCATTGTGTTGACAAGGGTATGGACTATTGTGATGACAATGGTCATGGAGCAATGTGATGAAAGTTTTCATGGAACATCGTGATGAAAAGTGCCTGGGAGAATTGTGACGATAAAGGCCATGGAGCATTGTGATGACAAGTGTCATGGAGCATTGTAATGAAAGGTTTCATTGTGCACTGTGATGACAAGGGGGATGGAGTATTGTGATGAAACTGGTCCTGGAGCATTGTGATAACAGAAGCCGTGGAGCATTGTGATGACAAGCATCATGGAGCATTGTGAAGAAAGGGACAATGGGGAATTGTAATGACAATAGAGAAATGTGATGAAAATGGTCAGCGAGCATAGTGATTAAAGTGGTCATTGAGAATTGTGATGAAAAGCGACATAGAGCATTGTGATGACAAAGGTCATGGAGAACTGTGATGATCAGGGTTATGTAGCATTGTGATGACACGGTCATGGAACATTGTGATGACAAGAATTCTGGAGCATTGTGATGACACGGGCATGAAGCATGGTGATGACAACAGACCTGGAGCATTGTGATGACAAGGGCGTGGAGCATTGTGATTACAGGAGACATGGAGCATTGTGATGACATTGGCAGGGATCATTGTGATTACAGGGATCATGGAGCATTGTGATGACAAGTGTCATGCAATATTGTGCTGACACAGTTCATGGAGCATTTTGATGAGAGTGGCCTTGGAGCACATTGATGAGAGACGTCATGGGGCATTATGGTGACAGTGGTCAAGGAGCATTTTGATGAAAGTGTTCATGGAGCAACGTGATTATCGGGACAATGGAGCATTGTGAATACAAAGGCCATGGAGCATTGAGATAACAGAGTTCATGGAGCATTGTGATGAAAGTGGTCATGGATCACTGTGATGACAAGTGTCCTGGAACCTAGTGATGACACGGTTCATACCGCATTGAGATGACAAGGGCCAAGGAGAATTGTGATGACACGTGTCATGGGGCATTGTGATGACATTGGTCATCTTGCATTGTGATGACAGTGGTCATGTAGAATTTTGATTAAAGTTATCATGGAGACCTGTGATGACAAAGGCCAAGGAAGATTTTGATGACAAGTGTCATTGAGCAATGGGATGACACGGGATTGGAGTATTATGATGACAAGTGTTCTGGAGCATTGTGATGACAAGGGCATGGAGCATTGTGATTACAGAGGCCATGGAGCATTGTGATGACAACGGCATGGAGTATTGTGATGACAGGGGTCATTGAGCATTGTGATTACAAAGACCATGAGGCATTGTGATGACAGGGGCCTTGGAGCATTGTGATGACAATGGTCATCGAGCATTGTGATGAGAGGGGTCATACAGCATTGTGATGAGAAAGACCATGGAGCATGGTGATGACAGATGCCATGGAACATTGTGATGACAAGGCCATGTACCATTTTGATTACAAGGGTCATGGAGCATTGTGATGACAAGGGCAGGGAACCTTGTGGTGACCGGGGTCATGGAGCATTTTGATGACAACTTTCATGGAACGTTGTGATAACAGGGGTCATGGAGCATTGTGTTGAAAGGGAACATGGAGCACTGTGATTACAGGGTCCATGGAACATTGTGAATACATAGGCCATGGAACAATGTGATGACAGGTGTCATGTAGCATTGTGATGACAGGGTCATGGAGCATTGTGATTACAGGTGTTAAGGGGCACTGTGATGACAGGGGGCATGGAACATTGTGATGAAAAGTGTCATCGAACATTGTGTTGACAGGGATCATGGAGCTTTTTTGTAAGAGAGGCCTTGGATCTTAGTGATGGCAGGTGTCATGGGGCATTGTGATGACAGCGGTCTTGGAGCATTGTGATGAAAGGGGTCATGGAGCACTGTGATTCCACGGACCATGGAGCATTGTGAATACAAAGGCTATGGAGCATTGAGATGACAGGGTTCATGGAGCATTGTGATGAAAGTGATCATAGTTCATTGTGATGACAAGTGTCTTGGAACCTTGTGATGACACGGTTCATGGAGCATTGTGATGACAAGGACCATGGCGAATTGTGATGACATCTGTCATGGGGCATTGTGATGACAGTGGTCATCTAGAATTGTGATGAAAGGTATCATGGAGCACTGTGATGACAGGGGCCATGGAACATTGTGATGACAAAGGCCATGGAGCATTGTGATGACAAGTGTCATGGGGCATTTTGATGACATTGGCATGGAGCATTATGATGACAAGTGTTCTGGAGCATTGTGATGAAAAGGGCAGGGAACATTGTGATGACTGGGTTCATGGAGCATTGTGATGAAAGGGGCCATGGAGCATTGAGATGACAGGCGTCATGAGGCATGGTGATGACACTGGTCATGGAGCATTGTGATCAAAGAGATCATGGAGCAATATGATAACAGGGGCCATGGAGCATTGTGATGACAGGTGTATTGGAGCATTGTGATGAAAGTAGTCATGGATCATTGTGATGACATGTGTCCTGGAACACTGTGATGACACGGTTCATCGAGTATTGTGATGACAAGGGTCATAGCGAATTGTGATGACAGGTGTCATGGGGCATTGTGATGACATTGATCATCTAGGAATTGTGATGAAATGTATCATGGAGCACTGTGATGTCTGGGGGCATGAAGCATTGTTATGAAAATTGTCCTGGATTATGTGATGACAGCAGTCATGGAGAATTGTGATGACAAGGATTATGCAGCATTGTATTGACAAGGGTATGGACTATTGTGATGACAATGGTCATGGAGCAATGTGATGAAAGTTTTCATGGAACATCGTGATGAAAAGTGCCTGGGAGAATTGTGACGATAAAGGCCATGGAGCATTGTGATGACAAGTGTCATGGAGCATTGTAATGAAAGGTTTCATTGTGCACTGTGATGACAAGGGGGATGGAGTATTGTGATGAAACTGGTCCTGGAGCATTGTGATAACAGAAGCCGTGGAGCATTGTGATGACAGGCATCATGGAGCATTGTGAAGAAAGGGACAATGGGGAATTGTAATGACAATAGAGAAATGTGATGAAAATGGTCAGCGAGCATAGTGATTAAAGTGGTCATTGAGAATTGTGATGAAAAGCGACATAGAGCATTGTGATGACAAAGGTCATGGAGAACTGTGATGACCAGGGTTATGTAGCATTGTGATGACACGGTCATGGAACATTGTGATGACAAGAATTCTGGAGCATTGTGATGACACGGGCATGAAGCATGGTGATGACAACAGACCTGGAGCATTGTGATGACAAGGGCGTGGAGCATTGTGATTACAGGAGACATGGAGCATTGTGATGACATTGGCAGGGATCATTGTGATTACAGGGATCATGGAGCATTGTGATGACAAGTGTCATGCAATATTGTGCTGACACAGTTCATGGAGCATTTTGATGAGAGTGGCCTTGGAGCACATTGATGAGAGACGTCATGGGGCATTATGGTGACAGTGGTCAAGGAGCATTTTGATGAAAGTGTTCATGGAGCAACGTGATTATCAGGACAATGGAGCATTGTGAATACAAAGGCCATGGAGCATTGAGATAACAGAGTTCATGGAGCATTGTGATGAAAATGGTCATGGATCACTGTGAAACAAGTGTCCTGGAACCTATTGATGACATGGTTCATACAGCATTGAGATGACAAGGGCCAAGGCGAATTGTGATGAAATGTATCATGGGGCATTGTGGTGACATTGGTCATCTTGCATTGTGATGTCAGTGGTCATGTAGAATTCTGATTAAAGGTATCATGGGGCACTGTGATGACAAAGTCCAAGGAAGATTTTGATGACAAGTGTCATTGAGCAAAGGGTTGACACGGGAATGGAGTATTATGATGACAAGAGCTCTGGAGCATTTTGATGAAAAAGGCATGGAGCATTGTGAAGACAGTGCCCATGGAGCATTGTGATGAAAAGCGCAGGGAACATTGTAATGTCTAGGTTCATGGAGCATTGTGATGAAAGTGGCCATTGAGCATTGAGATGACAGGCGTCATGAAGCATGGTGAAGACAGTGGTCATGGAGCATTGTGATGAAGGAGATCATGGAGCAATATGATATCACGGGCCATGGAGCATTGTGATGACAGGGGTCATGGGGCATTGTGCTGAAAGTGGTCATGGAGCATTGCGATGAAAAGCGCTATGGAGCATTGTGATGACAAGGGCCATGGATCATTGTAAAAACCGGTATCATTGGGCATTGTGATGAAAGGGGCATGGAGCATTTTTATGTAAGTTGCCATGGAGAGTTGTGATGAAAGGGATCATGTGGATTTGTAATGACAAGGGCCATGGAGCATTGTGATGAAACAAATCTTGGAGTATCTTGATGAAAGTTGTCATGGAGCATTGCGATGAAAAGCACCAAGGAACATTGTGATGACAAGAACCATCGAGCATTGTGATGACAAGTGTCATGGAGCATTGTGATGACAGGTGTCATGGAGCATCGTGATGACAAATGCCATGGAGAATTGTGATGAGAGGTGGCATTGGGCAATGTGACGAAAGGGATCATGGAGTACTGTGATTACAGGGGCCATGGAGCATTGTGATAACAAGTGACATGGAGAATAGTGATGACAGGCGTCATAGAGCATTGTGATGACAAGTGACATTTAGCATTTTGATGACATGGGTCATCAGGCATTGTGTTGACAGGGGTCATGGAGTATTGTGATGACAAAGGCAATAGAGCATTGTGATGACAGGGGTCATGGAGCACTGTGATGACATGGGCCATGGAGCATTGTGAAGACAAGATTCATTGAGTATTGTGATGACACGGGCATGAAGCATGGTGATGACCACAGACCTGGAGCATTGTGATGACATTGGCAGGGATCGTTGTGATTACAGGGATCATGGAGCATTGTGATGACAAGTGTCATGCAATATTGTGCTGACACAGATCAGGGAGCATTTTGATGGGAGTGGCCTTGGAGCGCAGTAATGAGAGACGTCATGGGGCATTATGGTGGCAGTGGTCAAGGAGCATTGTGATGAAAGTGTTCATGGAGCAACGCTATTATCGGGACAATGGAGCATTGTGAATACAAAGGCCATGGAGCATTGAGATAACAGAGTTCATGGAGCATTGTGATGAAAGTGGTCATGGATCACTGTGATGACAAGTGTCCTGGAACCTAGTGATGACACGGTTCATACCGCATTGAGATGACAAGGGCCAAGGAGAATTGTGATGACACGTGTCATGGGGCATTGTGATGACATTGGTCATCTTGCATTGTGATGACAGTGGTCATGTAGAATTTTGATTAAAGTTATCATGGAGAACTGTGATGACAAAGGCCAAGGAAGATTTTGATGACAAGTGTCATTGAGCAATGGGATGACACGGGATTGGAGTATTATGATGACAAGTGTTCTGGAGCATTGTGATGACAAGGGCATGGAGTATTGTGATGACAGGGGTCATTGAGCATTGTGATTACAAAGACCATGAGGCATTGTGATGACAGGGGCCTTGGAGCATTGTGATGACAATGGTCATCGAGCATTGTGATGAGAGGGGTCATACAGCATTGTGATGAGAAAGACCATGGAGCATGGTGATGACAGATGCCATGGAACATTGTGATGACAAGGCCATGTACCATTTTGATTACAAGGGTCATGGAGCATTGTGATGACAAGGGCAGGGAACCTTGTGGTGACCGGGGTCATGGAGCATTTTGATGACAACTTTCATGGAACGTTGTGATAACAGGGGTCATGGAGCATTGTGTTGAAAGGGAACATGGAGCACTGTGATTACAGGGTCCATGGAACATTGTGAATACATAGGCCATGGAACAATGTGATGACAGGTGTCATGTAGCATTGTGATGACAGGGTCATGGAGCATTGTGATTACAGGTGTTAAGGGGCACTGTGATGACAGGGGGCATGGAACATTGTGATGAAAAGTGTCATCGAACATTGTGTTGACAGGGATCATGGAGCTTTTTTGTAAGAGAGGCCTTGGATCTTAGTGATGGCAGGTGTCATGGGGCATTGTGATGACAGCGGTCTTGGAGCATTGTGATGAAAGGGGTCATGGAGCACTGTGATTCCACGGACCATGGAGCATTGTGAATACAAAGGCTATGGAGCATTGAGATGACAGGGTTCATGGAGCATTGTGATGAAAGTGATCATAGTTCATTGTGATGACAAGTGTCCTGGAACCTTGTGATGACACGGTTCATGGAGCATTGTGATGACAAGGACCATGGCGAATTGTGATGACATCTGTCATGGGGCATTGTGATGACAGTGGTCATCTAGAATTGTGATGAAAGGTATCATGGAGCACTGTGATGACAGGGGCCATGGAACATTGTGATGACAAAGGCCATGGAGCATTGTGATGACAAGTGTCATGGGGCATTTTGATGACATTGGCATGGAGCATTATGATGACAAGTGTTCTGGAGCATTGTGATGAAAAGGGCAGGGAACATTGTGATGACTGGGTTCATGGAGCATTGTGATGAAAGGGGCCATGGAGCATTGAGATGACAGGCCTCATGAGGCATGGTGATGACACTGGTCATGGAGCATTGTGATCAAAGAGATCATGGAGCAATATGATAACAGGGGCCATGGAGCATTGTGATGACAGGTGTATTGGAGCATTGTGATGAAAGTAGTCATGGATCATTGTGATGACATGTGTCCTGGAACACTGTGATGACACGGTTCATCGAGTATTGTGATGACAAGGGTCATAGCGAATTGTGATGACAGGTGTCATGGGGCATTGTGATGACATTGATCATCTAGGAATTGTGATGAAATGTATCATGGAGCACTGTGATGACTGGGGGCATGAAGCATTGTTATGAAAATTGTCCTGGATTATGTGATGACAGCAGTCATGGAGAATTGTGATGACAAGGATTATGCAGCATTGTGTTGACAGGGTATGGACTATTGTGATGACAATGGTCATGGAGCAATGTGATGAAAGTTTTCATGGAACATCGTGATGAAAAGTGCCTGGGAGCATTGTGACGATAAAGGCCATGGAGCATTGTGATGACAAGTGTCATGGAGCATTGTAATGAAATGTTTCATTGTGCACTGTGATGACAAGGGGGATGGAGTATTGTGATGAAACTGGTCCTGGAGCATTGTGGTAACAGAAGCCGTGGAGCATTGTGATGACAGGCATCATGGAGCATTGTGAAGAAAGGGACAATGGGGAATTGTAATGACAATAGAGAAATGTGATGAAAATGGTCAGCGAGCATAGTGATTAAAGTGGTCATTGAGAATTGTGATGAAAAGCGACATAGAGCATTGTGATGACAAAGATCATGGAGAACTCTGATGACCAGGGTTATGTAGCATTGGGATGACACGGTCATGTAACATTGTGATGACAAGAATTCTGGAGCATTGTGATGACACGGGCATGAAGCATGGTGATGACAACAGACCTGGAGCATTGTGATGACAAGGGCGTGGAGCATTGTGATTACAGGAGACATGGAGCATTGTGATGACATTGGCAGGGATCATTGTGATTACAGGGATCATGGAGCATTGTGATGACAAGTGTCATGCAATATTGTGCTGACACAGTTCATGGAGCATTTTGATGAGAGTGGCCTTGGAGCACATTGATGAGAGACGTCATGGGGCATTATGGTGACAGTGGTCAAGGAGCATTTTGATGAAAGTGTTCATGGAGCAACGTGATTATCAGGACAATGGAGCATTGTGAATACAAAGGCCATGGAGCATTGAGATAACAGAGTTCATGGAGCATTGGAATGAAAATGGTCATGGATCACTGTGAAACAAGTGTCCTGGAACCTATTGATGACATGGTTCATACAGCATTGAGATGACAAGGGCCAAGGCGAATTGTGATGAAATGTATCATGGGGCATTGTGGTGACATTGGTCATCTTGCATTGTGATGTCAGTGGTCATGTAGAATTTTGATTAAAGGTATCATGGGGCACTGTGATGACAAAGGCCAAGGAAGATTTTGATGACAAGTGTCATTGAGCAAAGGGTTGACACGGGAATGGAGTATTATGATGACAAGAGCTCTGGAGCATTTTGATGAAAAAGGCATGGAGCATTGTGAAGACAGTGCCCATGGAGCATTGTGATGAAAAGTGCAGGGAACATTGTGATGTCTAGGTTCATGGAGCATTGTGATGAAAGTGGCCATTGAGCATTGAGATGACAGGCGTCATGAAGCATGGTGAAGACAGTGGTCATGGAGCATTGTGATGAAGGAGATCATGGAGCAATATGATATCACGGGCCATGGAGCATTGTGATGACAAGGGTCATGGGGCATTGTGCTGAAAGTGGTCATGGAGCATTGCGATGAAAAGCGCTATGGAGCATTGTGATGACAAGGGCCATGGATCATTGTAAGAACAGGTATCATTGGGCATTGTGATGAAAGGGGCATGGAGCATTTTTATGTAAGTTGCCATGGAGAATTGTGATGAAAGGGATCATGTGGATTTGTAATGACAAGGGCCATGGAGCATTGTGATGAAGCAAATCTTGGAGTATCTTGATGAAAGTTGTCATGGAGCATTGCGATGAAAAGCACCAAGGAACATTGTGATGACAAGAACCATCGAGCATTGTGATGACAAGTGTCATGGAGCATTGTGATGACAGGTGTCATGGAGCATCGTGATGACAAATGCCATGGAGAATTGTGATGAGAGGTGGCATTGGGCAATGTGACGAAAGGGATCATGGAGTACTGTGATTACAGGGGCCATGGAGCATTGTGATAACAAGTGACATGGAGAATAGTGATGACAGGCGTCATAGAGCATTGTGATGACAAGTGACATTTAGCATTTTGATGACATGGGTCATCAGGCATTGTGTTGACAGGGGTCATGGAGTATTGTGATGACAAAGGCAATAGAGCATTGTGATGACAGGGGTCATGGAGCACTGTGATGACATGGGCCATGGAGCATTGTGAAGACAAGATTCATGGAGTATTGTGATGACACGGGCATGAAGCATGGTGATGACCACAGACCTGGAGCATTGTGATGACATTGGCAGGGATCGTTGTGATTACAGGGATCATGGAGCATTGTGATGACAAGTGTCATGCAATATTGTGCTGACACAGATCAGGGAGCATTTTGATGAGAGTGGCCTTGGAGCGCAGTAATGAGAGACGTCATGGGGCATTATGGTGGCAGTGGTCAAGGAGCATTGTGATGAAAGTGTTCATGGAGCAACGCTATTATCGGGACAATGGAGCATTGTGAATACAAAGGCCATGGAGCATTGAGATAACAGAGTTCATGGAGCATTGTGATGAAAGTGGTCATGGATCACTGTGATGACAAGTGTCCTGGAACCTAGTGATGACACGGTTCATACCGCATTGAGATGACAAGGGCCAAGGAGAATTGTGATGACACGTGTCATGGGGCATTGTGATGACATTGGTCATCTTGCATTGTGATGACAGTGGTCATGTAGAATTTTGATTAAAGTTATCATGGAGAACTGTGATGACAAAGGCCAAGGAAGATTTTGATGACAAGTGTCATTGAGCAATGGGATGACACGGGATTGGAGTATTATGATGACAAGTGTTCTGGAGCATTGTGATGACAAGGGCATGGAGCATTGTGATTACAGAGGCCATGGAGCATTGTGATGACAACGGCATGGAGTATTGTGATGACAGGGGTCATTGAGCATTGTGATTACAAAGACCATGAGGCATTGTGATGACAGGGGCCTTGGAGCATTGTGATGACAATGGTCATCGAGCATTGTGATGAGAGGGGTCATACAGCATTGTGATGAGAAAGACCATGGAGCATGGTGATGACAGATGCCATGGAACATTGTGATGACAAGGCCATGTACCATTTTGATTACAAGGGTCATGGAGCATTGTGATGACAAGGGCAGGGAACCTTGTGGTGACCGGGGTCATGGAGCATTTTGATGACAACTTTCATGGAACGTTGTGATAACAGGGGTCATGGAGCATTGTGTTGAAAGGGAACATGGAGCACTGTGATTACAGGGTCCATGGAACATTGTGAATACATAGGCCATGGAACAATGTGATGACAGGTGTCATGTAGCATTGTGATGACAGGGTCATGGAGCATTGTGATTACAGGTGTTAAGGGGCACTGTGATGACAGGGGGCATGGAACATTGTGATGAAAAGTGTCATCGAACATTGTGTTGACAGGGATCATGGAGCTTTTTTGTAAGAGAGGCCTTGGATCTTAGTGATGGCAGGTGTCATGGGGCATTGTGATGACAGCGGTCTTGGAGCATTGTGATGAAAGGGGTCATGGAGCACTGTGATTCCACGGACCATGGAGCATTGTGAATACAAAGGCTATGGAGCATTGAGATGACAGGGTTCATGGAGCATTGTGATGAAAGTGATCATAGTTCATTGTGATGACAAGTGTCTTGGAACCTTGTGATGACACGGTTCATGGAGCATTGTGATGACAAGGACCATGGCGAATTGTGATGACATCTGTCATGGGGCATTGTGATGACAGTGGTCATCTAGAATTGTGATGAAAGGTATCATGGAGCACTGTGATGACAGGGGCCATGGAACATTGTGATGACAAAGGCCATGGAGCATTGTGATGACAAGTGTCATGGGGCATTTTGATGACATTGGCATGGAGCATTATGATGACAAGTGTTCTGGAGCATTGTGATGAAAAGGGCAGGGAACATTGTGATGACTGGGTTCATGGAGCATTGTGATGAAAGGGGCCATGGAGCATTGAGATGACAGGCGTCATGAGGCATGGTGATGACACTGGTCATGGAGCATTGTGATCAAAGAGATCATGGAGCAATATGATAACAGGGGCCATGGAGCATTGTGATGACAGGTGTATTGGAGCATTGTGATGAAAGTAGTCATGGATCATTGTGATGACATGTGTCCTGGAACACTGTGATGACACGGTTCATCGAGTATTGTGATGACAAGGGTCATAGCGAATTGTGATGACAGGTGTCATGGGGCATTGTGATGACATTGATCATCTAGGAATTGTGATGAAATGTATCATGGAGCACTGTGATGTCTGGGGGCATGAAGCATTGTTATGAAAATTGTCCTGGATTATGTGATGACAGCAGTCATGGAGACTTGTGATGACACGGATTATGCAGCATTGTGTTGACAAGGGTATGGACTATTGTGATGACAATGGTCATGGAGCAATGTGATGAAAGTTTTCATGGAACATCGTGATGAAAAGTGCCTGGGAGAATTGTGACGATAAAGGCCATGGAGCATTGTGATGACAAGTGTCATGGAGCATTGTAATGAAAGGTTTCATTGTGCACTGTGATGACAAGGGGGATGGAGTATTGTGATGAAACTGGTCCTGGAGCATTGTGATAACAGAAGCCGTGGAGCATTGTGATGACAGGCATCATGGAGCATTGTGAAGAAAGGGACAATGGGGAATTGTAATGACAATAGAGAAATGTGATGAAAATGGTCAGCGAGCATAGTGATTAAAGTGGTCATTGAGAATTGTGATGAAAAGCGACATAGAGCATTGTGATGACAAAGGTCATGGAGAACTGTGATGACCAGGGTTATGTAGCATTGTGATGACACGGTCATGGAACATTGTGATGACAAGAATTCTGGAGCATTGTGATGACACGGGCATGAAGCATGGTGATGACAACAGACCTGGAGCATTGTGATGACAAGGGCGTGGAGCATTGTGATTACAGGAGACATGGAGCATTGTGATGACATTGGCAGGGATCATTGTGATTACAGGGATCATGGAGCATTGTGATGACAAGTGTCATGCAATATTGTGCTGACACAGTTCATGGAGCATTTTGATGAGAGTGGCCTTGGAGCACATTGATGAGAGACGTCATGGGGCATTATGGTGACAGTGGTCAAGGAGCATTTTGATGAAAGTGTTCATGGAGCAACGTGATTATCAGGACAATGGAGCATTGTGAATACAAAGGCCATGGAGCATTGAGATAACAGAGTTCATGGAGCATTGTGATGAAAGTGGTCATGGATCACTGTGATGACAAGTGTCCTGGAACCTAGTGATGACACGGTTCATACCGCATTGAGATGACAAGGGCCAAGGAGAATTGTGATGACACGTGTCATGGGGCATTGTGATGACATTGGTCATCTTGCATTGTGATGACAGTGGTCATGTAGAATTTTGATTAAAGTTATCATGGAGAACTGTGATGACAAAGGCCAAGGAAGATTTTGATGACAAGTGTCATTGAGCAATGGGATGACATGGGATTGGAGTATTATGATGACAAGTGTTCTGGAGCATTGTGATGACAAGGGCATGGAGCATTGTGATTACAGAGGCCATGGAGCATTGTGATGACAACGGCATGGAGTATTGTGATGACAGGGGTCATTGAGCATTGTGATTACAAAGACCATGAGGCATTGTGATGACAGGGGCCTTGGAGCATTGTGATGACAATGGTCATCGAGCATTGTGATGAGAGGGGTCATACAGCATTGTGATGAGAAAGACCATGGAGCATGGTGATGACAGATGCCATGGAACATTGTGATGACAAGGCCATGTACCATTTTGATTACAAGGGTCATGGAGCATTGTGATGACAAGGGCAGGGAACCTTGTGGTGACCGGGGTCATGGAGCATTTTGATGACAACTTTCATGGAACGTTGTGATAACAGGGGTCATGGAGCATTGTGTTGAAAGGGAACATGGAGCACTGTGATTACAGGGTCCATGGAACATTGTGAATACATAGGCCATGGAACAATGTGATGACAGGTGTCATGTAGCATTGTGATGACAGGGTCATGGAGCATTGTGATTACAGGTGTTAAGGGGCACTGTGATGACAGGGGGCATGGAACATTGTGATGAAAAGTGTCATCGAACATTGTGTTGACAGGGATCATGGAGCTTTTTTGTAAGAGAGGCCTTGGATCTTAGTGATGGCAGGTGTCATGGGGCATTGTGATGACAGCGGTCTTGGAGCATTGTGATGAAAGGGGTCATGGAGCACTGTGATTCCACGGACCATGGAGCATTGTGAATACAAAGGCTATGGAGCATTGAGATGACAGGGTTCATGGAGCATTGTGATGAAAGTGATCATAGTTCATTGTGATGACAAGTGTCTTGGAACCTTGTGATGACACGGTTCATGGAGCATTGTGATGACAAGGACCATGGCGAATTGTGATGACATCTGTCATGGGGCATTGTGATGACAGTGGTCATCTAGAATTGTGATGAAAGGTATCATGGAGCACTGTGATGACAGGGGCCATGGAACATTGTGATGACAAAGGCCATGGAGCATTGTGATGACAAGTGTCATGGGGCATTTTGATGACATTGGCATGGAGCATTATGATGACAAGTGTTCTGGAGCATTGTGATGAAAAGGGCAGGGAACATTGTGATGACTGGGTTCATGGAGCATTGTGATGAAAGGGGCCATGGAGCATTGAGATGACAGGCGTCATGAGGCATGGTGATGACACTGGTCATGGAGCATTGTGATCAAAGAGATCATGGAGCAATATGATAACAGGGGCCATGGAGCATTGTGATGACAGGTGTATTGGAGCATTGTGATGAAAGTAGTCATGGATCATTGTGATATGTGTCCTGGAACACTGTGATGACACGGTTCATCGAGTATTGTGATGACAAGGGTCATAGCGAATTGTGATGACAGGTGTCATGGGGCATTGTGATGACATTGATCATCTAGGAATTGTGATGAAATGTATCATGGAGCACTGTGATGTCTGGGGGCATGAAGCATTGTTATGAAAATTGTCCTGGATTATGTGATGACAGCAGTCATGGAGAATTGTGATGACAAGGATTATGCAGCATTGTATTGACAAGGGTATGGACTATTGTGATGACAATGGTCATGGAGCAATGTGATGAAAGTTTTCATGGAACATCGTGATGAAAAGTGCCTGGGAGAATTGTGACGATAAAGGCCATGGAGCATTGTGATGACAAGTGTCATGGAGCATTGTAATGAAAGGTTTAATTGTGCACTGTGATGACAAGGGGGATGGAGTATTGTGATGAAACTGGTCCTGGAGCATTGTGATAACAGAAGCCGTGGAGCATTGTGATGACAGGCATCATGGAGCATTGTGAAGAAAGGGACAATGGGGAATTGTAATGACAATAGAGAAATGTGATGAAAATGGTCAGCGAGCATAGTGATTAAAGTGGTCATTGAGAATTGTGATGAAAAGCGACATAGAGCATTGTGATGACAAAGGTCATGGAGAACTGTGATGACCAGGGTTATGTAGCATTGTGATGACACGGTCATGGAACATTGTGATGACAAGAATTCTGGAGCATTGTGATGACACGGGCATGAAGCATGGTGATGACAACAGACCTGGAGCATTGTGATGACAAGGGCGTGGAGCATTGTGATTACAGGAGACATGGAGCATTGTGATGACATTGGCAGGGATCATTGTGATTACAGGGATCATGGAGCATTGTGATGACAAGTGTCATGCAATATTGTGCTGACACAGTTCATGGAGCATTTTGATGAGAGTGGCCTTGGAGCACATTGATGAGAGACGTCATGGGGCATTATGGTGACAGTGGTCAAGGAGCATTTTGATGAAAGTGTTCATGGAGCAACGTGATTATCAGGACAATGGAGCATTGTGAATACAAAGGCCATGGAGCATTGAGATAACAGAGTTCATGGAGCATTGTGATGAAAATGGTCATGGATCACTGTGAAACAAGTGTCCTGGAACCTATTGATGACATGGTTCATACAGCATTGAGATGACAAGGGCCAAGGCGAATTGTGATGAAATGTATCATGGGGCATTGTGGTGACATTGGTCATCTTGCATTGTGATGTCAGTGGTCATGTAGAATTTTGATTAAAGGTATCATGGGGCACTGTGATGACAAAGTCCAAGGAAGATTTTGATGACAAGTGTCATTGAGCAAAGGGTTGACACGGGAATGGAGTATTATGATGACAAGAGCTCTGGAGCATTTTGATGAAAAAGGCATGGAGCATTGTGAAGACAGTGCCCATGGAGCATTGTGATGAAAAGCGCAGGGAACATTGTAATGTCTAGGTTCATGGAGCATTGTGATGAAAGTGGCCATTGAGCATTGAGATGACAGGCGTCATGAAGCATGGTGAAGACAGTGGTCATGGAGCATTGTGATGAAGGAGATCATGGAGCAATATGATATCACGGGCCATGGAGCATTGTGATGACAGGGGTCATGGGGCATTGTGCTGAAAGTGGTCATGGAGCATTGCGATGAAAAGCGCTATGGAGCATTGTGATGACAAGGGCCATGGATCATTGTAAAAACCGGTATCATTGGGCATTGTGATGAAAGGGGCATGGAGCATTTTTATGTAAGTTGCCATGGAGAGTTGTGATGAAAGGGATCATGTGGATTTGTAATGACAAGGGCCATGGAGCATTGTGATGAAACAAATCTTGGAGTATCTTGATGAAAGTTGTCATGGAGCATTGCGATGAAAAGCACCAAGGAACATTGTGATGACAAGAACCATCGAGCATTGTGATGACAAGTGTCATGGAGCATTGTGATGACAGGTGTCATGGAGCATCGTGATGACAAATGCCATGGAGAATTGTGATGAGAGGTGGCATTGGGCAATGTGACGAAAGGGATCATGGAGTACTGTGATTACAGGGGCCATGGAGCATTGTGATAACAAGTGACATGGAGAATAGTGATGACAGGCGTCATAGAGCATTGTGATGACAAGTGACATTTAGCATTTTGATGACATGGGTCATCAGGCATTGTGTTGACAGGGGTCATGGAGTATTGTGATGACAAAGGCAATAGAGCATTGTGAGGACAGGGGTCATGGAGCACTGTGATGACATGGGCCATGGAGCATTGTGAAGACAAGATTCATTGAGTATTGTGATGACACGGGCATGAAGCATGGTGATGACCACAGACCTGGAGCATTGTGATGACATTGGCAGGGATCGTTGTGATTACAGGGATCATGGAGCATTGTGATGACAAGTGTCATGCAATATTGTGCTGACACAGATCAGGGAGCATTTTGATGGGAGTGGCCTTGGAGCGCAGTAATGAGAGACGTCATGGGGCATTATGGTGGCAGTGGTCAAGGAGCATTGTGATGAAAGTGTTCATGGAGCAACGCTATTATCGGGACAATGGAGCATTGTGAATACAAAGGCCATGGAGCATTGAGATAACAGAGTTCATGGAGCATTGTGATGAAAGTGGTCATGGATCACTGTGATGACAAGTGTCCTGGAACCTAGTGATGACACGGTTCATACCGCATTGAGATGACAAGGGCCAAGGAGAATTGTGATGACACGTGTCATGGGGCATTGTGATGACATTGGTCATCTTGCATTGTGATGACAGTGGTCATGTAGAATTTTGATTAAAGTTATCATGGAGAACTGTGATGACAAAGGCCAAGGAAGATTTTGATGACAAGTGTCATTGAGCAATGGGATGACACGGGATTGGAGTATTATGATGACAAGTGTTCTGGAGCATTGTGATGACAAGGGCATGGAGCATTGTGATTACAGAGGCCATGGAGCATTGTGATGACAACGGCATGGAGTATTGTGATGACAGGGGTCATTGAGCATTGTGATTACAAAGACCATGAGGCATTGTGATGACAGGGGCCTTGGAGCATTGTGATGACAATGGTCATCGAGCATTGTGATGAGAGGGGTCATACAGCATTGTGATGAGAAAGACCATGGAGCATGGTGATGACAGATGCCATGGAACATTGTGATGACAAGGCCATGTACCATTTTGATTACAAGGGTCATGGAGCATTGTGATGACAAGGGCAGGGAACCTTGTGGTGACCGGGGTCATGGAGCATTTTGATGACAACTTTCATGGAACGTTGTGATAACAGGGGTCATGGAGCATTGTGTTGAAAGGGAACATGGAGCACTGTGATTACAGGGTCCATGGAACATTGTGAATACATAGGCCATGGAACAATGTGATGACAGGTGTCATGTAGCATTGTGATGACAGGGTCATGGAGCATTGTGATTACAGGTGTTAAGGGGCACTGTGATGACAGGGGGCATGGAACATTGTGATGAAAAGTGTCATCGAACATTGTGTTGACAGGGATCATGGAGCTTTTTTGTAAGAGAGGCCTTGGAACTTAGTGATGGCAGGTGTCATGGGGCATTGTGATGACAGCGGTCTTGGAGCATTGTGATGAAAGGGGTCATGGAGCACTGTGATTCCACGGACCATGGAGCATTGTGAATACAAAGGCTATGGAGCATTGAGATGACAGGGTTCATGGAGCATTGTGATGAAAGTGATCATAGTTCATTGTGATGACAAGTGTCTTGGAACCTTGTGATGACACGGTTCATGGAGCATTGTGATGACAAGGACCATGGCGAATTGTGATGACATCTGTCATGGGGCATTGTGATGACAGTGGTCATCTAGAATTGTGATGAAAGGTATCATGGAGCACTGTGATGACAGGGGCCATGGAACATTGTGATGACAAAGGCCATGGAGCATTGTGATGACAAGTGTCATGGGGCATTTTGATGACATTGGCATGGAGCATTATGATGACAAGTGTTCTGGAGCATTGTGATGAAAAGGGCAGGGAACATTGTGATGACTGGGTTCATGGAGCATTGTGATGAAAGGGGCCATGGAGCATTGAGATGACAGGCGTCATGAGGCATGGTGATGACACTGGTCATGGAGCATTGTGATCAAAGAGATCATGGAGCAATATGATAACAGGGGCCATGGAGCATTGTGATGACAGGTGTATTGGAGCATTGTGATGAAAGTAGTCATGGATCATTGTGATGACATGTGTCCTGGAACACTGTGATGACACGGTTCATCGAGTATTGTGATGACAAGGGTCATAGCGAATTGTGATGACAGGTGTCATGGGGCATTGTGATGACATTGATCATCTAGGAATTGTGATGAAATGTATCATGGAGCACTGTGATGTCTGGGGGCATGAAGCATTGTTATGAAAATTGTCCTGGATTATGTGATGACAGCAGTCATGGAGAATTGTGATGACAAGGATTATGCAGCATTGTGTTGACAAGGGTATGGACTATTGTGATGACAATGGTCATGGAGCAATGTGATGAAAGTTTTCATGGAACATCGTGATGAAAAGTGCCTGGGAGAATTGTGACGATAAAGGCCATGGAGCATTGTGATGACAAGTGTCATGGAGCATTGTAATGAAAGGTTTCATTGTGCACTGTGATGACAAGGGGGATGGAGTATTGTGATGAAACTGGTCCTGGAGCATTGTGATAACAGAAGCCGTGGAGCATTGTGATGACAGGCATCATGGAGCATTGTGAAGAAAGGGACAATGGGGAATTGTAATGACAATAGAGAAATGTGATGAAAATGGTCAGCGAGCATAGTGATTAAAGTGGTCATTGAGAATTGTGATGAAAAGCGACATAGAGCATTGTGATGACAAAGGTCATGGAGAACTGTGATGACCAGGGTTATGTAGCATTGTGATGACACGGTCATGGAACATTGTGATGACAAGAATTCTGGAGCATTGTGATGACACGGGCATGAAGCATGGTGATGACAACAGACCTGGAGCATTGTGATGACAAGGGCGTGGAGCATTGTGATTACAGGAGACATGGAGCATTGTGATGACATTGGCAGGGATCATTGTGATTACAGGGATCATGGAGCATTGTGATGACAAGTGTCATGCAATATTGTGCTGACACAGTTCATGGAGCATTTTGATGAGAGTGGCCTTGGAGCACATTGATGAGAGACGTCATGGGGCATTATGGTGACAGTGGTCAAGGAGCATTTTGATGAAAGTGTTCATGGAGCAACGTGATTATCAGGACAATGGAGCATTGTGAATACAAAGGCCATGGAGCATTGAGATAACAGAGTTCATGGAGCATTGTGATGAAAATGGTCATGGATCACTGTGAAACAAGTGTCCTGGAACCTATTGATGACATGGTTCATACAGCATTGAGATGACAAGGGCCAAGGCGAATTGTGATGAAATGTATCATGGGGCATTGTGGTGACATTGGTCATCTTGCATTGTGATGTCAGTGGTCATGTAGAATTTTGATTAAAGGTATCATGGGGCACTGTGATGACAAAGTCCAAGGAAGATTTTGATGACAAGTGTCATTGAGCAAAGGGTTGACACGGGAATGGAGTATTATGATGACAAGAGCTCTGGAGCATTTTGATGAAAAAGGCATGGAGCATTGTGAAGACAGTGCCCATGGAGCATTGTGATGAAAAGTGCAGGGAACATTGTGATGTCTAGGTTCATGGAGCATTGTGATGAAAGTGGCCATTGAGCATTGAGATGACAGGCTTCATGAAGCATGGTGAAGACAGTGGTCATGGAGCATTGTGATGAAGGAGATCATGGAGCAATATGATATCACGGGCCATGGAGCATTGTGATGACAGGGGTCATGGGGCATTGTGCTGAAAGTGGTCATGGAGCATTGCGATGAAAAGCGCTATGGAGCATTGTGATGACAAGGGCCATGGATCATTGTAAAAACCGGTATCATTGGGCATTGTGATGAAAGGGGCATGGAGCATTTTTATGTAAGTTGCCATGGAGAGTTGTGATGAAAGGGATCATGTGGATTTGTAATGACAAGGGCCATGGAGCATTGTGATGAAACAAATCTTGGAGTATCTTGATGAAAGTTGTCATGGAGCATTGCGATGAAAAGCACCAAGGAACATTGTGATGACAAGAACCATCGAGCATTGTGATGACAAGTGTCATGGAGCATTGTGATGACAGGTGTCATGGAGCATCGTGATGACAAATGCCATGGAGAATTGTGATGAGAGGTGGCATTGGGCAATGTGACGAAAGGGATCATGGAGTACTGTGATTACAGGGGCCATGGAGCATTGTGATAACAAGTGACATGGAGAATAGTGATGACAGGCGTCATAGAGCATTGTGATGACAAGTGACATTTAGCATTTTGATGACATGGGTCATCAGGAATTGTGTTGACAGGGGTCATGGAGTATTGTGATGACAAAGGCAATAGAGCATTGTGATGACAGGGGTCATGGAGCACTGTGATGACATGGGCCATGGAGCATTGTGAAGACAAGATTCATTGAGTATTGTGATGACACGGGCATGAAGCATGGTGATGACCACAGACCTGGAGCATTGTGATGACATTGGCAGGGATCGTTGTGATTACAGGGATCATGGAGCATTGTGATGACAAGTGTCATGCAATATTGTGCTGACACAGATCAGGGAGCATTTTGATGGGAGTGGCCTTGGAGCGCAGTAATGAGAGACGTCATGGGGCATTATGGTGGCAGTGGTCAAGGAGCATTGTGATGAAAGTGTTCATGGAGCAACGCTATTATCGGGACAATGGAGCATTGTGAATACAAAGGCCATGGAGCATTGAGATAACAGAGTTCATGGAGCATTGTGATGAAAGTGGTCATGGATCACTGTGATGACAAGTGTCCTGGAACCTAGTGATGACACGGTTCATACCGCATTGAGATGACAAGGGCCAAGGAGAATTGTGATGACACGTGTCATGGGGCATTGTGATGACATTGGTCATCTTGCATTGTGATGACAGTGGTCATGTAGAATTTTGATTAAAGTTATCATGGAGAACTGTGATGACAAAGGCCAAGGAAGATTTTGATGACAAGTGTCATTGAGCAATGGGATGACACGGGATTGGAGTATTATGATGACAAGTGTTCTGGAGCATTGTGATGACAAGGGCATGGAGCATTGTGATTACAGAGGCCATGGAGCATTGTGATGACAACGGCATGGAGTATTGTGATGACAGGGGTCATTGAGCATTGTGATTACAAAGACCATGAGGCATTGTGATGACAGGGGCCTTGGAGCATTGTGATGACAATGGTCATCGAGCATTGTGATGAGAGGGGTCATACAGCATTGTGATGAGAAAGACCATGGAGCATGGTGATGACAGATGCCATGGAACATTGTGATGACAAGGCCATGTACCATTTTGATTACAAGGGTCATGGAGCATTGTGATGACAAGGGCAGGGAACCTTGTGGTGACCGGGGTCATGGAGCATTTTGATGACAACTTTCATGGAACGTTGTGATAACAGGGGTCATGGAGCATTGTGTTGAAAGGGAACATGGAGCACTGTGATTACAGGGTCCATGGAACATTGTGAATACATAGGCCATGGAACAATGTGATGACAGGTGTCATGTAGCATTGTGATGACAGGGTCATGGAGCATTGTGATTACAGGTGTTAAGGGACACTGTGATGACAGGGGGCATGGAACATTGTGATGAAAAGTGTCATCGAACATTGTGTTGACAGGGATCATGGAGCTTTTTTGTAAGAGAGGCCTTGGATCTTAGTGATGGCAGGTGTCATGGGGCATTGTGATGACAGCGGTCTTGGAGCATTGTGATGAAAGGGGTCATGGAGCACTGTGATTCCACGGACCATGGAGCATTGTGAATACAAAGGCTATGGAGCATTGAGATGACAGGGTTCATGGAGCATTGTGATGAAAGTGATCATAGTTCATTGTGATGACAAGTGTCTTGGAACCTTGTGATGACACGGTTCATGGAGCATTGTGATGACAAGGACCATGGCGAATTGTGATGACATCTGTCATGGGGCATTGTGATGACAGTGGTCATCTAGAATTGTGATGAAAGGTATCATGGAGCACTGTGATGACAGGGGCCATGGAACATTGTGATGACAAAGGCCATGGAGCATTGTGATGACAAGTGTCATGGGGCATTTTGATGACATTGGCATGGAGCATTATGATGACAAGTGTTCTGGAGCATTGTGATGAAAAGGGCAGGGAACATTGTGATGACTGGGTTCATGGAGCATTGTGATGAAAGGGGCCATGGAGCATTGAGATGACAGGCGTCATGAGGCATGGTGATGACACTGGTCATGGAGCATTGTGATCAAAGAGATCATGGAGCAATATGATAACAGGGGCCATGGAGCATTGTGATGACAGGTGTATTGGAGCATTGTGATGAAAGTAGTCATGGATCATTGTGATGACATGTGTCCTGGAACACTGTGATGACACGGTTCATCGAGTATTGTGATGACAAGGGTCATAGCGAATTGTGATGACAGGTGTCATGGGGCATTGTGATGACATTGATCATCTAGGAATTGTGATGAAATGTATCATGGAGCACTGTGATGTCTGGGGGCATGAAGCATTGTTATGAAAATTGTCCTGGATTATGTGATGACAGCAGTCATGGAGAATTGTGATGACAAGGATTATGCAGCATTGTGTTGACAAGGGTATGGACTATTGTGATGACAATGGTCATGGAGCAATGTGATGAAAGTTTTCATGGAACATCGTGATGAAAAGTGCCTGGGAGAATTGTGATGATAAAGGCCATGGAGCATTGTGATGACAAGTGTCATGGAGCATTGTAATGAAAGGTTTCATTGTGCACTGTGATGACAAGGGGGATGGAGTATTGTGATGAAACTGGTCCTGGAGCATTGTGATAACAGAAGCCGTGGAGCATTGTGATGACAGGCATCATGGAGCATTGTGAAGAAAGGGACAATGGGGAATTGTAATGACAATAGAGAAATGTGATGAAAATGGTCAGCGAGCATAGTGATTAAAGTGGTCATTGAGAATTGTGATGAAAAGCGACATAGAGCATTGTGATGACAAAGGTCATGGAGAACTGTGATGACCAGGGTTATGTAGCATTGTGATGACACGGTCATGGAACATTGTGATGACAAGAATTCTGGAGCATTGTGATGACACGGGCATGAAGCATGGTGATGACAACAGACCTGGAGCATTGTGATGACAAGGGCGTGGAGCATTTTGATTACAGGAGACATGGAGCATTGTGATGACATTGGCAGGGATCATTGTGATTACAGGGATCATGGAGCATTGTGATGACAAGTGTCATGCAATATTGTGCTGACACAGTTCATGGAGCATTTTGATGAGAGTGGCCTTGGAGCACATTGATGAGAGACGTCATGGGGCATTATGGTGACAGTGGTCAAGGAGCATTTTGATGAAAGTGTTCATGGAGCAACGTGATTATCAGGACAATGGAGCATTGTGAATACAAAGGCCATGGAGCATTGAGATAACAGAGTTCATGGAGCATTGTGATGAAAATGGTCATGGATCACTGTGAAACAAGTGTCCTGGAACCTATTGATGACATGGTTCATACAGCATTGAGATGACAAGGGCCAAGGCGAATTGTGATGAAATGTATCATGGGGCATTGTGGTGACATTGGTCATCTTGCATTGTGATGTCAGTGGTCATGTAGAATTTTGATTAAAGGTATCATGGGGCACTGTGATGACAAAGTCCAAGGAAGATTTTGATGACAAGTGTCATTGAGCAAAGGGTTGACACGGGAATGGAGTATTATGATGACAAGAGCTCTGGAGCATTTTGATGAAAAAGGCATGGAGCATTGTGAAGACAGTGCCCATGGAGCATTGTGATGAAAAGTGCAGGGAACATTGTGATGTCTAGGTTCATGGAGCATTGTGATGAAAGTGGCCATTGAGCATTGAGATGACAGGCGTCATGAAGCATGGTGAAGACAGTGGTCATGGAGCATTGTGATAAAGGAGATCATGGAGCAATATGATATCACGGGCCATGGAGCATTGTGATGACAAGGGTCATGGGGCATTGTGCTGAAAGTGGTCATGGAGCATTGCGATGAAAAGCGCTATGGAGCATTGTGATGACAAGGGCCATGGAACATTGTAAAAACAGGTATCATTGGGCATTGTGATGAAAGGGGCATGGAGCATTTTTATGTAAGTTGCCATGGAGAGTTGTGATGAAAGGGATCATGTGGATTTGTAATGACAAGGGCCATGGAGCATTGTGATGAAACAAATCTTGGAGTATCTTGATGAAAGTTGTCATGGAGCATTGCGATGAAAAGCACCAAGGAACATTGTGATGACAAGAACCATCGAGCATTGTGATGACAAGTGTCATGGAGCATTGTGATGACAGGTGTCATGGAGCATCGTGATGACAAATGCCATGGAGAATTGTGATGAGAGGTGGCATTGGGCAATGTGACGAAAGGGATCATGGAGTACTGTGATTACAGGGGCCATGGAGCATTGTGATAACAAGTGACATGGAGAATAGTGATGACAGGCGTCATAGAGCATTGTGATGACAAGTGACATTTAGCATTTTGATGACATGGGTCATCAGGCATTGTGTTGACAGGGGTCATGGAGTATTGTGATGACAAAGGCAATAGAGCATTGTGATGACAGGGGTCATGGAGCACTGTGAAGACATGGGCCATGGAGCATTGTGAAGACAAGATTCATGGAGTATTGTGATGACACGGGCATGAAGCATGGTGATGACCACAGACCTGGAGCATTGTGATGACATTGGAAGGGATCATTGTGATTACAGGGATCATGGAGCATTGTGATGACAAGTGTCATGCAATATTGTGCTGACACAGATCAGGGAGCATTTTGATGAGAGTGGCCTTGGAGCGCAGTAATGAGAGACGTCATGGGGCATTATGGTGGCAGTGGTCAAGGAGCATTGTGATGAAAGTGTTCATGGAGCAACGCTATTATCGGGACAATGGAGCATTGTGAATACAAAGGCCATGGAGCATTGAGATGACAGGGTTCATGGAGCATTGTGATGAAAGTGATCATAGTTCATTGTGATGACAAGTGTCCTGGAACCTTGTGATGACACGGTTCATGGAGCATTGTGATGACAAGGACCATGGCAAATTGTGATGACATCTGTCATGGGGCATTGTGATGACAGTGGTCATCTAGAATTGTGATGAAAGGTATCATGGAGCACTGTGATGACAGGGGCCATGGAACATTGTGATGACAAAGGCCATGGAGCATTGTGATGACAAGTGTCATGGGGCATTTTGATGACATTGGCATGGAGCATTATGATGACAAGTGTTCTGGAGCATTGTGATGAAAAGGGCAGGGAACATTGTGATGACTGGGTTCATGGAGCATTGTGATGAAAGGGGCCATGGAGCATTGAGATGACAGGCCTCATGAGGCATGGTGATGACACTGGTCATGGAGCATTGTGATCAAAGAGATCATGGAGCAATATGATAACAGGGGCCATGGAGCATTGTGATGACAGGTGTATTTGAGCATTGTGATGAAAGTAGTCATGGATCATTGTGATGACATGTGTCCTGGAACACTGTGATGACACGGTTCATCGAGTATTGTGATGACAAGGGTCATAGCGAATTGTGATGACAGGTGTCATGGGGCATTGTGATGACATTGATCATCTAGGAATTGTGATGAAATGTATCATGGAGCACTGTGATGACTGGGGGCATGAAGCATTGTTATGAAAATTGTCCTGGATTATGTGATGACAGCAGTCATGGAGAATTGTGATGACAAGGATTATGCAGCATTGTGTTGACAGGGTATGGACTATTGTGATGACAATGGTCATGGAGCAATGTGATGAAAGTTTTCATGGAACATCCTGATGAAAAGTGCCTGGGAGAATTGTGACGATAAAGGCCATGGAGCATTGTGATGACAAGTGTCATGGAGCATTGTAATGGAAGGTTTCATTGTGCACTGTGATGACAAGGGGGATGGAGTATTGTGATGAAACTGGTCCTGGAGCATTGTGATAACAGAAGCCGTGGAGCATTGTGATGACAGGCATCATGGAGCATTGTGAAGAAAGGGACAATGGGGAATTGTAATGACAATAGAGAAATGTGATGAAAATGGTCAGCGAGCATAGTGATTAAAGTGGTCATTGAGAATTGTGATGAAAAGCGACATAGAGCATTGTGATGACAAAGGTCATGGAGAACTGTGATGACCAGGGTTATGTAGCATTGTGATGACACGGTCATGGAACATTGTGATGACAAGAATTCTGGAGCATTGTGATGACACGGGCATGAAGCATGGTGATGACAACAGACCTGGAGCATTGTGATGACAAGGGCATGGAGCATTGTGATTACAGGAGACATGGAGCATTGTGATGACATTGGCAGGGATCATTGTGATTACAGGGATCATGGAGCATTGTGATGACAAGTGTCATGCAATATTGTGCTGACACAGTTCATGGAGCATTTTGATGAGAGTGGCCTTGGAGCACATTGATGAGAGACGTCATGGGGCATTATGGTGACAGTGGTCAAGGAGCATTTTGATGAAAGTGTTCATGGAGCAACGTGATTATCAGGACAATGGAGCATTGTGAATACAAAGGCCATGGAGCATTGAGATAACAGAGTTCATGGAGCATTGTGATGAAAATGGTCATGGATCACTGTGAAACAAGTGTCCTGGAACCTATTGATGACATGGTTCATACAGCATTGAGATGACAAGGGCCAAGGCGAATTGTGATGAAATGTATCATGGGGCATTGTGGTGACATTGGTCATCTTGCATTGTGATGTCAGTGGTCATGTAGAATTTTGATTAAAGGTATCATGGGGCACTGTGATGACAAAGGCCAAGGAAGATTTTGATGACAAGTGTCATTGAGCAAAGGGTTGACACGGGAATGGAGTATTATGATGACAAGAGCTCTGGAGCATTTTGATGAAAAAGGCATGGAGCATTGTGAAGACAGTGCCCATGGAGCATAGTGATGAAAAATGCAGGGAACATTGTGATGTCTAGGTTCATGGAGCATTGTGATGAAAGTGGCCATTGAGCATTGAGATGACAGGCGTCATGAAGCATGGTGAAGACAGTGGTCATGGAGCATTGTGATAAAGGAGATCATGGAGCAATATGATATCACGGGCCATGGAGCATTGTGATGACAAGGGTCATGGGGCATTGTGCTGAAAGTGGTCATGGAGCATTGCGATGAAAAGCGCTATGGAGCATTGTGATGACAAGGGCCATGGAACATTGTAAAAACAGGTATCATTGGGCATTGTGATGAAAGGGGCATGGAGCATTTTTATGTAAGTTGCCATGGAGAGTTGTGATGAAAGGGATCATGTGGATTTGTAATGACAAGGGCCATGGAGCATTGTGATGAAACAAATCTTGGAGTATCTTGATGAAAGTTGTCATGGAGCATTGCGATGAAAAGCACCAAGGAACATTGTGATGACAAGAACCATCGAGCATTGTGATGACAAGTGTCATGGAGCATTGTGATGACAGGTGTCATGGAGCATCGTGATGACAAATGCCATGGAGAATTGTGATGAGAGGTGGCATTGGGCAATGTGACGAAAGGGATCATGGAGTACTGTGATTACAGGGGCCATGGAGCATTGTGATAACAAGTGACATGGAGAATAGTGATGACAGGCGTCATAGAGCATTGTGATGACAAGTGACATTTAGCATTTTGATGACATGGGTCATCAGGCATTGTGTTGACAGGGGTCATGGAGTATTGTGATGACAAAGGCAATAGAGCATTGTGATGACAGGGGTCATGGAGCACTGTGAAGACATGGGCCATGGAGCATTGTGAAGACAAGATTCATGGAGTATTGTGATGACACGGGCATGAAGCATGGTGATGACCACAGACCTGGAGCATTGTGATGACATTGGAAGGGATCATTGTGATTACAGGGATCATGGAGCATTGTGATGACAAGTGTCATGCAATATTGTGCTGACACAGATCAGGGAGCATTTTGATGAGAGTGGCCTTGGAGCGCAGTAATGAGAGACGTCATGGGGCATTATGGTGGCAGTGGTCAAGGAGCATTGTGATGAAAGTGTTCATGGAGCAACGCTATTATCGGGACAATGGAGCATTGTGAATACAAAGGCCATGGAGCATTGAGATGACAGGGTTCATGGAGCATTGTGATGAAAGTGATCATAGTTCATTGTGATGACAAGTGTCCTGGAACCTTGTGATGACACGGTTCATGGAGCATTGTGATGACAAGGACCATGGCGAATTGTGATGACATCTGTCATGGGGCATTGTGATGACAGTGGTCATCTAGAATTGTGATGAAAGGTATCATGGAGCACTGTGATGACAGGGGCCATGGAACATTGTGATGACAAAGGCCATGGAGCATTGTGATGACAAGTGTCATGGGGCATTTTGATGACATTGGCATGGAGCATTATGATGACAAGTGTTCTGGAGCATTGTGATGAAAAGGGCAGGGAACATTGTGATGACTGGGTTCATGGAGCATTGTGATGAAAGGGGCCATGGAGCATTGAGATGACAGGCCTCATGAGGCATGGTGATGACACTGGTCATGGAGCATTGTGATCAAAGAGATCATGGAGCAATATGATAACAGGGGCCATGGAGCATTGTGATGACAGGTGTATTGGAGCATTGTGATGAAAGTAGTCATGGATCATTGTGATGACATGTGTCCTGGAACACTGTGATGACACGGTTCATCGAGTATTGTGATGACAAGGGTCATAGCGAATTGTGATGACAGGTGTCATGGGGCATTGTGATGACATTGATCATCTAGGAATTGTGATGAAATGTATCATGGAGCACTGTGATGTCTGGGGGCATGAAGCATTGTTATGAAAATTGTCCTGGATTATGTGATGACAGCAGTCATGGAGAATTGTGATGACAAGGATTATGCAGCATTGTGTTGACAAGGGTATGGACTATTGTGATGACAATGGTCATGGAGCAATGTGATGAAAGTTTTCATGGAACATCGTGATGAAAAGTGCCTGGGAGAATTGTGACGATAAAGGCCATGGAGCATTGTGATGACAAGTGTCATGGAGCATTGTAATGAAAGGTTTCATTGTGCACTGTGATGACAAGGGGGATGGAGTATTGTGATGAAACTGGTCCTGGAGCATTGTGATAACAGAAGCCGTGGAGCATTGTGATGACAGGCATCATGGAGCATTGTGAAGAAAGGGACAATGGGGAGTTGTAATGACAATAGAGAAATGTGATGAAAATGGTCAGCGAGCATAGTGATTAAAGTGGTCATTGAGAATTGTGATGAAAAGCGACATAGAGCATTGTGATGACAAAGGTCATGGAGAACTGTGATGACCAGGGTTATGTAGCATTGTGATGACACGGTCATGGAACATTGTGATGACCAGAATTCTGGAGCATTGTGATGACACGGGCATGAAGCATGGTGATGACAACAGACCTGGAGCATTGTGATGACAAGGGCGTGGAGCATTGTGATTACAGGAGACATGGAGCATTGTGATGACATTGGCAGGGATCATTGTGATTACAGGGATCATGGAGCATTGTGATGACAAGTGTCATGCAATATTGTGCTGACACAGTTCATGGAGCATTTTGATGAGAGTGGCCTTGGAGCACATTGATGAGAGACGTCATGGGGCATTATGGTGACAGTGGTCAAGGAGCATTTTGATGAAAGTGTTCATGGAGCAATGTGATTATCAGGACAATGGAGCATTGTGAATACAAAGGCCATGGAGCATTGAGATAACAGAGTTCATGGAGCATTGTGATGAAAATGGTCATGGATCACTGTGAAACAAGTGTCCTGGAACCTATTGATGACATGGTTCATACAGCATTGAGATGACAAGGGCCAAGGCGAATTGTGATGAAATGTATCATGGGGCATTGTGGTGACATTGGTCATCTTGCATTGTGTGTCAGTGGTCATGTAGAATTTTGATTAAAGGTATCATGGGGCACTGTGATGACAAAGGCCAAGGAAGATTTTGATGACGTGTCATTGAGCAAAGGGTTGACACGGGAATGGAGTATTATGATGACAAGAGCTCTGGAGCATTTTGATGAAAAAGGCATGGAGCATTGTGAAGACAGTGCCCATGGAGCATTGTGATGAAAAGTGCAGGGAACATTGTGATGTCTAGGTTCATGGAGCATTGTGATGAAAGTGGCCATTGAGCATTGAGATGACAGGCGTCATGAAGCATGGTGAAGACAGTGGTCATGGATCATTGTGATGAAGGAGATCATGGAGCAATATGATATCACGGGCCATGGAGCATTGTGATGACAAGGGTCATGGGGCATTGTGCTGAAAGTGGTCATGGAGCATTGTGATGAAAAGCGCTATGGAGCATTGTGATGACAAGGGCCATGGATCATTGTAAAAACAGGTATCATTGGGCATTGTGATGAAAGGGGCATGGAGCAGTTTTATGTAAGTTGCCATGGAGAGTTGTGATGAAAGGGATCATGTGGATTTGTAATGACAAGGGCCATGGAGCATTGTGATGAAACAAATCTTGGAGTATCTTCATGAAAGTTGTCATGGAGCATTACGATGAAAAGCACCAAGGAACATTGTGATGACAAGAACCATCGAGCATTGTGATGACAAGTGTCATGGAGCATTGTGATGACAGGTGTCATGGAGCATCGTGATGACAAATGCCATGGAGAATTGTGATGAGAGGTGGCATTGGGCAATGTGACGAAAGGGATCATGGAGTACTGTGATTACAGGGGCCATGGAGCATTGTGATAACAAGTGACATGGAGAATAGTGATGACAGGCGTCATAGAGCATTGTGATGACAAGTGACATTTAGCATTTTGATGACATGGGTCATCAGGCATTGTGTTGACAGGGGTCATGGAGTATTGTGATGACAAAGGCAATAGAGCATTGTGATGACAGGGGTCATGGAGCACTGTGATGATATGGGCCATGGAGCATTGTGAAGACAAGATTCATGGAGTATTGTGATGACACGGGCATGAAGCATGGTGATGACCACAGACCTGGAGCATTGTGATGACATTGGCAGGGATCATTGTGATTACAGGGATCATGGAGCATTGTGATGACAAGTGTCATGCAATATTGTGCTGACACAGTTCATGGAGCATTTTGATGAGAGTGGCCTTGGAGCACATTGATGAGAGACGTCATGGGGCATTATGGTGACAGTGGTCAAGGAGCATTTTGATGAAAGTGTTCATGGAGCAACGTGATTATCAGGACAATGGAGCATTGTGAATACAAAGGCCATGGAGCATTGAGATAACAGAGTTCATGGAGCATTGTGATGAAAATGGTCATGGATCACTGTGAAACAAGTGTCCTGGAACCTATTGATGACATGGTTCATACAGCATTGAGATGACAAGGGCCAAGGCGAATTGTGATGAAATGTATCATGGGGCATTGTGGTGACATTGGTCATCTTGCATTGTGATGTCAGTGGTCATGTAGAATTTTGATTAAAGGGATCATGGGGCACTGTGATGACAAAGGCCAAGGAAGATTTTGATGACAAGTGTCATTGAGCAAAGGGTTGACACGGGAATGGAGTATTATGATGACAAGAGCTCTGGAGCATTTTGATGAAAAAGGCATGGAGCATTGTGAAGACAGTGCCCATGGAGCATTGTGATGAAAAGTGCAGGGAACATTGTGATGTCTAGGTTCATGGAGCATTGTGATGAAAGTGGCCATTGAGCATTGAGATGACAGGCGTCATGAAGCATGGTGAAGACAGTGGTCATGGAGCATTGTGATAAAGGAGATCATGGAGCAATATGATATCACGGGCCATGGAGCATTGTGATGACAAGGGTCATGGGGCATTGTGCTGAAAGTGGTCATGGAGCATTGCGATGAAAAGCGCTATGGAGCATTGTGATGACAAGGGCCATGGAACATTGTAAAAACAGGTATCATTGGGCATTGTGATGAAAGGGGCATGGAGCATTTTTATGTAAGTTGCCATGGAGAGTTGTGATGAAAGGGATCATGTGGATTTGTAATGACAAGGGCCATGGAGCATTTTGATGAAACAAATCTTGGAGTATCTTGATGAAAGTTGTCATGGAGCATTGCGATGAAAAGCACCAAGGAACATTGTGATGACAAGAACCATCGAGCATTGTGATGACAAGTGTCATGGAGCATTGTGATGACAGGTGTCATGGAGCATCGTGATGACAAATGCCATGGAGAATTGTGATGAGAGGTGGCATTGGGCAATGTGACGAAAGGGATCATGGAGTACTGTGATTACAGGGGCCATGGAGCATTGTGATAACAAGTGACATGGAGAATAGTGATGACAGGCGTCATAGAGCATTGTGATGACAAGTGACATTTAGCATTTTGATGACATGGGTCATCAGGCATTGTGTTGACAGGGGTCATGGAGTATTGTGATGACAAAGGCAATAGAGCATTGTGATGACAGGGGTCATGGAGCACTGTGATGACATGGGCCAAGGAGCATTGTGAAGACAAGATTCATGGAGTATTGTGATGACACGGGCATGAAGCATGGTGATGACCACAGACCTGGAGCATTGTGATGACATTGGCAGGGATCATTGTGATTACAGGGATCATGGAGCATTGTGATGACAAGTGTCATGCAATATTGTGCTGACACAGATCAGGGAGCATTTTGATGAGAGTGGCCTTGGAGCGCAGTAATGAGAGACGTCATGGGGCATTATGGTGGCAGTGGTCAAGGAGCATTGTGATGAAAGTGTTCATGGAGCAACGCTATTATCGGGACAATGGAGCATTGTGAATACAAAGGCCATGGAGCATTGAGATGACAGGGTTCATGGAGCATTGTGATGAAAGTGATCATAGTTCATTGTGATGACAAGTGTCCTGGAACCTTGTGATGACACGGTTCATGGAGCATTGTGATGACAAGGACCATGGCGAATTGTGATGACATCTGTCATGGGGCATTGTGATGACAGTGGTCATCTAGAATTGTGATGAAAGGTATCATGGAGCACTGTGATGACAGGGGCCATGGAACATTGTGATGACAAAGGCCATGGAGCATTGTGATGACAAGTGTCATGGGGCATTTTGATGACATTGGCATGGAGCATTATGATGACAAGTGTTCTGGAGCATTGTGATGAAAAGGGCAGGGAACATTGTGATGACTGGGTTCATGGAGCATTGTGATGAAAGGGGCCATGGAGCATTGAGATGACAGGCCTCATGAGGCATGGTGATGACACTGGTCATGGAGCATTGTGATCAAAGAGATCATGGAGCAATATGATAACAGGGGCCATGGAGCATTGTGATGACAGGTGTATTGGAGCATTGTGATGAAAGTAGTCATGGATCATTGTGATGACATGTGTCCTGGAACACTGTGATGACACGGTTCATCGAGTATTGTGATGACAAGGGTCATAGCGAATTGTGATGACAGGTGTCATGGGGCATTGTGATGACATTGATCATCTAGGAATTGTGATGAAATGTATCATGGAGCACTGTGATGTCTGGGGGCATGAAGCATTGTTATGAAAATTGTCCTGGATTATGTGATGACAGCAGTCATGGAGAATTGTGATGACAAGGATTATGCAGCATTGTGTTGACAAGGGTATGGACTATTGTGATGACAATGGTCATGGAGCAATGTGATGAAAGTTTTCATGGAACATCGTGATGAAAAGTGCCTGGGAGAATTGTGACGATAAAGGCCATGGAGCATTGTGATGACAAGTGTCATGGAGCATTGTAATGAAAGGTTTCATTGTGCACTGTGATGACAAGGGGGATGGAGTATTGTGATGAAACTGGTCCTGGAGCATTGTGATAACAGAAGCCGTGGAGCATTGTGATGACAGGCATCATGGAGCATTGTGAAGAAAGGGACAATGGGGAGTTATAATGACAATAGAGAAATGTGATGAAAATGGTCAGCGAGCATAGTGATTAAAGTGGTCATTGAGAATTGTGATGAAAAGCGACATAGAGCATTGTGATGACAAAGGTCATGGAGAACTGTGATGACCAGGGTTATGTAGCATTGTGATGACACGGTCATGGAACATTGTGATGACCAGAATTCTGGAGCATTGTGATGACACGGGCATGAAGCATGGTGATGACAACAGACCTGGAGCATTGTGATGACAAGGGCGTGGAGCATTGTGATTACAGGAGACATGGAGCATTGTGATGACATTGGCAGGGATCATTGTGATTACAGGGATCATGGAGCATTGTGATGACAAGTGTCATGCAATATTGTGCTGACACAGTTCATGGAGCATTTTGATGAGAGTGGCCTTGGAGCACATTGATGAGAGACGTCATGGGGCATTATGGTGACAGTGGTCAAGGAGCATTTTGATGAAAGTGTTCATGGAGCAATGTGATTATCAGGACAATGGAGCATTGTGAATACAAAGGCCATGGAGCATTGAGATAACAGAGTTCATGGAGCATTGTGATGAAAATGGTCATGGATCACTGTGAAACAAGTGTCCTGGAACCTATTGATGACATGGTTCATACAGCATTGAGATGACAAGGGCCAAGGCGAATTGTGATGAAATGTATCATGGGGCATTGTGGTGACATTGGTCATCTTGCATTGTGTGTCAGTGGTCATGTAGAATTTTGATTAAAGGTATCATGGGGCACTGTGATGACAAAGGCCAAGGAAGATTTTGATGACGTGTCATTGAGCAAAGGGTTGACACGGGAATGGAGTATTATGATGACAAGAGCTCTGGAGCATTTTGATGAAAAAGGCATGGAGCATTGTGAAGACAGTGCCCATGGAGCATTGTGATGAAAAGTGCAGGGAACATTGTGATGTCTAGGTTCATGGAGCATTGTGATGAAAGTGGCCATTGAGCATTGAGATGACAGGCGTCATGAAGCATGGTGAAGACAGTGGTCATGGATCATTGTGATGAAGGAGATCATGGAGCAATATGATATCACGGGCCATGGAGCATTGTGATGACAAGGGTCATGGGGCATTGTGCTGAAAGTGGTCATGGAGCATTGTGATGAAAAGCGCTATGGAGCATTGTGATGACAAGGGCCATGGATCATTGTAAAAACAGGTATCATTGGGCATTGTGATGAAAGGGGCATGGAGCAGTTTTATGTAAGTTGCCATGGAGAGTTGTGATGAAAGGGATCATGTGGATTTGTAATGACAAGGGCCATGGAGCATTGTGATGAAACAAATCTTGGAGTATCTTCATGAAAGTTGTCATGGAGCATTACGATGAAAAGCACCAAGGAACATTGTGATGACAAGAACCATCGAGCATTGTGATGACAAGTGTCATGGAGCATTGTGATGACAGGTGTCATGGAGCATCGTGATGACAAATGCCATGGAGAATTGTGATGAGAGGTGGCATTGGGCAATGTGACGAAAGGGATCATGGAGTACTGTGATTACAGGGGCCATGGAGCATTGTGATAACAAGTGACATGGAGAATAGTGATGACAGGCGTCATAGAGCATTGTGATGACAAGTGACATTTAGCATTTTGATGACATGGGTCATCAGGCATTGTGTTGACAGGGGTCATGGAGTATTGTGATGACAAAGGCAATAGAGCATTGTGATGACAGGGGTCATGGAGCACTGTGATGATATGGGCCATGGAGCATTGTGAAGACAAGATTCATGGAGTATTGTGATGACACGGGCATGAAGCATGGTGATGACCACAGACCTGGAGCATTGTGATGACATTGGCAGGGATCATTGTGATTACAGGGATCATGGAGCATTGTGATGACAAGTGTCATGCAATATTGTGCTGACACAGTTCATGGAGCATTTTGATGAGAGTGGCCTTGGAGCACATTGATGAGAGACGTCATGGGGCATTATGGTGACAGTGGTCAAGGAGCATTTTGATGAAAGTGTTCATGGAGCAACGTGATTATCAGGACAATGGAGCATTGTGAATACAAAGGCCATGGAGCATTGAGATAACAGAGTTCATGGAGCATTGTGATGAAAATGGTCATGGATCACTGTGAAACAAGTGTCCTGGAACCTATTGATGACATGGTTCATACAGCATTGAGATGACAAGGGCCAAGGCGAATTGTGATGAAATGTATCATGGGGCATTGTGGTGACATTGGTCATCTTGCATTGTGATGTCAGTGGTCATGTAGAATTTTGATTAAAGGGATCATGGGGCACTGTGATGACAAAGGCCAAGGAAGATTTTGATGACAAGTGTCATTGAGCAAAGGGTTGACACGGGAATGGAGTATTATGATGACAAGAGCTCTGGAGCATTTTGATGAAAAAGGCATGGAGCATTGTGAAGACAGTGCCCATGGAGCATTGTGATGAAAAGTGCAGGGAACATTGTGATGTCTAGGTTCATGGAGCATTGTGATGAAAGTGGCCATTGAGCATTGAGATGACAGGCGTCATGAAGCATGGTGAAGACAGTGGTCATGGAGCATTGTGATAAAGGAGATCATGGAGCAATATGATATCACGGGCCATGGAGCATTGTGATGACAAGGGTCATGGGGCATTGTGCTGAAAGTGGTCATGGAGCATTGCGATGAAAAGCGCTATGGAGCATTGTGATGACAAGGGCCATGGAACATTGTAAAAACAGGTATCATTGGGCATTGTGATGAAAGGGGCATGGAGCATTTTTATGTAAGTTGCCATGGAGAGTTGTGATGAAAGGGATCATGTGGATTTGTAATGACAAGGGCCATGGAGCATTTTGATGAAACAAATCTTGGAGTATCTTGATGAAAGTTGTCATGGAGCATTGCGATGAAAAGCACCAAGGAACATTGTGATGACAAGAACCATCGAGCATTGTGATGACAAGTGTCATGGAGCATTGTGATGACAGGTGTCATGGAGCATCGTGATGACAAATGCCATGGAGAATTGTGATGAGAGGTGGCATTGGGCAATGTGACGAAAGGGATCATGGAGTACTGTGATTACAGGGGCCATGGAGCATTGTGATAACAAGTGACATGGAGAATAGTGATGACAGGCGTCATAGAGCATTGTGATGACAAGTGACATTTAGCATTTTGATGACATGGGTCATCAGGCATTGTGTTGACAGGGGTCATGGAGTATTGTGATGACAAAGGCAATAGAGCATTGTGATGACAGGGGTCATGGAGCACTGTGATGACATGGGCCAAGGAGCATTGTGAAGACAAGATTCATGGAGTATTGTGATGACACGGGCATGAAGCATGGTGATGACCACAGACCTGGAGCATTGTGATGACATTGGCAGGGATCATTGTGATTACAGGGATCATGGAGCATTGTGATGACAAGTGTCATGCAATATTGTGCTGACACAGATCAGGGAGCATTTTGATGAGAGTGGCCTTGGAGCGCAGTAATGAGAGACGTCATGGGGCATTATGGTGGCAGTGGTCAAGGAGCATTGTGATGAAAGTGTTCATGGAGCAACGCTATTATCGGGACAATGGAGCATTGTGAATACAAAGGCCATGGAGCATTGAGATGACAGGGTTCATGGAGCATTGTGATGAAAGTGATCATAGTTCATTGTGATGACAAGTGTCCTGGAACCTTGTGATGACACGGTTCATGGAGCATTGTGATGACAAGGACCATGGCGAATTGTGATGACATCTGTCATGGGGCATTGTGATGACAGTGGTCATCTAGAATTGTGATGAAAGGTATCATGGAGCACTGTGATGACAGGGGCCATGGAACATTGTGATGACAAAGGCCATGGAGCATTGTGATGACAAGTGTCATGGGGCATTTTGATGACATTGGCATGGAGCATTATGATGACAAGTGTTCTGGAGCATTGTGATGAAAAGGGCAGGGAACATTGTGATGACTGGGTTCATGGAGCATTGTGATGAAAGGGGCCATGGAGCATTGAGATGACAGGCCTCATGAGGCATGGTGATGACACTGGTCATGGAGCATTGTGATCAAAGAGATCATGGAGCAATATGATAACAGGGGCCATGGAGCATTGTGATGACAGGTGTATTGGAGCATTGTGATGAAAGTAGTCATGGATCATTGTGATGACATGTGTCCTGGAACACTGTGATGACACGGTTCATCGAGTATTGTGATGACAAGGGTCATAGCGAATTGTGATGACAGGTGTCATGGGGCATTGTGATGACATTGATCATCTAGGAATTGTGATGAAATGTATCATGGAGCACTGTGATGTCTGGGGGCATGAAGCATTGTTATGAAAATTGTCCTGGATTATGTGATGACAGCAGTCATGGAGAATTGTGATGACAAGGATTATGCAGCATTGTGTTGACAAGGGTATGGACTATTGTGATGACAATGGTCATGGAGCAATGTGATGAAAGTTTTCATGGAACATCGTGATGAAAAGTGCCTGGGAGAATTGTGACGATAAAGGCCATGGAGCATTGTGATGACAAGTGTCATGGAGCATTGTAATGAAAGGTTTCATTGTGCACTGTGATGACAAGGGGGATGGAGTATTGTGATGAAACTGGTCCTGGAGCATTGTGATAACAGAAGCCGTGGAGCATTGTGATGACAGGCATCATGGAGCATTGTGAAGAAAGGGACAATGGGGAGTTGTAATGACAATAGAGAAATGTGATGAAAATGGTCAGCGAGCATAGTGATTAAAGTGGTCATTGAGAATTGTGATGAAAAGCGACATAGAGCATTGTGATGACAAAGGTCATGGAGAACTGTGATGACCAGGGTTATGTAGCATTGTGATGACACGGTCATGGAACATTGTGATGACCAGAATTCTGGAGCATTGTGATGACACGGGCATGAAGCATGGTGATGACAACAGACCTGGAGCATTGTGATGACAAGGGCGTGGAGCATTGTGATTACAGGAGACATGGAGCATTGTGATGACATTGGCAGGGATCATTGTGATTACAGGGATCATGGAGCATTGTGATGACAAGTGTCATGCAATATTGTGCTGACACAGTTCATGGAGCATTTTGATGAGAGTGGCCTTGGAGCACATTGATGAGAGACGTCATGGGGCATTATGGTGACAGTGGTCAAGGAGCATTTTGATGAAAGTGTTCATGGAGCAATGTGATTATCAGGACAATGGAGCATTGTGAATACAAAGGCCATGGAGCATTGAGATGACAGAGTTCATGGAGCATTGTGATGAAAATGGTCATGGATCACTGTGAAACAAGTGTCCTGGAACCTATTGATGACATGGTTCATACAGCATTGAGATGACAAGGGCCAAGGCGAATTGTGATGAAATGTATCATGGGGCATTGTGGTGACATTGGTCATCTTGCATTGTGATGTCAGTGGTCATGTAGAATTTTGATTAAAGGTATCATGGGGCACTGTGATGACAAAGGCCAAGGAAGATTTTGATGACGTGTCATTGAGCAAAGGGTTGACACGGGAATGGAGTATTATGATGACAAGAGCTCTGGAGCATTTTGATGAAAAAGTCATGGAGCATTGTGAAGACAGTGCCCATGGAGCATTGTGATGAAAAGTGCAGGGAACATTGTGATGTCTAGGTTCATGGAGCATTGTGATGAAAGTGGCCATTGAGCATTGAGATGACAGGCGTCATGAAGCATGGTGAAGACAGTGGTCATGGATCATTGTGATGAAGGAGATCATGGAGCAATATGATATCACGGGCCATGGAGCATTGTGATGACAAGGGTCATGGGGCATTGTGCTGAAAGTGGTCATGGAGCATTGTGATGAAAAGCGCTATGGAGCATTGTGATGACAAGGGCCATGGATCATTGTAAAAACAGGTATCATTGGGCATTGTGATGAAAGGGGCATGGAGCATTTTTATGTAAGTTGCCATGGAGAGTTGTGATGAAAGGGATCATGTGGATTTGTAATGACAAGGGCCATGGAGCATTGTGATGAAACAAATCTTGGAGTATCTTGATGAAAGTTGTCATGGAGCATTACGATGAAAAGCACCAAGGAACATTGTGATGACAAGAACCATCGAGCTTTGTGATGACAAGTGTCATGGAGCATTGTGATGACAGGTGTCATGGAGCATCGTGATGACAAATGCCATGGAGAATTGTGATGAGAGGTGGCATTGGGCAATGTGACGAAAGGGATCATGGAGTACGGTGATTACAGGGGCCATGGAGCATTGTGATAACAAGTGACATGGAGAATAGTGATGACAGGCGTCATAGAGCATTGTGATGACAAGTGACATTTAGCATTTTGATGACATGGGTCATCAGGCATTGTGTTGACAGGGGTCATGGAGTATTGTGATGACAAAGGCAATAGAGCATTGTGATGACAGGGGTCATGGAGCACTGTGATGATATGGGCCATGGAGCATTGTGAAGACAAGATTCATGGAGTATTGTGATGACACGGGCATGAAGCATGGTGATGACCACAGACCTGGAGCATTGTGATGACATTGGCAGGGATCATTGTGATTACAGGGATCATGGAGCATTGTGATGACAAGTGTCACGCAATATTGTGCTGACACAGATCAGGGAGCATTTTGATGAGAGTGGCCTTGCAGCGCAGTAATGAGAGACGTCATGGGGCATTATGGTGACAATGGTCAAGGAGAATTGTGATGAAAGTGTTCATGGAGTAACGCTATTATCGGGACAATGGAGCATTGTGAATACAAAGGCCATGGAGCATTGAGATAACAGAGTTCATGGAGCATTGTGATGAAAATGGTCATGGATCACTGTGAAACAAGTGTCCTGGAACCTATTGATGACACGGTTCATACAGCATTGAGATGACAAGGGCCAAGGCGAATTGTGATGAAATGTATCATGGGGCATTGTGGTGACATTGGTCATCTTGCATTGTGATGTCAGTGGTCATGTAGAATTTTGATTAAAGGTATCATGGGGCACTGTGATGACAAAGGCCAAGGAAGATTTTGATGACGTGTCATTGAGCAAAGGGTTGACACGGGAATGGAGTATTATGATGACAAGAGCTCTGGAGCATTTTGATGAAAAAGGCATGGAGCATTGTGAAGACAGTGCCCATGGAGCATTGTGATGAAAAGTGCAGGGAACATTGTGATGTCTAGGTTCATGGAGCATTGTGATGAAAGTGGCCATTGAGCATTGAGATGACAGGCGTCATGAAGCATGGTGAAGACAGTGGTCATGGATCATTGTGATGAAGGAGATCATGGAGCAATATGATATCACGGGCCATGGAGCATTGTGATGACAAGGGTCATGGGGCATTGTGCTGAAAGTGGTCATGGAGCATTGTGATGAAAAGCGCTATGGAGCATTGTGATGACAAGGGCCATGGATCATTGTAAAAACAGGTATCATTGGGCATTGTGATGAAAGGGGCATGGAGCATTTTTATGTAAGTTGCCATGGAGAGTTGTGATGAAAGGGATCATGTGGATTTGTAATGACAAGGGCCATGGAGCATTGTGATGAAACAAATCTTGGAGTATCTTGATGAAAGTTGTCATGGAGCATTACGATGAAAAGCACCAAGGAACATTGTGATGACAAGAACCATCGAGCATTGTGATGACAAGTGTCATGGAGCATTGTGATGACAGGTGTCATGGAGCATCGTGATGACAAATGCCATGGAGAATTGTGATGAGAGGTGGCATTGGGCAATGTGACGAAAGGGATCATGGAGTACTGTGATTACAGGGGCCATGGAGCATTGTGATAACAAGTGACATGGAGAATAGTGATGACAGGCGTCATAGAGCATTGTGATGACAAGTGACATTTAGCATTTTGATGACATGGGTCATCAGGCATTGTGTTGACAGGGGTCATGGAGTATTGTGATGACAAAGGCAATAGAGCATTGTGATGACAGGGGTCATGGAGCACTGTGATGACATGGGCCATGGAGCATTGTGAAGACAAGATTCATGGAGTATTGTGATGACACGGGCATGAAGCATGGTGATGACCACAGACCTGGAGCATTGTGATGACATTGGCAGGGATCATTGTGATTACAGGGATCATGGAGCATTGTGATGACAAGTGTCATGCAATATTGTGCTGACACAGATCAGGGAGCATTTTGATGAGAGTGGCCTTGCAGCGCAGTAATGAGAGACGTCATGGGGCATTATGGTGACAATGGTCAAGGAGAATTGTGATGAAAGTGTTCATGGAGTAACGCTATTATCGGGACAATGGAGCATTGTGAATACAAAGGCCATGGAGCATTGAGATAACAGAGTTCATGGAGCATTGTGATGAAAGTGGTCATGGATCACTGTGAAGACAAGTATCCTGGAACCTTGTGATGACACGGTTCATACAGCATTGAGATGACAAGGGCCAAGGAGAATTGTGATGACACGTGTCATGGGGCATTGTGATGACATTGGTCATCTTGCATTGTGATGACAGTGGTCATGTAGAATTTTGATTAAAGGTATCATGGAGCACTGTGATGACAAAGGCCAAGGAAGATTTTGATGACAAGTGTCATTGAGCAATGGGATGACGCGATTTTGGAGTATTATGATGACAAGTGTTCTGGAGCATTGTGATGACAAGGGCATGGAGCATTGTGATTACAGAGGCCATGGAGCATTGTGATGACAACGGCATGGAGTATTGTGATGACAGGGGTCATTGAGCATTGTGATTACAAAGACCATGAGGCATTGTGATGACAGGGGCCTTGGAGCATTGTGATGACAATGGTCATCGAGCCTTGTGATGAGAGGGGTCATAGAGCATTGTCATGAGAAAGACCATGGAGCATGGTGATAACAGAGGCCATGGAACATTGTGATGACAAGGCCATGTACCATTGTGATTATATCTGTCATGGAGCATTGTGATGACAAGGGCAGGGAACATTGTGGTGACCGGGGTCATGGAGCATTTTGATGACAACTTTCATGGAACGTTTAATGACAGGGGTCATGGAGCATTGTGTTGAAAGGGAACATGGAGCAGTGTGATTACAGGGTCCATGGAACATTGTGAATACATAGGCCATGGAACAATGTGATGACAGGGGTCATGTAGAATTGTGATGACAGGGTCATGGAGCATTGTGATTACAGGGGTTATGGGGCACTGTGATGACAGGGGGCATGGAGCATTGTGATGAAAATTGTCCTGGAGCATTGTGATGACAGTGGTCACAGAGAATTGGGATGAAAGGTATCATGCAGCATTGTGATGACAATGGTCATGGACCATATTGATGATAGGGGTCATGGAACATTCTGATGACAAGGTTCATAAAGCATTTTGATGACAGGGGTCATGGAGCATTGTGTTGACACGGGCATGGAGCATTGTAGTGATAGGATATCTGAAGCATTGTGATGAAAAGGGGATAGAGCATTTTGACGACAGGGTCCAAGGAGCATTGTGCCGACAATGGCACGGAGCACTGTGATGAAAACGGTACTGGAGCACTGTGAGGAAAGGAGTCATGGATCATTGTGATGACAGGGGTCATGGAGCTTTGTGATGACAAGGGTCATGGAGCATTGTGATGACACGGTCAAGGAACATTGCGATGACAAGATTTCAGGAGCATTGTGATGAAAGGGCATGGAGCATTGTGATTAAAGGTGACAAGAAGCATTGTGATGATATGGGCAGAGAACTTTGTGATGACAGGGGTCATGGAACATTGTGATGAAAAGTGTCATGGAACATTGCGGTGACAGGGATCATGGAGCTTTTTGGTAAGAGAGTCCTAAGAGATTTGTGATGGCAGGCATCATGGGGCATTGTGATGACAGCCGTCTTGGAGCAATGTGATGACTAGTGTCATGGGGCATTTTGATGGCATTGGTATGGAACATTATGATGACAAGTGTTCTGGAACATTTTGATGACAAGGGCATGGAGCATTGTGATGACAGGGCCCATGGAGCATTGTGATGAAAAGGGCAGGGAACATTGTGATGACTGGGTTCATGGAGCATTGTGATGAAAGGGGCCATGGAGCATTGAGATGACAGGCGTCATGAGGCATGGTGATGACACTGGTCATGGAGCATTGTGATCAAAGAGATCATGGAGCAATATGATAACAGGGGCCATGGAGCATTGTGATGACAGGTGTATTGGAGCATTGTGATGAAAGTAGTCATGGATCATTGTGATGACATGTGTCCTGGAACACTGTGATGACACGGTTCATCGAGTATTGTGATGACAAGGGTCATAGCGAATTGTGATGACAGGTGTCATGGGGCATTGTGATGACATTGATCATCTAGGAATTGTGATGAAATGTATCATGGAGCACTGTGATGTCTGGGGGCATGAAGCATTGTTATGAAAATTGTCCTGGATTATGTGATGACAGCAGTCATGGAGAATTGTGATGACAAGGATTATGCAGCATTGTGTTGACAAGGGTATGGACTATTGTGATGACAATGGTCATGGAGCAATGTGATGAAAGTTTTCATGGAACATCGTGATGAAAAGTGCCTGGGAGAATTGTGACGATAAAGGCCATGGAGCATTGTGATGACAAGTGTCATGGAGCATTGTAATGAAAGGTTTCATTGTGCACTGTGATGACAAGGGGGATGGAGTATTGTGATGAAACTGGTCCTGGAGCATTGTGATAACAGAAGCCGTGGAGCATTGTGATGACAGGCATCATGGAGCATTGTGAAGAAAGGGACAATGGGGAATTGTAATGACAATAGAGAAATGTGATGAAAATGGTCAGCGAGCATAGTGATTAAAGTGGTCATTGAGAATTGTGATGAAAAGCGACATAGAGCATTGTGATGACAAAGGTCATGGAGAACTGTGATGACCAGGGTTATGTAGCATTGTGATGACACGGTCATGGAACATTGTGATGACAAGAATTCTGGAGCATTGTGATGACACGGGCATGAAGCATGGTGATGACAACAGACCTGGAGCATTGTGATGACAAGGGCGTGGAGCATTGTGATTACAGGAGACATGGAGCATTGTGATGACATTGGCAGGGATCATTGTGATTACAGGGATCATGGAGCATTGTGATGACAAGTGTCATGCAATATTGTGCTGACACAGTTCATGGAGCATTTTGATGAGAGTGGCCTTGGAGCACATTGATGAGAGACGTCATGGGGCATTATGGTGACAGTGGTCAAGGAGCATTTTGATGAAAGTGTTCATGGAGCAACGTGATTATCAGGACAATGGAGCATTGTGAATACAAAGGCCATGGAGCATTGAGATAACAGAGTTCATGGAGCATTGTGATGAAAATGGTCATGGATCACTGTGAAACAAGTGTCCTGGAACCTATTGATGACATGGTTCATACAGCATTGAGATGACAAGGGCCAAGGCGAATTGTGATGAAATGTATCATGGGGCATTGTGGTGACATTGGTCATCTTGCATTGTGATGTCAGTGGTCATGTAGAATTTTGATTAAAGGTATCATGGGGCACTGTGATGACAAAGGCCAAGGAAGATTTTGATGACAAGTGTCATTGAGCAAAGGGTTGACACGGGAATGGAGTATTATGATGACAAGAGCTCTGGAGCATTTTGATGAAAAAGGCATGGAGCATTGTGAAGACAGTGCCCATGGAGCATTGTGATGAAAAGTGCAGGGAACATTGTGATGTCTAGGTTCATGGAGCATTGTGATGAAAGTGGCCATTGAGCATTGAGATGACAGGCGTCATGAAGCATGGTGAAGAGAGTGGTCATGGAGCATTGTGATAAAGGAGATCATGGAGCAATATGATATCACGGGCCATGGAGCATTGTGATGACAAGGGTCATGGGGCATTGTGCTGAAAGTGGTCATGGAGCATAGCGATGAAAAGCGCTATGGAGCATTGTGATGACAAGGGCCATGGAACATTGTAAAAACAGGTATCATTGGGCATTGTGATGAAAGGGGCATGGAGCATTTTTATGTAAGTTGCCATGGAGAGTTGTGATGAAAGGGATCATGTGGATTTGTAATGACAAGGGCCATGGAGCATTGTGATGAAACAAATCTTGGAGTATCTTGATGAAAGTTGTCATGGAGCATTGCGATGAAAAGCACCAAGGAACATTGTGATGACAAGAACCATCGAGCATTGTGATGACAAGTGTCATGGAGCATTGTGATGACAGGTGTCATGGAGCATCGTGATGACAAATGCCATGGAGAATTGTGATGAGAGGTGGCATTGGGCAATGTGACGAAAGGGATCATGGAGTACTCTGATTACAGGGGCCATGGACCATTGTGATAACAAGTGACATGGAGAATAGTGATGACAGGCGTCATAGAGCATTGTGATGACAAGTGACATTTAGCATTTTGATGACATGGGTCATCAGGCATTGTGTTGACAGGGGTCATGGAGTATTGTGATGACAAAGGCAATAGAGCATTGTGATGACAGGGGTCATGGAGCACTGTGATGACATGGGCCATGGAGCATTGTGAAGACAAGATTCATGGAGTATTGTGATGACACGGGCATGAAGCATGGTGATGACCACAGACCTGGAGCATTGTGATGACATTGGCAGGGATCATTGTGATTACAGGGATCATGGAGAATTGTGATGACAAGTGTCATGCAATATTGTGCTGACACAGATCAGGGAGCATTTTGATGAGAGTGGCCTTGGAGCGCAGTAATGAGAGACGTCATGGGGCATTATGGTGGCAGTGGTCAAGGAGCATTGTGATGAAAGTGTTCATGGAGCAACGCTATTATCGGGACAATGGAGCATTGTGAATACAAAGGCCATGGAGCATTGAGATGACAGGGTTCATGGAGCATTGTGATGAAAGTGATCATAGTTCATTGTGATGACAAGTGTCCTGGAACCTTGTGATGACACGGTTCATGGAGCATTGTGATGACAAGGACCATGGCGAATTGTGATGACATCTGTCATGGGGCATTGTGATGACAGTGGTCATCTAGAATTGTGATGAAAGGTATCATGGAGCACTGTGATGACAGGGGCCATGGAACATTGTGATGACAATGGCCATGGAGCATTGTGATGACAAGTGTCATGGGGCACTTTGATGACATTGGCATGGAGCATTATGATGACAAGTGTTCTGGAGCATTGTGATGAAAAGGGCAGGGAACATTGTGATGACTGGGTTCATGGAGCATTGTGATGAAAGGGGCCATGGAGCATTGAGATGACAGGCCTCATGAGGCATGGTGATGACACTGGTCATGGAGCATTGTGATCAAAGAGATCATGGAGCAATATGATAACAGGGGCCATGGAGCATTGTGATGACAGGTGTATTTGAGCATTGTGATGAAAGTAGTCATGGATCATTGTGATGACATGTGTCCTGGAACACTGTGATGACACGGTTCATCGAGTATTGTGATGACAAGGGTCATAGCGAATTGTGATGACAGGTGTCATGGGGCATTGTGATGACATTGATCATCTAGGAATTGTGATGAAATGTATCATGGAGCACTGTGATGACTGGGGGCATGAAGCATTGTTATGAAAATTGTCCTGGATTATGTGATGACAGCAGTCATGGAGAATTGTGATGACAAGGATTATGCAGCATTGTGTTGACAGGGTATGGACTATTGTGATGACAATGGTCATGGAGCAATGTGATGAAAGTTTTCATGGAACATCGTGATGAAAAGTGCCTGGGAGCATTGTGACGATAAAGGCCATGGAGCATTGTGATGACAAGTGTCATGGAGCATTGTAATGAAATGTTTCATTGTGCACTGTGATGACAAGGGGGATGGAGTATTGTGATGAAACTGGTCCTGGAGCATTGTGGTAACAGAAGCCGTGGAGCATTGTGATGACAGGCATCATGGAGCATTGTGAAGAAAGGGACAATGGGGAATTGTAATGACAATAGAGAAATGTGATGAAAATGGTCAGCGAGCATAGTGATTAAAGTGGTCATTGAGAATTGTGATGAAAAGCGACATAGAGCATTGTGATGACAAAGGTCATGGAGAACTGTGATGACCAGGGTTATGTAGCATTGGGATGACACGGTCATGGAACATTGTGATGACCAGAATTCTGGAGCATTGTGATGACACGGGCATGAAGCATGGTGATGACAACAGACCTGGAGCATTGTGATGACAAGGGCGTGGAGCATTGTGATTACAGGAGACATGGAGCATTGTGATGACATTGGCAGGGATCATTGTGATTACAGGGATCATGGAGCATTGTGATGACAAGTGTCATGCAATATTGTGCTGACACAGTTCATGGAGCATTTTGATGAGAGTGGCCTTGGAGCACATTGATGAGAGACGTCATGGGGCATTATGGTGACAGTGGTCAAGGAGCATTTTGATGAAAGTGTTCATGGAGCAACGTGATTATCAGGACAATGGAGCATTGTGAATACAAAGGCCATGGAGCATTGAGATAACAGAGTTCATGGAGCATTGTGATGAAAATGGTCATGGATCACTGTGAAACAAGTGTCCTGGAACCTATTGATGACATGGTTCATACAGCATTGAGATGACAAGGGCCAAGGCGAATTGTGATGAAATGTATCATGGGGCATTGTGGTGACATTGGTCATCTTGCATTGTGATGTCAGTGGTCATGTAGAATTTTGATTAAAGGTATCATGGGGCACTGTGATGACAAAGGCCAAGGAAGATTTTGATGACAAGTGTCATTGAGCAAAGGGTTGACACGGGAATGGAGTATTATGATGACAAGAGCTCTGGAGCATTTTGATGAAAAAGGCATGGAGCATTGTGAAGACAGTGCCCATGGAGCATTGTGATGAAAAGTGCAGGGAACATTGTGATGTCTAGGTTCATGGAGCATTGTGATGAAAGTGGCCATTGAGCATTGAGATGACAGGCGTCATGAAGCATGGTGAAGACAGTGGTCATGGAGCATTGTGATGAAGGAGATCATGGAGCAATATGATATCACGGGCCATGGAGCATTGTGATGACAAGGGTCATGGGGCATTGTGCTGAAAGTGGTCATGGAGCATTGCGATGAAAAGCGCTATGGAGCATTGTGATGACAAGGGCCATGGATCATTGTAAGAACAGGTATCATTGGGCATTGTGATGAAAGGGGCATGGAGCATTTTTATGTAAGTTGCCATGGAGAGTTGTGATGAAAGGGATCATGTGGATTTGTAATGACAAGGGCCATGGAGCATTGTGATGAAACAAATCTTGGAGTATCTTGATGAAAGTTGTCATGGAGCATTGCGATGAAAAGCACCAAGGAACATTGTGATGACAAGAACCATCGAGCATTGTGATGACAAGTGTCATGGAGCATTGTGATGACAGGTGTCATGGAGCATCGTGATGACAAATGCCATGGAGAATTGTGATGAGAGGTGGCATTGGGCAATGTGACGAAAGGGATCATGGAGTACTGTGATTACAGGGGCCATGGAGCATTGTGATAACAAGTGACATGGAGAATAGTGATGACAGGCGTCATAGAGCATTGTGATGACAAGTGACATTTAGCATTTTGATGACATGGGTCATCAGGCATTGTGTTGACAGGGGTCATGGAGTATTGTGATGACAAAGGCAATAGAGCATTGTGAGGACAGGGGTCATGGAGCACTGTGATGACATGGGCCATGGAGCATTGTGAAGACAAGATTCATGGAGTATTGTGATGACACGGGCATGAAGCATGGTGATGACCACAGACCTGGAGCATTGTGATGACATTGGCAGGGATCGTTGTGATTACAGGGATCATGGAGCATTGTGATGACAAGTGTCATGCAATATTGTGCTGACACAGATCAGGGAGCATTTTGATGGGAGTGGCCTTGGAGCGCAGTAATGAGAGACGTCATGGGGCATTATGGTGGCAGTGGTCAAGGAGCATTGTGATGAAAGTGTTCATGGAGCAACGCTATTATCGGGACAATGGAGCATTGTGAATACAAAGGCCATGGAGCATTGAGATAACAGAGTTCATGGAGCATTGTGATGAAAGTGGTCATGGATCACTGTGATGACAAGTGTCCTGGAACCTAGTGATGACACGGTTCATACCGCATTGAGATGACAAGGGCCAAGGAGAATTGTGATGACACGTGTCATGGGGCATTGTGATGACATTGGTCATCTTGCATTGTGATGACAGTGGTCATGTAGAATTTTGATTAAAGTTATCATGGAGAACTGTGATGACAAAGGCCAAGGAAGATTTTGATGACAAGTGTCATTGAGCAATGGGATGACACGGGATTGGAGTATTATGATGACAAGTGTTCTGGAGCATTGTGATGACAAGGGCATGGAGCATTGTGATTACAGAGGCCATGGAGCATTGTGATGACAACGGCATGGAGTATTGTGATGACAGGGGTCATTGAGCATTGTGATTACAAAGACCATGAGGCATTGTGATGACAGGGGCCTTGGAGCATTGTGATGACAATGGTCATCGAGCATTGGGATGAGAGGGGTCATACAGCATTGTGATGAGAAAGACCATGGAGCATGGTGATGACAGATGCCATGGAACATTGTGATGACAAGGCCATGTACCATTTTGATTACAAGGGTCATGGAGCATTGTGATGACAAGGGCAGGGAACCTTGTGGTGACCGGGGTCATGGAGCATTTTGATGACAACTTTCATGGAACGTTGTGATAACAGGGGTCATGGAGCATTGTGTTGAAAGGGAACATGGAGCACTGTGATTACAGGGTCCATGGAACATTGTGAATACATAGGCCATGGAACAATGTGATGAAAGGTGTCATGTAGCATTGTGATGACAGGGTCATGGAGCATTGTGATTACAGGTGTTAAGGGGCACTGTGATGACAGGGGGCATGGAGCATTGTGATGAAAAGTGTCATCGAACATTGTGTTGACAGGGATCATGGAGCTTTTTTGTAAGAGAGGCCTTGGATCTTAGTGATGGCAGGTGTCATGGGGCATTGTGATGACAGCGGTCTTGGAGCATTGTGATGAAAGGGGTCATGGAGCACTGTGATTCCACGGACCATGGAGCATTGTGAATACAAAGGCTATGGAGCATTGAGATGACAGGGTTCATGGAGCATTGTGATGAAAGTGATCATAGTTCATTGTGATGACAAGTGTCTTGGAACCTTGTGATGACACGGTTCATGGAGCATTGTGATGACAAGGACCATGGCGAATTGTGATGACATCTGTCATGGGGCATTGTGATGACAGTGGTCATCTAGAATTGTGATGAAAGGTATCATGGAGCACTGTGATGACAGGGGCCATGGAACATTGTGATGACAAAGGCCATGGAGCATTATGATGACAAGTGTCATGGGGCATTTTGATGACATTGGCATGGAGCATTATGATGACAAGTGTTCTGGAGCATTGTGATGAAAAGGGCAGGGAACATTGTGATGACTGGGTTCATGGAGCATTGTGATGAAAGGGGCCATGGAGCATTGAGATGACAGGCGTCATGAGGCATGGTGATGACACTGGTCATGGAGCATTGTGATCAAAGAGATCATGGAGCAATATGATAACAGGGGCCATGGAGCATTGTGATGACAGGTGTATTGGAGCATTGTGATGAAAGTAGTCATGGATCATTGTGATGACATGTGTCCTGGAACACTGTGATGACACGGTTCATCGAGTATTGTGATGACAAGGGTCATAGCGAATTGTGATGACAGGTGTCATGGGGCATTGTGATGACATTGATCATCTAGGAATTGTGATGAAATGTATCATGGAGCACTGTGATGTCTGGGGGCATGAAGCATTGTTATGAAAATTGTCCTGGATTATGTGATGACAGCAGTCATGGAGAATTGTGATGACAAGGATTATGCAGCATTGTGTTGACAAGGGTATGGACTATTGTGATGACAATGGTCATGGAGCAATGTGATGAAAGTTTTCATGGAACATCGTGATGAAAAGTGCCTGGGAGAATTGTGACGATAAAGGCCATGGAGCATTGTGATGACAAGTGTCATGGAGCATTGTAATGAAAGGTTTCATTGTGCACTGTGATGACAAGGGGGATGGAGTATTGTGATGAAACTGGTCCTGGAGCATTGTGATAACAGAAGCCGTGGAGCATTGTGATGACAGGCATCATGGAGCATTGTGAAGAAAGGGACAATGGGGAGTTGTAATGACAATAGAGAAATGTGATGAAAATGGTCAGCGAGCATAGTGATTAAAGTGGTCATTGAGAATTGTGATGAAAAGCGACATAGAGCATTGTGATGACAAAGGTCATGGAGAACTGTGATGACCAGGGTTATGTAGCATTGGGATGACACGGTCATGGAACATTGTGATGACCAGAATTCTGGAGCATTGTGATGACACGGGCATGAAGCATGGTGATGACAACAGACCTGGAGCATTGTGATGACAAGGGCGTGGAGCATTGTGATTACAGGAGACATGGAGCATTGTGATGACATTGGCAGGGATCATTGTGATTACAGGGATCATGGAGCATTGTGATGACAAGTGTCATGCAATATTGTGCTGACACAGTTCATGGAGCATTTTGATGAGAGTGGCCTTGGAGCACATTGATGAGAGACGTCATGGGGCATTATGGTGACAGTGGTCAAGGAGCATTTTGATGAAAGTGTTCATGGAGCAATGTGATTATCAGGACAATGGAGCATTGTGAATACAAAGGCCATGGAGCATTGAGATAACAGAGTTCATGGAGCATTGTGATGAAAATGGTCATGGATCACTGTGAAACAAGTGTCCTGGAACCTATTGATGACATGGTTCATACAGCATTGAGATGACAAGGGCCAAGGCGAATTGTGATGAAATGTATCATGGGGCATTGTGGTGACATTGGTCATCTTGCATTGTGATGTCAGTGGTCATGTAGAATTTTGATTAAAGGTATCATGGGGCACTGTGATGACAAAGGCCAAGGAAGATTTTGATGACGTGTCATTGAGCAAAGGTTTGACACGGGAATGGAGTATTATGATGACAAGAGCTCTGGAGCATTTTGATGAAAAAGGCATGGAGCATTGTGAAGACAGTTCCCATGGAGCATTGTGATGAAAAGTGCAGGGAACATTGTGATGTCTAGGTTCATGGAGCATTGTGATGAAAGTGGCCATTGAGCATTGAGATGACAGGCGTCATGAAGCATGGTGAAGACAGTGGTCATGGATCATTGTGATGAAGGAGATCATGGAGCAATATGATATCACGGGCCATGGAGCATTGTGATGACAAGGGTCATGGGGCATTGTGCTGAAAGTGGTCATGGAGCATTGTGATGAAAAGCGCTATGGAGCATTGTGATGACAAGGGCCATGGATCATTGTAAAAACAGGTATCATTGGGCATTGTGATGAAAGGGGCATGGAGCATTTTTATGTAAGTTGCCATGGAGAGTTGTGATGAAAGGGATCATGTGGATTTGTAATGACAAGGGCCATGGAGCATTGTGATGAAACAAATCTTGGAGTATCTTGATGAAAGTTGTCATGGAGCATTGCGATGAAAAGCACCAAGGAACATTGTGATGACAAGAACCATCGAGCATTGTGATGACAAGTGTCATGGAGCATTGTGATGACAGGTGTCATGGAGCATCGTGATGACAAATGCCATGGAGAATTGTGATGAGAGGTGGCATTGGGCAATGTGACGAAAGGGATCATGGAGTACTGTGATTACAGGGGCCATGGAGCATTGTGATAACAAGTGACATGGAGAATAGTGATGACAGGCGTCATAGAGCATTGTGATGACAAGTGACATTTAGCATTTTGATGACATGGGTCATCAGGCATTGTGTTGACAGGGGTCATGGAGTATTGTGATGACAAAGGCAATAGAGCATTGTGAGGACAGGGGTCATGGAGCACTGTGATGACATGGGCCATGGAGCATTGTGAAGACAAGATTCATGGAGTATTGTGATGACACGGGCATGAAGCATGGTGATGACCACAGACCTGGAGCATTGTGATGACATTGGCAGGGATCGTTGTGATTACAGGGATCATGGAGCATTGTGATGACAAGTGTCATGCAATATTGTGCTGACACAGATCAGGGAGCATTTTGATGGGAGTGGCCTTGGAGCGCAGTAATGAGAGACGTCATGGGGCATTATGGTGGCAGTGGTCAAGGAGCATTGTGATGAAAGTGTTCATGGAGCAACGCTATTATCGGGACAATGGAGCATTGTGAATACAAAGGCCATGGAGCATTGAGATAACAGAGTTCATGGAGCATTGTGATGAAAGTGGTCATGGATCACTGTGATGACAAGTGTCCTGGAACCTAGTGATGACACGGTTCATACCGCATTGAGATGACAAGGGCCAAGGAGAATTGTGATGACACGTGTCATGGGGCATTGTGATGACATTGGTCATCTTGCATTGTGATGACAGTGGTCATGTAGAATTTTGATTAAAGTTATCATGGAGAACTGTGATGACAAAGGCCAAGGAAGATTTTGATGACAAGTGTCATTGAGCAATGGGATGACACGGGATTGGAGTATTATGATGACAAGTGTTCTGGAGCATTGTGATGACAAGGGCATGGAGCATTGTGATTACAGAGGCCATGGAGCATTGTGATGACAGGTGTCATGTAGCATTGTGATGACAGGGTCATGGAGCATTGTGATTACAGGTGTTAAGGGGCACTGTGATGACAGGGGGCATGGAGCATTGTGATGAAAAGTGTCATCGAACATTGTGTTGACAGGGATCATGGAGCTTTTTTGTAAGAGAGGCCTTGGATCTTAGTGATGGCAGGTGTCATGGGGCATTGTGATGACAGCGGTCTTGGAGCATTGTGATGAAAGGGGTCATGGAGCACTGTGATTCCACGGACCATGGAGCATTGTGAATACAAAGGCTATGGAGCATTGAGATGACAGGGTTCATGGAGCATTGTGATGAAAGTGATCATAGTTCATTGTGATGACAAGTGTCTTGGAACCTTGTGATGACACGGTTCATGGAGCATTGTGATGACAAGGACCATGGCGAATTGTGATGACATCTGTCATGGGGCATTGTGATGACAGTGGTCATCTAGAATTGTGATGAAAGGTATCATGGAGCACTGTGATGACAGGGGCCATGGAACATTGTGATGACAAAGGCCATGGAGCATTGTGATGACAAGTGTCATGGGGCATTTTGATGACATTGGCATGGAGCATTATGATGACAAGTGTTCTGGAGCATTGTGATGAAAAGGGCAGGGAACATTGTGATGACTGGGTTCATGGAGCATTGTGATGAAAGGGGCCATGGAGCATTGAGATGACAGGCGTCATGAGGCATGGTGATGACACTGGTCATGGAGCATTGTGATCAAAGAGATCATGGAGCAATATGATAACAGGGGCCATGGAGCATTGTGATGACAGGTGTATTGGAGCATTGTGATGAAAGTAGTCATGGATCATTGTGATGACATGTGTCCTGGAACACTGTGATGACACGGTTCATCGAGTATTGTGATGACAAGGGTCATAGCGAATTGTGATGACAGGTGTCATGGGGCATTGTGATGACATTGATCATCTAGGAATTGTGATGAAATGTATCATGGAGCACTGTGATGTCTGGGGGCATGAAGCATTGTTATGAAAATTGTCCTGGATTATGTGATGACAGCAGTCATGGAGAATTGTGATGACAAGGATTATGCAGCATTGTGTTGACAAGGGTATGGACTATTGTGATGACAATGGTCATGGAGCAATGTGATGAAAGTTTTCATGGAACATCGTGATGAAAAGTGCCTGGGAGAATTGTGACGATAAAGGCCATGGAGCATTGTGATGACAAGTGTCATGGAGCATTGTAATGAAAGGTTTCATTGTGCACTGTGATGACAAGGGGGATGGAGTATTGTGATGAAACTGGTCCTGGAGCATTGTGATAACAGAAGCCGTGGAGCATTGTGATGACAGGCATCATGGAGCATTGTGAAGAAAGGGACAATGGGGAGTTGTAATGACAATAGAGAAATGTGATGAAAATGGTCAGCGAGCATAGTGATTAAAGTGGTCATTGAGAATTGTGATGAAAAGCGACATAGAGCATTGTGATGACAAAGGTCATGGAGAACTGTGATGACCAGGGTTATGTAGCATTGGGATGACACGGTCATGGAACATTGTGATGACCAGAATTCTGGAGCATTGTGATGACACGGGCATGAAGCATGGTGATGACAACAGACCTGGAGCATTGTGATGACAAGGGCGTGGAGCATTGTGATTACAGGAGACATGGAGCATTGTGATGACATTGGCAGGGATCATTGTGATTACAGGGATCATGGAGCATTGTGATGACAAGTGTCATGCAATATTGTGCTGACACAGTTCATGGAGCATTTTGATGAGAGTGGCCTTGGAGCACATTGATGAGAGACGTCATGGGGCATTATGGTGACAGTGGTCAAGGAGCATTTTGATGAAAGTGTTCATGGAGCAATGTGATTATCAGGACAATGGAGCATTGTGAATACAAAGGCCATGGAGCATTGAGATAACAGAGTTCATGGAGCATTGTGATGAAAATGGTCATGGATCACTGTGAAACAAGTGTCCTGGAACCTATTGATGACATGGTTCATACAGCATTGAGATGACAAGGGCCAAGGCGAATTGTGATGAAATGTATCATGGGGCATTGTGGTGACATTGGTCATCTTGCATTGTGATGTCAGTGGTCATGTAGAATTTTGATTAAAGGTATCATGGGGCACTGTGATGACAAAGGCCAAGGAAGATTTTGATGACGTGTCATTGAGCAAAGGTTTGACACGGGAATGGAGTATTATGATGACAAGAGCTCTGGAGCATTTTGATGAAAAAGGCATGGAGCATTGTGAAGACAGTGCCCATGGAGCATTGTGATGAAAAGTGCAGGGAACATTGTGATGTCTAGGTTCATGGAGCATTGTGATGAAAGTGGCCATTGAGCATTGAGATGACAGGCGTCATGAAGCATGGTGAAGACAGTGGTCATGGATCATTGTGATGAAGGAGATCATGGAGCAATATGATATCACGGGCCATGGAGCATTGTGATGACAAGGGTCATGGGGCATTGTGCTGAAAGTGGTCATGGAGCATTGTGATGAAAAGCGCTATGGAGCATTGTGATGACAAGGGCCATGGATCATTGTAAAAACAGGTATCATTGGGCATTGTGATGAAAGGGGCATGGAGCATTTTTATGTAAGTTGCCATGGAGAGTTGTGATGAAAGGGATCATGTGGATTTGTAATGACAAGGGCCATGGAGCATTGTGATGAAACAAATCTTGGAGTATCTTGATGAAAGTTGTCATGGAGCATTGCGATGAAAAGCACCAAGGAACATTGTGATGACAAGAACCATCGAGCATTGTGATGACAAGTGTCATGGAGCATTGTGATGACAGGTGTCATGGAGCATCGTGATGACAAATGCCATGGAGAATTGTGATGAGAGGTGGCATTGGGCAATGTGACGAAAGGGATCATGGAGTACTGTGATTACAGGGGCCATGGAGCATTGTGATAACAAGTGACATGGAGAATAGTGATGACAGGCGTCATAGAGCATTGTGATGACAAGTGACATTTAGCATTTTGATGACATGGGTCATCAGGCATTGTGTTGACAGGGGTCATGGAGTATTGTGATGACAAAGGCAATAGAGCATTGTGAGGACAGGGGTCATGGAGCACTGTGATGACATGGGCCATGGAGCATTGTGAAGACAAGATTCATGGAGTATTGTGATGACACGGGCATGAAGCATGGTGATGACCACAGACCTGGAGCATTGTGATGACATTGGCAGGGATCGTTGTGATTACAGGGATCATGGAGCATTGTGATGACAAGTGTCATGCAATATTGTGCTGACACAGATCAGGGAGCATTTTGATGGGAGTGGCCTTGGAGCGCAGTAATGAGAGACGTCATGGGGCATTATGGTGGCAGTGGTCAAGGAGCATTGTGATGAAAGTGTTCATGGAGCAACGCTATTATCGGGACAATGGAGCATTGTGAATACAAAGGCCATGGAGCATTGAGATAACAGAGTTCATGGAGCATTGTGATGAAAGTGGTCATGGATCACTGTGATGACAAGTGTCCTGGAACCTAGTGATGACACGGTTCATACCGCATTGAGATGACAAGGGCCAAGGAGAATTGTGATGACACGTGTCATGGGGCATTGTGATGACATTGGTCATCTTGCATTGTGATGACAGTGGTCATGTAGAATTTTGATTAAAGTTATCATGGAGAACTGTGATGACAAAGGCCAAGGAAGATTTTGATGACAAGTGTCATTGAGCAATGGGATGACACGGGATTGGAGTATTATGATGACAAGTGTTCTGGAGCATTGTGATGACAAGGGCATGGAGCATTGTGATTACAGAGGCCATGGAGCATTGTGATGACAACGGCATGGAGTATTGTGATGACAGGGGTCATTGAGCATTGTGATTACAAAGACCATGAGGCATTGTGATGACAGGGGCCTTGGAGCATTGTGATGACAATGGTCATCGAGCATTGTGATGAGAGGGGTCATACAGCATTGTGATGAGAAAGACCATGGAGCATGGTGATGACAGATGCCATGGAACATTGTGATGACAAGGCCATGTACCATTTTGATTACAAGGGTCATGGAGCATTGTGATGACAAGGGCAGGGAACCTTGTGGTGACCGGGGTCATGGAGCATTTTGATGACAACTTTCATGGAACGTTGTGATAACAGGGGTCATGGAGCATTGTGTTGAAAGGGAACATGGAGCACTGTGATTACAGGGTCCATGGAACATTGTGAATACATAGGCCATGGAACAATGTGATGACAGGTGTCATGTAGCATTGTGATGACAGGGTCATGGAGCATTGTGATTACAGGTGTTAAGGGGCACTGTGATGACAGGGGGCATGGAGCATTGTGATGAAAAGTGTCATCGAACATTGTGTTGACAGGGATCATGGAGCTTTTTTGTAAGAGAGGCCTTGGATCTTAGTGATGGCAGGTGTCATGGGGCATTGTGATGACAGCGGTCTTGGAGCATTGTGATGAAAGGGGTCAAGGAGCACTGTGATTCCACGGACCATGGAGCATTGTGAATACAAAGGCTATGGAGCATTGAGATGACAGGGTTCATGGAGCATTGTGATGAAAGTGATCATAGTTCATTGTGATGACAAGTGTCTTGGAACCTTGTGATGACACGGTTCATGGAGCATTGTGATGACAAGGACCATGGCGAATTGTGATGACATCTGTCATGGGGCATTGTGATGACAGTGGTCATCTAGAATTGTGATGAAAGGTATCATGGAGCACTGTGATGACAGGGGCCATGGAACATTGTGATGACAAAGGCCATGGAGCATTGTGATGACAAGTGTCATGGGGCATTTTGATGACATTGGCATGGAGCATTATGATGACAAGTGTTCTGGAGCATTGTGATGAAAAGGGCAGGGAACATTGTGATGACTGGGTTCATGGAGCATTGTGATGAAAGGGGCCATGGAGCATTGAGATGACAGGCGTCATGAGGCATGGTGATGACACTGGTCATGGAGCATTGTGATCAAAGAGATCATGGAGCAATATGATAACAGGGGCCATGGAGCATTGTGATGACAGGTGTATTGGAGCATTGTGATGAAAGTAGTCATGGATCATTGTGATGACATGTGTCCTGGAACACTGTGATGACACGGTTCATCGAGTATTGTGATGACAAGGGACATAGCGAATTGTGATGACAGGTGTCATGGGGCATTGTGATGACATTGATCATCTAGGAATTGTGATGAAATGTATCATGGAGCACTGTGATGTCTGGGGGCATGAAGCATTGTTATGAAAATTGTCCTGGATTATGTGATGACAGCAGTCATGGAGAATTGTGATGACAAGGATTATGCAGCATTGTGTTGACAAGGGTATGGACTATTGTGATGACAATGGTCATGGAGCAATGTGATGAAAGTTTTCATGGAACATCGTGATGAAAAGTGCCTGGGAGAATTGTGACGATAAAGGCCATGGAGCATTGTGATGACAAGTGTCATGGAGCATTGTAATGAAAGGTTTCATTGTGCACTGTGATGACAAGGGGGATGGAGTATTGTGATGAAACTGGTCCTGGAGCATTGTGATAACAGAAGCCGTGGAGCATTGTGATGACAAGCATCATGGAGCATTGTGAAGAAAGGGACAATGGGGAATTGTAATGACAATAGAGAAATGTGATGAAAATGGTCAGCGAGCATAGTGATTAAAGTGGTCATTGAGAATTGTGATGAAAAGCGACATAGAGCATTGTGATGACAAAGGTCATGGAGAACTGTGATGACCAGGGTTATGTAGCATTGTGATGACACGGTCATGGAACATTGTGATGACAAGAATTCTGGAGCATTGTGATGACACGGGCATGAAGCATGGTGATGACAACAGACCTGGAGCATTGTGATGACAAGGGCGTGGAGCATTGTGATTACAGGAGACATGGAGCATTGTGATGACATTGGCAGGGATCATTGTGATTACAGGGATCATGGAGCATTGTGATGACAAGTGTCATGCAATATTGTGCTGACACAGTTCATGGAGCATTTTGATGAGAGTGGCCTTGGAGCACATTGATGAGAGACGTCATGGGGCATTATGTTGACAGTGGTCAAGGAGCATTTTGATGAAAGTGTTCATGGAGCAACGTGATTATCAGGACAATGGAGCATTGTGAATACAAAGGCCATGGAGCATTGAGATAACAGAGTTCATGGAGCATTGTGATGAAAATGGTCATGGATCACTGTGAAACAAGTGTCCTGGAACCTATTGATGACATGGTTTATACAGCATTGAGATGACAAGGGCCAAGGCGAATTGTGATGAAATGTATCATGGGGCATTGTGGTGACATTGGTCATCTTGCATTGTGATGTCAGTGGTCATGTAGAATTTTGATTAAAGGTATCATGGGGCACTGTGATGACAAAGGCCAAGGAAGATTTTGATGACAAGTGTCATTGAGCAAAGGGTTGACACGGGAATGGAGTATTATGATGACAAGAGCTCTGGAGCATTTTGATGAAAAAGGCATGGAGCATTGTGAAGACAGTGCCCATGGAGCATTGTGATGAAAAGTGCAGGGAACATTGTGATGTCTAGGTTCATGGAGCATTGTGATGAAAGTGGCCATTGAGCATTGAGATGACAGGCGTCATGAAGCATGGTGAAGACAGTGGTCATGGAGCATTGTGATGAAGGAGATCATGGAGCAATATGATATCACGGGCCATGGAGCATTGTGATGACAGGGGTCATGGGGCATTGTGCTGAAAGTGGTCATGGAGCATTGCGATGAAAAGCGCTATGGAGCATTGTGATGACAAGGGCCATGGATCATTGTAAAAACAGGTATCATTGGGCATTGTGATGAAAGGGGCATGGAGCATTTTTATGTATGTTGCCATGGAGAGTTGTGATGAAAGGGATCATGTGGATTTGTAATGACAAGGGCCATGGAGCATTGTGATGAAACAAATCTTGGAGTATCTTGATGAAAGTTGTCATGGAGCATTGCGATGAAAAGCACCAAGGAACATTGTGATGACAAGAACCATCGAGCATTGTGATGACAGGTGTCATGGAGCATCGTGATGACAAATGCCATGGAGAATTGTGATGAGAGGTGGCATTGGGCAATGTGACGAAAGGGATCATGGAGTACTGTGATTACAGGGGCCATGGAGCATTGTTATAACAAGTGACATGGAGAATAGTGATGACAGGCGTCATAGAGCATTGTGATGCCAAGTGACATTTAGCATTTTGATGACATGGGTCATCAGGCATTGTGTTGACAGGGGTCATGGAGTATTGTGATGACAAAGGCAATAGAGCATTGTGATGACAGGGGTCATGGAGCACTGTGATGACATGGGCCATGGAGCATTGTGAAGACAAGATTCATGGAGTATTGTGATGACACGGGCATGAAGCATGGTGATGACCACAGACCTGGAGCATTGTGATGACATTGGCAGGGATCATTGTGATTACAGGGATCATGGAGCATTGTGATGACAAGTGTCATGCAATATTGTGCTGACACAGATCAGGGAGCATTTTGATGAGAGTGGCCTTGCAGCGCAGTAATGAGAGACGTCATGGGGCATTATGGTGACAATGGTCAAGGAGAATTGTGATGAAAGTGTTCATGGAGTAACGCTATTATCGGGACAATGGAGCATTGTGAATACAAAGGCCATGGAGCATTGAGATAACAGAGTTCATGGAGCATTGTGATGAAAGTGGTCATGGATCACTGTGAAGACAAGTATCCTGGAACCTTGTGATGACACGGTTCATACAGCATTGAGATGACAAGGGCCAAGGAGAATTGTGATGACACGTGTCATGGGGCATTGTGATGACATTGGTCATCTTGCATTGTGATGACAGTGGTCATGTAGAATTTTGATTAAAGGTATCATGGAGCACTGTGATGACAAAGGCCAAGGAAGATTTTGATGACAAGTGTCATTGAGCAATGGGATGACGCGATTTTGGAGTATTATGATGACAAGTGTTCTGGAGCATTGTGATGACAAGGGCATGGAGCATTGTGATTACAGAGGCCATGGAGCATTGTGATGACAACGGCATGGAGTATTGTGATGACAGGGGTCATTGAGCATTGTGATTACAAAGACCATGAGGCATTGTGATGACAGGGGCCTTGGAGCATTGTGATGACAATGGTCATCGAGCCTTGTGATGAGAGGGGTCATAGAGCATTGTCATGAGAAAGACCATGGAGCATGGTGATAACAGAGGCCATGGAACATTGTGATGACAAGGCCATGTACCATTGTGATTATATCTGTCATGGAGCATTGTGATGACAAGGGCAGGGAACATTGTGGTGACCGGGGTCATGGAGCATTTTGATGACAACTTTCATGGAACGTTTAATGACAGGGGTCATGGAGCATTGTGTTGAAAGGGAACATGGAGCAGTGTGATTACAGGGTCCATGGAACATTGTGAATACATAGGCCATGGAACAATGTGATGACAGGGGTCATGTAGAATTGTGATGACAGGGTCATGGAGCATTGTGATTACAGGGGTTATGGGGCACTGTGATGACAGGGGGCATGGAGCATTGTGATGAAAATTGTCCTGGAGCATTGTGATGACAGTGGTCACAGAGAATTGGGATGAAAGGTATCATGCAGCATTGTGATGACAATGGTCATGGACCATATTGATGATAGGGGTCATGGAACATTCTGATGACAAGGTTCATAAAGCATTTTGATGACAGGGGTCATGGAGCATTGTGTTGACACGGGCATGGAGCATTGTAGTGATAGGATATCTGAAGCATTGTGATGAAAAGGGGATAGAGCATTTTGACGACAGGGTCCAAGGAGCATTGTGCCGACAATGGCACGGAGCACTGTGATGAAAACGGTACTGGAGCACTGTGAGGAAAGGAGTCATGGATCATTGTGATGACAGGGGTCATGGAGCTTTGTGATGACAAGGGTCATGGAGCATTGTGATGACACGGTCAAGGAACATTGCGATGACAAGATTTCAGGAGCATTGTGATGAAAGGGCATGGAGCATTGTGATTAAAGGTGACAAGAAGCATTGTGATGATATGGGCAGAGAACTTTGTGATGACAGGGGTCATGGAACATTGTGATGAAAAGTGTCATGGAACATTGCGGTGACAGGGATCATGGAGCTTTTTGGTAAGAGAGTCCTAAGAGATTTGTGATGGCAGGCATCATGGGGCATTGTGATGACAGCCGTCTTGGAGCAATGTGATGACTAGTGTCATGGGGCATTTTGATGGCATTGGTATGGAACATTATGATGACAAGTGTTCTGGAACATTTTGATGACAAGGGCATGGAGCATTGTGATGACAGGGCCCATGGAGCATTGTGATGAAAAGGGCAGGGAACATTGTGATGACTGGGTTCATGGAGCATTGTGATGAAAGGGGCCATGGAGCATTGAGATGACAGGCGTCATGAGGCATGGTGATGACACTGGTCATGGAGCATTGTGATCAAAGAGATCATGGAGCAATATGATAACAGGGGCCATGGAGCATTGTGATGACAGGTGTATTGGAGCATTGTGATGAAAGTAGTCATGGATCATTGTGATGACATGTGTCCTGGAACACTGTGATGACACGGTTCATCGAGTATTGTGATGACAAGGGTCATAGCGAATTGTGATGACAGGTGTCATGGGGCATTGTGATGACATTGATCATCTAGGAATTGTGATGAAATGTATCATGGAGCACTGTGATGTCTGGGGGCATGAAGCATTGTTATGAAAATTGTCCTGGATTATGTGATGACAGCAGTCATGGAGAATTGTGATGACAAGGATTATGCAGCATTGTGTTGACAAGGGTATGGACTATTGTGATGACAATGGTCATGGAGCAATGTGATGAAAGTTTTCATGGAACATCGTGATGAAAAGTGCCTGGGAGAATTGTGACGATAAAGGCCATGGAGCATTGTGATGACAAGTGTCATGGAGCATTGTAATGAAAGGTTTCATTGTGCACTGTGATGACAAGGGGGATGGAGTATTGTGATGAAACTGGTCCTGGAGCATTGTGATAACAGAAGCCGTGGAGCATTGTGATGACAGGCATCATGGAGCATTGTGAAGAAAGGGACAATGGGGAATTGTAATGACAATAGAGAAATGTGATGAAAATGGTCAGCGAGCATAGTGATTAAAGTGGTCATTGAGAATTGTGATGAAAAGCGACATAGAGCATTGTGATGACAAAGGTCATGGAGAACTGTGATGACCAGGGTTATGTAGCATTGTGATGACACGGTCATGGAACATTGTGATGACAAGAATTCTGGAGCATTGTGATGACACGGGCATGAAGCATGGTGATGACAACAGACCTGGAGCATTGTGATGACAAGGGCGTGGAGCATTGTGATTACAGGAGACATGGAGCATTGTGATGACATTGGCAGGGATCATTGTGATTACAGGGATCATGGAGCATTGTGATGACAAGTGTCATGCAATATTGTGCTGACACAGTTCATGGAGCATTTTGATGAGAGTGGCCTTGGAGCACATTGATGAGAGACGTCATGGGGCATTATGGTGACAGTGGTCAAGGAGCATTTTGATGAAAGTGTTCATGGAGCAACGTGATTATCAGGACAATGGAGCATTGTGAATACAAAGGCCATGGAGCATTGAGATAACAGAGTTCATGGAGCATTGTGATGAAAGTGGTCATGGATCACTGTGATGACAAGTGTCCTGGAACCTAGTGATGACACGGTTCATACCGCATTGAGATGACAAGGGCCAAGGAGAATTGTGATGACACGTGTCATGGGGCATTGTGATGACATTGGTCATCTTGCATTGTGATGACAGTGGTCATGTAGAATTTTGATTAAAGTTATCATGGAGAACTGTGATGACAAAGGCCAAGGAAGATTTTGATGACAAGTGTCATTGAGCAATGGGATGACACGGGATTGGAGTATTATGATGACAAGTGTTCTGGAGCATTGTGATGACAAGGGCATGGAGCATTGTGATTACAGAGGCCATGGAGCATTGTGATGACAACGGCATGGAGTATTGTGATGACAGGGGTCATTGAGCATTGTGATTACAAAGACCATGAGGCATTGTGATGACAGGGACCTTGGAGCATTGTGATGACAATGGTCATCGAGCATTGTGATGAGAGGGGTCATACAGCATTGTGATGAGAAAGACCATGGACCATGGTGATGACAGATGCCATGGAACATTGTGATGACAAGGCCATGTACCATTTTGATTACAAGGGTCATGGAGCATTGTGATGACAAGGGCAGGGAACCTTGTGGTGACCGGGATCATGGAGCATTTTGATGACAACTTTCATGGAACGTTGTGATAACAGGGGTCATGGAGCATTGTGTTGAAAGGGAACATGGAGCACTGTGATTACAGGGTCCATGGAACATTGTGAATACATAGGCCATGGAACAATGTGATGACAGGGGTCATGTAGCATTGTGATGACAGGGTCATGGAGCATTGTGATTACAGGGGTTATGGGGCACTGTGATGACAGGGGGCATGGAACATTGTGATGAAAAGTGTCATGGAACATTGTGCTGACAGGGATCATGGAGCTTTTTGGTAAGAGAGGCCTTGCCGATTTGTGATGGCAGGCGTCATGGGTCATTGTGATGACAGCGGTCTTGGAGCATTGTGATGAAAGGGGTCATCGAGCACTGTGATTACAGGAGCCATGGAGCATTGTGAATACAAATACTATGGAGCATTGAGATGACAAGTTTCATGGAGCATTGTGATGAAAGTGATCATGGATCATTGTGATGACAAGTGTCCTGGAACCTTGTGATGACACGGTTCATGGAGCATTGTGATGACAAGGACCATGGCGAATTATGATGACATCTGTCATGGGGCATTGTGATGACAGTGGTCATCTAGAATTGTGATGAAAGGAATCATGGAGCACTGTGATGACAGGGGCCATGGAACATTGTGATGACAAAGGCCATGGAGCATTGTGATGACAAGTGTCATGAGGCATTTTGATGACATTGGCATGGAGCATTATGATGACAAGTGTTCTGGAGCGTTTTGATGACAAAGGCATGGAGCATTGTGATAAAAGTGCCCATGGAGCATTGTGATGAAAACGGCAGGGAACATTGTGATGACTGGGTTCATGGAGCATTGTGATAAAAGGGGCTATGGAGCCTTGAGATGACAGGCGTCATGCGGCATGGTGATGACACTGGTCATGGAGCATTGTGATGAAAGTGATCATGGAGCCATATGATATCAGGGGCCATGGAGCATTGTGATGACAGGGGTCATGGGGCATTGTGCTGAAAGCGGTCATGGAGCATTGCGATGAAAAGCGCTATGGAGCATTGTGATGACAAGGGCCATGGAGCATTGTGAATACAAGGGACATGGAGCCTTGTGATGACAAAGGTCATGGATCATTGTAAAAACAGGTATCATTGGGCATTGTGATGACAGGGGCATGGAATATTTTAATGTACGTTGCCATGGAGAGCTGTGATGAAAGGGATCATGTGGATTTGTAATGACAAGGGCCATGGAGCATTGTGATGAAACAAATCTTGGAGTATTTTGATGAAAGTTGTCATGGAGCATTGCGATGAAAAACACCAAGGAACATTGTGATGACAAGGGCCATCGTGCATTGTTATGACAAGTGTCATGGAGCATTGTGATGACAGGTGTCATGGAGCATCGTGATGACAAATGCCATGGAGAATTGTGATGAGAGGTGGCATTGGGCAATGTGACGAAAGGGGTCATGGAGTACTGTGATTACAGGGGCCATGGAGCATTGTGATAACAAGTGACATGCAGAATAGTGATGACAGGCGTCATAGAGCATTGTGATGACAATTGACATTTAGCATTTTGATGACAGGGGTCATCAGGCATTGTGTTGAAAGGGGTCACGGAGTATTGTGATGACAAAGGCTATAGAGCATTGTGATGACAGGGGTCATGGAGCACTGTGATGACGTGGGCCATGGAGCATTGTGAAGACAAGATTCATGTAGCATTGTAATGACACGGGCATAAAGCATGGTGATTACAACAGACCTGGAGCATTGTGATGACAAGGGCATGGAGCATTGTGATTACAGGAAATGTGGAGCATTGTGATGACAAGTGTCATGCAATATTGTGCTGACACAATTCATGGAGCATTTTGATGAGAGTGGCCTTGGAGCACAGTGATGAGAGACGTCATGGGGCATTATGGTGACAATGGTCAAGGAGAATTGTGATGAAAGTGTTCATGGAGTAACGCTATTATCGGGACAATGGAGCATTGTGAATACAAAGGCCATGGAGCATTGAGATAACAGAGTTCATGGAGCACTGTGATGAAAGTGGTCATGGATCACTGTGAAGACAAGTATCCTGGAACCTTGTGATGACACGGTTCATACAGCATTGAGATGAGAAGGGCCAAGGAGAATTTTGATGACACGTGTCATGGGGCATTGTGATGACATTGGTCATCTTGCATTGTGATGACAGTGGTCATGTAGAATTTTGATTAAAGGTATCATGGAGCACTGTGATGACAAAGGCCAAGGAAGATTTTGATGACAAGTGTCATTGAGCAATGGGATGACACGAGTTTGGAGTATTATGATGACAAGTGTTCTGGAGCATTGTGATGACAAGGGCATGGAGCATTGTGATTACAGAGGCCATGGAGCATTTTGATGACAACGGCATGGAGTATTGTGATGACAGGGGTCATTGAGCATTGTGATTACAAAGACCATGAGGCATTGTGATGACAGGGGCCTTGGAGCATTGTGATGACAATGGTCATCGAGCCTTGTGATGAGAGGGGTCATAGAGCATTGTCATGAGAAAGACCATGGAGCATGGTGATAACAGAGGCCATGGAACATTGTGATGACAAGGCCATGTACCATTGTGATTATATCGGTCATGGAGCATTGTGATGACAAGGGCAGGGAACATTGTGGTGACCGGGGTCATGGAGCATTTTGATGACAACTTTCATGGAACGTTGTGATGACAGGGGTCATGGAGCATTGTGTTGAAAGGGAACATGGAGCAGTGTGATTACAGGGTCCATGGAACATTGTGAATACATAGGCCATGGAACAATGTGATGACAGGGGTCATGTAGAATTGTGATGACAGGGTCATGGAGCATTGTGATTACAGGGGTTATGGGGCACTGTGATGACAGGGGGCATGGAGCATTGTGATGAAAATTGTCCTGGAGCATTGTGATGACAGTGGTCACAGAGAATTGGGATGAAAGGTATCATGCAGCATTGTGATGACAATGGTCATGGACCATATTGATGACAGGGGTCATGGAACATTCTGATGACAAGGTTCATAAAGCATTTTGATGACAGGGGTCATGGAGCATTGTGTTGACACGGGCATGGAGCATTGTAGTGATAGGATATCTGAAGCATTGTGATGAAAAGGGGATAGAGCATTTTGACGACAGGGTCCAAGGAGCATTGTGCCGACAATGGCACGGAGCACTGTGATGAAAACGGTACTGGAGCACTGTGAGGAAAGGAGTCATGGATCATTGTGGTGACAGGGGTCATGGAGCTTTGTGATGACAAGGGTCATGGAGCATTGTGATGACACGGTCAAGGAACATTGCGATGACAAGATTTCAGGAGCATTGTGATGAAAGGGCATGGAGCATTGTGATTAAAGGTGACAAGGAGCATTGTGATGATATGGGCAGAGAACTTTGTGATGACAGGGGTCATGGAACATTGTGATGAAAAGTGTCATGGAACATTGCGGTGACAGGGATCATGGAGCTTTTTGGTAAGAGAGTCCTAGGAGATTTGTGATGGCAGGCATCATGGGGCATTGTGATGACAGCCGTCTTGGAGCAATGTGATGACTAGTGTCATGGGGCATTTTGATGGCATTGGTATGGAACATTATGATGACAAGTGTTCTGGAACATTTTGATGACAAGGGCATGGAGCATTGTGATGACAGGGCCCATGGAGCATTGTGATGAAAAGGGCAGGGAACATTGTGATGACTGGGTTCATGGAGCATTGTGATGAAAGGGGCCATGGAGCATTGAGATGACAGGCGTCATGAGGCATGGTGATGACACTGGTCATGGAGCATTGTGATCAAAGAGATCATGGAGCAATATGATAACAGGGGCCATGGAGCATTGTGATGACAGGTGTATTGGAGCATTGTGATGAAAGTAGTCATGGATCATTGTGATGACATGTGTCCTGGAACACTGTGATGACACGGTTCATCGAGTATTGTGATGACAAGGGTCATAGCGAATTGTGATGACAGGTGTCATGGGGCATTGTGATGACATTGATCATCTAGGAATTGTGATGAAATGTATCATGGAGCACTGTGATGTCTGGGGGCATGAAGCATTGTTATGAAAATTGTCCTGGATTATGTGATGACAGCAGTCATGGAGAATTGTGATGACAAGGATTATGCAGCATTGTGTTGACAAGGGTATGGACTATTGTGATGACAATGGTCATGGAGCAATGTGATGAAAGTTTTCATGGAACATCGTGATGAAAAGTGCCTGGGAGAATTGTGACGATAAAGGCCATGGAGCATTGTGATGACAAGTGTCATGGAGCATTGTAATGAAAGGTTTCATTGTGCACTGTGATGACAAGGGGGATGGAGTATTGTGATGAAACTGGTCCTGGAGCATTGTGATAACAGAAGCCGTGGAGCATTGTGATGACAGGCATCATGGAGCATTGTGAAGAAAGGGACAATGGGGAGTTGTAATGACAATAGAGAAATGTGATGAAAATGGTCAGCGAGCATAGTGATTAAAGTGGTCATTGAGAATTGTGATGAAAAGCGACATAGAGCATTGTGATGACAAAGGTCATGGAGAACTGTGATGACCAGGGTTATGTAGCATTGGGATGACACGGTCATGGAACATTGTGATGACCAGAATTCTGGAGCATTGTGATGACACGGGCATGAAGCATGGTGATGACAACAGACCTGGAGCATTGTGATGACAAGGGCGTGGAGCATTGTGATTACAGGAGACATGGAGCATTGTGATGACATTGGCAGGGATCATTGTGATTACAGGGATCATGGAGCATTGTGATGACAAGTGTCATGCAATATTGTGCTGACACAGTTCATGGAGCATTTTGATGAGAGTGGCCTTGGAGCACATTGATGAGAGACGTCATGGGGCATTATGGTGACAGTGGTCAAGGAGCATTTTGATGAAAGTGTTCATGGAGCAATGTGATTATCAGGACAATGGAGCATTGTGAATACAAAGGCCATGGAGCATTGAGATAACAGAGTTCATGGAGCATTGTGATGAAAATGGTCATGGATCACTGTGAAACAAGTGTCCTGGAACCTATTGATGACATGGTTCATACAGCATTGAGATGACAAGGGCCAAGGCGAATTGTGATGAAATGTATCATGGGGCATTGTGGTGACATTGGTCATCTTGCATTGTGATGTCAGTGGTCATGTAGAATTTTGATTAAAGGTATCATGGGGCACTGTGATGACAAAGGCCAAGGAAGATTTTGATGACGTGTCATTGAGCAAAGGGTTGACACGGGAATGGAGTATTATGATGACAAGAGCTCTGGAGCATTTTGATGAAAAAGGCATGGAGCATTGTGAAGACAGTGCCCATGGAGCATTGTGATGAAAAGTGCAGGGAACATTGTGATGTCTAGGTTCATGGAGCATTGTGATGAAAGTGGCCATTGAGCATTGAGATGACAGGCGTCATGAAGCATGGTGAAGACAGTGGTCATGGATCATTGTGATGAAGGAGATCATGGAGCAATATGATATCACGGGCCATGGAGCATTGTGATGACAAGGGTCATGGGGCATTGTGCTGAAAGTGGTCATGGAGCATTGTGATGAAAAGCGCTATGGAGCATTGTGATGACAAGGGCCATGGATCATTGTAAAAACAGGTATCATTGGGCATTGTGATGAAAGGGGCATGGAGCATTTTTATGTAAGTTGCCATGGAGAGTTGTGATGAAAGGGATCATGTGGATTTGTAATGACAAGGGCCATGGAGCATTGTGATGAAACAAATCTTGGAGTATCTTGATGAAAGTTGTCATGGAGCATTGCGATGAAAAGCACCAAGGAACATTGTGATGACAAGAACCATCGAGCATTGTGATGACAAGTGTCATGGAGCATTGTGATGACAGGTGTCATGGAGCATCGTGATGACAAATGCCATGGAGAATTGTGATGAGAGGTGGCATTGGGCAATGTGACGAAAGGGATCATGGAGTACTGTGATTACAGGGGCCATGGAGCATTGTGATAACAAGTGACATGGAGAATAGTGATGACAGGCGTCATAGAGCATTGTGATGACAAGTGACATTTAGCATTTTGATGACATGGGTCATCAGGCATTGTGTTGACAGGGGTCATGGAGTATTGTGATGACAAAGGCAATAGAGCATTGTGAGGACAGGGGTCATGGAGCACTGTGATGACATGGGCCATGGAGCATTGTGAAGACAAGATTCATGGAGTATTGTGATGACACGGGCATGAAGCATGGTGATGACCACAGACCTGGAGCATTGTGATGACATTGGCAGGGATCGTTGTGATTACAGGGATCATGGAGCATTGTGATGACAAGTGTCATGCAATATTGTGCTGACACAGATCAGGGAGCATTTTGATGGGAGTGGCCTTGGAGCGCAGTAATGAGAGACGTCATGGGGCATTATGGTGGCAGTGGTCAAGGAGCATTGTGATGAAAGTGTTCATGGAGCAACGCTATTATCGGGACAATGGAGCATTGTGAATACAAAGGCCATGGAGCATTGAGATAACAGAGTTCATGGAGCATTGTGATGAAAGTGGTCATGGATCACTGTGATGACAAGTGTCCTGGAACCTAGTGATGACACGGTTCATACCGCATTGAGATGACAAGGGCCAAGGAGAATTGTGATGACACGTGTCATGGGGCATTGTGATGACATTGGTCATCTTGCATTGTGATGACAGTGGTCATGTAGAATTTTGATTAAAGTTATCATGGAGAACTGTGATGACAAAGGCCAAGGAAGATTTTGATGACAAGTGTCATTGAGCAATGGGATGACACGGGATTGGAGTATTATGATGACAAGTGTTCTGGAGCATTGTGATGACAAGGGCATGGAGCATTGTGATTACAGAGGCCATGGAGCATTGTGATGACAACGGCATGGAGTATTGTGATGACAGGGGTCATTGAGCATTGTGATTACAAAGACCATGAGGCATTGTGATGACAGGGGCCTTGGAGCATTGTGATGACAATGGTCATCGAGCATTGTGATGAGAGGGGTCATACAGCATTGTGATGAGAAAGACCATGGAGCATGGTGATGACAGATGCCATGGAACATTGTGATGACAAGGCCATGTACCATTTTGATTACAAGGGTCATGGAGCATTGTGATGACAAGGGCAGGGAACCTTGTGGTGACCGGGGTCATGGAGCATTTTGATGACAACTTTCATGGAACGTTGTGATAACAGGGGTCATGGAGCATTGTGTTGAAAGGGAACATGGAGCACTGTGATTACAGGGTCCATGGAACATTGTGAATACATAGGCCATGGAACAATGTGATGACAGGTGTCATGTAGCATTGTGATGACAGGGTCATGGAGCATTGTGATTACAGGTGTTAAGGGGCACTGTGATGACAGGGGGCATGGAGCATTGTGATGAAAAGTGTCATCGAACATTGTGTTGACAGGGATCATGGAGCTTTTTTGTAAGAGAGGCCTTGGATCTTAGTGATGGCAGGTGTCATGGGGCATTGTGATGACAGCGGTCTTGGAGCATTGTGATGAAAGGGGTCAAGGAGCACTGTGATTCCACGGACCATGGAGCATTGTGAATACAAAGGCTATGGAGCATTGAGATGACAGGGTTCATGGAGCATTGTGATGAAAGTGATCATAGTTCATTGTGATGACAAGTGTCTTGGAACCTTGTGATGACACGGTTCATGGAGCATTGTGATGACAAGGACCATGGCGAATTGTGATGACATCTGTCATGGGGCATTGTGATGACAGTGGTCATCTAGAATTGTGATGAAAGGTATCATGGAGCACTGTGATGACAGGGGCCATGGAACATTGTGATGACAAAGGCCATGGAGCATTGTGATGACAAGTGTCATGGGGCATTTTGATGACATTGGCATGGAGCATTATGATGACAAGTGTTCTGGAGCATTGTGATGAAAAGGGCAGGGAACATTGTGATGACTGGGTTCATGGAGCATTGTGATGAAAGGGGCCATGGAGCATTGAGATGACAGGCGTCATGAGGCATGGTGATGACACTGGTCATGGAGCATTGTGATCAAAGAGATCATGGAGCAATATGATAACAGGGGCCATGGAGCATTGTGATGACAGGTGTATTGGAGCATTGTGATGAAAGTAGTCATGGATCATTGTGATGACATGTGTCCTGGAACACTGTGATGACACGGTTCATCGAGTATTGTGATGACAAGGGACATAGCGAATTGTGATGACAGGTGTCATGGGGCATTGTGATGACATTGATCATCTAGGAATTGTGATGAAATGTATCATGGAGCACTGTGATGTCTGGGGGCATGAAGCATTGTTATGAAAATTGTCCTGGATTATGTGATGACAGCAGTCATGGAGAATTGTGATGACAAGGATTATGCAGCATTGTGTTGACAAGGGTATGGACTATTGTGATGACAATGGTCATGGAGCAATGTGATGAAAGTTTTCATGGAACATCGTGATGAAAAGTGCCTGGGAGAATTGTGACGATAAAGGCCATGGAGCATTGTGATGACAAGTGTCATGGAGCATTGTAATGAAAGGTTTCATTGTGCACTGTGATGACAAGGGGGATGGAGTATTGTGATGAAACTGGTCCTGGAGCATTGTGATAACAGAAGCCGTGGAGCATTGTGATGACAAGCATCATGGAGCATTGTGAAGAAAGGGACAATGGGGAATTGTAATGACAATAGAGAAATGTGATGAAAATGGTCAGCGAGCATAGTGATTAAAGTGGTCATTGAGAATTGTGATGAAAAGCGACATAGAGCATTGTGATGACAAAGGTCATGGAGAACTGTGATGACCAGGGTTATGTAGCATTGTGATGACACGGTCATGGAACATTGTGATGACAAGAATTCTGGAGCATTGTGATGACACGGGCATGAAGCATGGTGATGACAACAGACCTGGAGCATTGTGATGACAAGGGCGTGGAGCATTGTGATTACAGGAGACATGGAGCATTGTGATGACATTGGCAGGGATCATTGTGATTACAGGGATCATGGAGCATTGTGATGACAAGTGTCATGCAATATTGTGCTGACACAGTTCATGGAGCATTTTGATGAGAGTGGCCTTGGAGCACATTGATGAGAGACGTCATGGGGCATTATGTTGACAGTGGTCAAGGAGCATTTTGATGAAAGTGTTCATGGAGCAACGTGATTATCAGGACAATGGAGCATTGTGAATACAAAGGCCATGGAGCATTGAGATAACAGAGTTCATGGAGCATTGTGATGAAAATGGTCATGGATCACTGTGAAACAAGTGTCCTGGAACCTATTGATGACATGGTTCATACAGCATTGAGATGACAAGGGCCAAGGCGAATTGTGATGAAATGTATCATGGGGCATTGTGGTGACATTGGTCATCTTGCATTGTGATGTCAGTGGTCATGTAGAATTTTGATTAAAGGTATCATGGGGCACTGTGATGACAAAGGCCAAGGAAGATTTTGATGACAAGTGTCATTGAGCAAAGGGTTGACACGGGAATGGAGTATTATGATGACAAGAGCTCTGGAGCATTTTGATGAAAAAGGCATGGAGCATTGTGAAGACAGTGCCCATGGAGCATTGTGATGAAAAGTGCAGGGAACATTGTGATGTCTAGGTTCATGGAGCATTGTGATGAAAGTGGCCATTGAGCATTGAGATGACAGGCGTCATGAAGCATGGTGAAGACAGTGGTCATGGAGCATTGTGATGAAGGAGATCATGGAGCAATATGATATCACGGGCCATGGAGCATTGTGATGACAGGGGTCATGGGGCATTGTGCTGAAAGTGGTCATGGAGCATTGCGATGAAAAGCGCTATGGAGCATTGTGATGACAAGGGCCATGGATCATTGTAAAAACAGGTATCATTGGGCATTGTGATGAAAGGGGCATGGAGCATTTTTATGTATGTTGCCATGGAGAGTTGTGATGAAAGGGATCATGTGGATTTGTAATGACAAGGGCCATGGAGCATTGTGATGAAACAAATCTTGGAGTATCTTGATGAAAGTTGTCATGGAGCATTGCGATGAAAAGCACCAAGGAACATTGTGATGACAAGAACCATCGAGCATTGTGATGACAGGTGTCATGGAGCATCGTGATGACAAATGCCATGGAGAATTGTGATGAGAGGTGGCATTGGGCAATGTGACGAAAGGGATCATGGAGTACTGTGATTACAGGGGCCATGGAGCATTGTTATAACAAGTGACATGGAGAATAGTGATGACAGGCGTCATAGAGCATTGTGATGCCAAGTGACATTTAGCATTTTGATGACATGGGTCATCAGGCATTGTGTTGACAGGGGTCATGGAGTATTGTGATGACAAAGGCAATAGAGCATTGTGATGACAGGGGTCATGGAGCACTGTGATGACATGGGCCATGGAGCATTGTGAAGACAAGATTCATGGAGTATTGTGATGACACGGGCATGAAGCATGGTGATGACCACAGACCTGGAGCATTGTGATGACATTGGCAGGGATCATTGTGATTACAGGGATCATGGAGCATTGTGATGACAAGTGTCATGCAATATTGTGCTGACACAGATCAGGGAGCATTTTGATGAGAGTGGCCTTGCAGCGCAGTAATGAGAGACGTCATGGGGCATTATGGTGACAATGGTCAAGGAGAATTGTGATGAAAGTGTTCATGGAGTAACGCTATTATCGGGACAATGGAGCATTGTGAATACAAAGGCCATGGAGCATTGAGATAACAGAGTTCATGGAGCATTGTGATGAAAGTGGTCATGGATCACTGTGAAGACAAGTATCCTGGAACCTTGTGATGACACGGTTCATACAGCATTGAGATGACAAGGGCCAAGGAGAATTGTGATGACACGTGTCATGGGGCATTGTGATGACATTGGTCATCTTGCATTGTGATGACAGTGGTCATGTAGAATTTTGATTAAAGGTATCATGGAGCACTGTGATGACAAAGGCCAAGGAAGATTTTGATGACAAGTGTCATTGAGCAATGGGATGACGCGAGTTTGGAGTATTATGATGACAAGTGTTCTGGAGCATTGTGATGACAAGGGCATGGAGCATTGTGATTACAGAGGCCATGGAACATTGTGATGACAACGGCATGGAGTATTGTGATGACAGGGGTCATTGAGCATTGTGATTACAAAGACCATGAGGCATTGTGATGACAGGGGTCATTGAACATTGTGATTACAAAGACCATGAGGCATTGTGATGACAGGGACCTTGGAGCATTGTGATGACAATGGTCATCGAGCATTGTGATGAGAGGGGTCATACAGCATTGTGATGAGAAAGACCATGGACCATGGTGATGACAGATGCCATGGAACATTGTGATGACAAGGCCATGTACCATTTTGATTACAAGGGTCATGGAGCATTGTGATGACAAGGGCAGGGAACCTTGTGGTGACCGGGATCATGGAGCATTTTGATGACAACTTTCATGGAACGTTGTGATAACAGGGGTCATGGAGCATTGTGTTGAAAGGGAACATGGAGCACTGTGATTACAGGGTCCATGGAACATTGTGAATACATAGGCCATGGAACAATGTGATGACAGGTGTCATGTAGCATTGTGATGACAGGGTCATGGAGCATTGTGATTACAGGGGTTATGGGGCACTGTGATGACAGGGGGCATGGAACATTGTGATGAAAAGTGTCATGGAACATTGTGCTGACAGGGATCATGGAGCTTTTTGGTAAGAGAGGCCTTGCCGATTTGTGATGGCAGGCGTCATGGGTCATTGTGATGACAGCGGTCTTGGAGCATTGTGATGAAAGGGGTCATCGAGCACTGTGATTACAGGAGCCATGGAGCATTGTGAATACAAATACTATGGAGCATTGAGATGACAAGTTTCATGGAGCATTGTGATGAAAGTGATCATGGATCATTGTGATGACAAGTGTCCTGGAACCTTGTGATGACACGGTTCATGGAGCATTGTGATGACAAGGACCATGGCGAATTAGGATGACATCTGTCATGGGGCATTGTGATGACAGTGGTCATCTAGAATTGTGATGAAAGGAATCATGGAGCACTGTGATGACAGGGGCCATGGAACATTGTGATGACAAAGGCCATGGAGCATTGTGATGACAAGTGTCATGAGGCATTTTGATGACATTGGCATGGAGCATTATGATGACAAGTGTTCTGGAGCGTTTTGATGACAAAGGCATGGAGCATTGTGATAAAAGTGCCCATGGAGCATTGTGATGAAAACGGCAGGGAACATTGTGATGACTGGGTTCATGGAGCATTGTGATAAAAGGGGCTATGGAGCCTTGAGATGACAGGCGTCATGCGGCATGGTGATGACACTGGTCATGGAGCATTGTGATGAAAGTGATCATGGAGCCATATGATATCAGGGGCCATGGAGCATTGTGATGACAGGGGTCATGGGGCATTGTGCTGAAAGCGGTCATGGAGCATTGCGATGAAAAGCGCTATGGAGCATTGTGATGACAAGGGCCATGGAGCATTGTGAATACAAGGGACATGGAGCCTTGTGATGACAAAGGTCATGGATCATTGTAAAAACAGGTATCATTGGGCATTGTGATGACAGGGGCATGGAATATTTTAATGTACGTTGCCATGGAGAGCTGTGATGAAAGGGATCATGTGGATTTGTAATGACAAGGGCCATGGAGCATTGTGATGAAACAAATCTTGGAGTATTTTGATGAAAGTTGTCATGGAGCATTGCGATGAAAAACACCAAGGAACATTGTGATGACAAGGGCCATCGTGCATTGTTATGACAAGTGTCATGGAGCATTGTGATGACAGGTGTCATGGAGCATCGTGATGACAAATGCCATGGAGAATTGTGATGAGAGGTGGCATTGGGCAATGTGACGAAAGGGGTCATGGAGTACTGTGATTACAGGGGCCATGGAGCATTGTGATAACAAGTGACATGCAGAATAGTGATGACAGGCGTCATAGAGCATTGTGATGACAATTGACATTTAGCATTTTGATGACAGGGGTCATCAGGCATTGTGTTGAAAGGGGTCACGGAGTATTGTGATGACAAAGGCTATAGAGCATTGTGATGACAGGGGTCATGGAGCACTGTGATGACGTGGGCCATGGAGCATTGTGAAGACAAGATTCATGTAGCATTGTAATGACACGGGCATAAAGCATGGTGATTACAACAGACCTGGAGCATTGTGATGACAAGGGCATGGAGCATTGTGATTACAGGAAATGTGGAGCATTGTGATGACAAGTGTCATGCAATATTGTGCTGACACAATTCATGGAGCATTTTGATGAGAGTGGCCTTGGAGCACAGTGATGAGAGACGTCATGGGGCATTATGGTGACAATGGTCAAGGAGAATTGTGATGAAAGTGTTCATGGAGTAACGCTATTATCGGGACAATGGAGCATTGTGAATACAAAGGCCATGGAGCATTGAGATAACAGAGTTCATGGAGCACTGTGATGAAAGTGGTCATGGATCACTGTGAAGACAAGTATCCTGGAACCTTGTGATGACACGGTTCATACAGCATTGAGATGAGAAGGGCCAAGGAGAATTTTGATGACACGTGTCATGGGGCATTGTGATGACATTGGTCATCTTGCATTGTGATGACAGTGGTCATGTAGAATTTTGATTAAAGGTATCATGGAGCACTGTGATGACAAAGGCCAAGGAAGATTTTGATGACAAGTGTCATTGAGCAATGGGATGACACGAGTTTGGAGTATTATGATGACAAGTGTTCTGGAGCATTGTGATGACAAGGGCATGGAGCATTGTGATTACAGAGGCCATGGAGCATTTTGATGACAACGGCATGGAGTATTGTGATGACAGGGGTCATTGAGCATTGTGATTACAAAGACCATGAGGCATTGTGATGACAGGGGCCTTGGAGCATTGTGATGACAATGGTCATCGAGCCTTGTGATGAGAGGGGTCATAGAGCATTGTCATGAGAAAGACCATGGAGCATGGTGATAACAGAGGCCATGGAACATTGTGATGACAAGGCCATGTACCATTGTGATTATATCGGTCATGGAGCATTGTGATGACAAGGGCAGGGAACATTGTGGTGACCGGGGTCATGGAGCATTTTGATGACAACTTTCATGGAACGTTGTGATGACAGGGGTCATGGAGCATTGTGTTGAAAGGGAACATGGAGCAGTGTGATTACAGGGTCCATGGAACATTGTGAATACATAGGCCATGGAACAATGTGATGACAGGGGTCATGTAGAATTGTGATGACAGGGTCATGGAGCATTGTGATTACAGGGGTTATGGGGCACTGTGATGACAGGGGGCATGGAGCATTGTGATGAAAATTGTCCTGGAGCATTGTGATGACAGTGGTCACAGAGAATTGGGATGAAAGGTATCATGCAGCATTGTGATGACAATGGTCATGGACCATATTGATGACAGGGGTCATGGAACATTCTGATGACAAGGTTCATAAAGCATTTTGATGACAGGGGTCATGGAGCATTGTGTTGACACGGGCATGGAGCATTGTAGTGATAGGATATCTGAAGCATTGTGATGAAAAGGGGATAGAGCATTTTGACGACAGGGTCCAAGGAGCATTGTGCCGACAATGGCACGGAGCACTGTGATGAAAACGGTACTGGAGCACTGTGAGGAAAGGAGTCATGGATCATTGTGGTGACAGGGGTCATGGAGCTTTGTGATGACAAGGGTCATGGAGCATTGTGATGACACGGTCAAGGAACATTGCGATGACAAGATTTCAGGAGCATTGTGATGAAAGGGCATGGAGCATTGTGATTAAAGGTGACAAGGAGCATTGTGATGATATGGGCAGAGAACTTTGTGATGACAGGGGTCATGGAACATTGTGATGAAAAGTGTCATGGAACATTGCGGTGACAGGGATCATGGAGCTTTTTGGTAAGAGAGTCCTAGGAGATTTGTGATGGCAGGCATCATGGGGCATTGTGATGACAGCCGTCTTGGAGCAATGTGATGACTAGTGTCATGGGGCATTTTGATGGCATTGGTATGGAACATTATGATGACAAGTGTTCTGGAACATTTTGATGACAAGGGCATGGAGCATTGTGATGACAGGGCCCATGGAGCATTGTGATGAAAAGGGCAGGGAACATTGTGATGACTGGGTTCATGGAGCATTGTGATGAAAGGGGCCATGGAGCATTGAGATGACAGGCGTCATGAGGCATGGTGATGACACTGGTCATGGAGCATTGTGATCAAAGAGATCATGGAGCAATATGATAACAGGGGCCATGGAGCATTGTGATGACAGGTGTATTGGAGCATTGTGATGAAAGTAGTCATGGATCATTGTGATGACATGTGTCCTGGAACACTGTGATGACACGGTTCATCGAGTATTGTGATGACAAGGGTCATAGCGAATTGTGATGACAGGTGTCATGGGGCATTGTGATGACATTGATCATCTAGGAATTGTGATGAAATGTATCATGGAGCACTGTGATGTCTGGGGGCATGAAGCATTGTTATGAAAATTGTCCTGGATTATGTGATGACAGCAGTCATGGAGAATTGTGATGACAAGGATTATGCAGCATTGTGTTGACAAGGGTATGGACTATTGTGATGACAATGGTCATGGAGCAATGTGATGAAAGTTTTCATGGAACATCGTGATGAAAAGTGCCTGGGAGAATTGTGACGATAAAGGCCATGGAGCATTGTGATGACAAGTGTCATGGAGCATTGTAATGAAAGGTTTCATTGTGCACTGTGATGACAAGGGGGATGGAGTATTGTGATGAAACTGGTCCTAGAGCATTGTGATAACAGAAGCCGTGGAGCATTGTGATGACAGGCATCATGGAGCATTGTGAAGAAAGGGACAATGGGGAGTTGTAATGACAATAGAGAAATGTGATGAAAATGGTCAGCGAGCATAGTGATTAAAGTGGTCATTGAGAATTGTGATGAAAAGCGACATAGAGCATTGTGATGACAAAGGTCATGGAGAACTGTGATGACCAGGGTTATGTAGCATTGTGATGACACGGTCATGGAACATTGTGATGACCAGAATTCTGGAGCATTGTGATGACACGGGCATGAAGCATGGTGATGACAACAGACCTGGAGCATTGTGATGACAAGGGCGTGGAGCATTGTGATTACAGGAGACATGGAGCATTGTGATGACATTGGCAGGGATCATTGTGATTACAGGGATCATGGAGCATTGTGATGACAAGTGTCATGCAATATTGTGCTGACACAGTTCATGGAGCATTTTGATGAGAGTGGCCTTGGAGCACATTGATGAGAGACGTCATGGGGCATTATGGTGACAGTGGTCAAGGAGCATTTTGATGAAAGTGTTCATGGAGCAATGTGATTATCAGGACAATGGAGCATTGTGAATACAAAGGCCATGGAGCATTGAGATAACAGAGTTCATGGAGCATTGTGATGAAAATGGTCATGGATCACTGTGAAACAAGTGTCCTGGAACCTATTGATGACATGGTTCATACAGCATTGAGATGACAAGGGCCAAGGCGAATTGTGATGAAATGTATCATGGGGCATTGTGGTGACATTGGTCATCTTGCATTGTGATGTCAGTGGTCATGTAGAATTTTGATTAAAGGTATCATGGGGCACTGTGATGACAAAGGCCAAGGAAGATTTTGATGACGTGTCATTGAGCAAAGGGTTGACACGGGAATGGAGTATTATGATGACAAGAGCTCTGGAGCATTTTGATGAAAAAGGCATGGAGCATTGTGAAGACAGTGCCCATGGAGCATTGTGATGAAAAGTGCAGGGAACATTGTGATGTCTAGGTTCATGGAGCATTGTGATGAAAGTGGCCATTGAGCATTGAGATGACAGGCGTCATGAAGCATGGTGAAGACAGTGGTCATGGATCATTGTGATGAAGGAGATCATGGAGCAATATGATATCACGGGCCATGGAGCATTGTGATGACAAGGGTCATGGGGCATTGTGCTGAAAGTGGTCATGGAGCATTGTGATGAAAAGCGCTATGGAGCATTGTGATGACAAGGGCCATGGATCATTGTAAAAACAGGTATCATTGGGCATTGTGATGAAAGGGGCATGGAGCATTTTTATGTAAGTTGCCATGGAGAGTTGTGATGAAAGGGATCATGTGGATTTGTAATGACAAGGGCCATGGAGCATTGTGATGAAACAAATCTTGGAGTATCTTGATGAAAGTTGTCATGGAGCATTGCGATGAAAAGCACCAAGGAACATTGTGATGACAAGAACCATCGAGCATTGTGATGACAAGTGTCATGGAGCATTGTGATGACAGGTGTCATGGAGCATCGTGATGACAAATGCCATGGAGAATTGTGATGAGAGGTGGCATTGGGCAATGTGACGAAAGGGATCATGGAGTACTGTGATTACAGGGGCCATGGAGCATTGTGATAACAAGTGACATGGAGAATAGTGATGACAGGCGTCATAGAGCATTGTGATGACAAGTGACATTTAGCATTTTGATGACATGGGTCATCAGGCATTGTGTTGACAGGGGTCATGGAGTATTGTGATGACAAAGGCAATAGAGCATTGTGAGGACAGGGGTCATGGAGCACTGTGATGACATGGGCCATGGAGCATTGTGAAGACAAGATTCATGGAGTATTGTGATGACACGGGCATGAAGCATGGTGATGACCACAGACCTGGAGCATTGTGATGACATTGGCAGGGATCGTTGTGATTACAGGGATCATGGAGCATTGTGATGACAAGTGTCATGCAATATTGTGCTGACACAGATCAGGGAGCATTTTGATGGGAGTGGCCTTGGAGCGCAGTAATGAGAGACGTCATGGGGCATTATGGTGGCAGTGGTCAAGGAGCATTGTGATGAAAGTGTTCATGGAGCAACGCTATTATCGGGACAATGGAGCATTGTGAATACAAAGGCCATGGAGCATTGAGATAACAGAGTTCATGGAGCATTGTGATGAAAGTGGTCATGGATCACTGTGATGACAAGTGTCCTGGAACCTAGTGATGACACGGTTCATACCGCATTGAGATGACAAGGGCCAAGGAGAATTGTGATGACACGTGTCATGGGGCATTGTGATGACATTGGTCATCTTGCATTGTGATGACAGTGGTCATGTAGAATTTTGATTAAAGTTATCATGGAGAACTGTGATGACAAAGGCCAAGGAAGATTTTGATGACAAGTGTCATTGAGCAATGGGATGACACGGGATTGGAGTATTATGATGACAAGTGTTCTGGAGCATTGTGATGACAAGGGCATGGAGCATTGTGATTACAGAGGCCATGGAGCATTGTGATGACAACGACATGGAGTATTGTGATGACAGGGGTCATTGAGCATTGTGATTACAAAGACCATGAGGCATTGTGATGACAGGGGCCTTGGAGCATTGTGATGACAATGGTCATCGAGCATTGTGATGAGAGGGGTCATACAGCATTGTGATGAGAAAGACCATGGAGCATGGTGATGACAGATGCCATGGAACATTGTGATGACAAGGCCATGTACCATTTTGATTACAAGGGTCATGGAGCATTGTGATGACAAGGGCAGGGAACCTTGTGGTGACCGGGGTCATGGAGCATTTTGATGACAACTTTCATGGAACGTTGTGATAACAGGGGTCATGGAGCATTGTGTTGAAAGGGAACATGGAGCACTGTGATTACAGGGTCCATGGAACATTGTGAATACATAGGCCATGGAACAATGTGATGACAGGTGTCATGTAGCATTGTGATGACAGGGTCATGGAGCATTGTGATTACAGGTGTTAAGGGGCACTGTGATGACAGGGGGCATGGAGCATTGTGATGAAAAGTGTCATCGAACATTGTGTTGACAGGGATCATGGAGCTTTTTTGTAAGAGAGGCCTTGGATCTTAGTGATGGCAGGTGTCATGGGGCATTGTGATGACAGCGGTCTTGGAGCATTGTGATGAAAGGGGTCAAGGAGCACTGTGATTCCACGGACCATGGAGCATTGTGAATACAAAGGCTATGGAGCATTGAGATGACAGGGTTCATGGAGCATTGTGATGAAAGTGATCATAGTTCATTGTGATGACAAGTGTCTTGGAACCTTGTGATGACACGGTTCATGGAGCATTGTGATGACAAGGACCATGGCGAATTGTGATGACATCTGTCATGGGGCATTGTGATGACAGTGGTCATCTAGAATTGTGATGAAAGGTATCATGGAGCACTGTGATGACAGGGGCCATGGAACATTGTGATGACAAAGGCCATGGAGCATTGTGATGACAAGTGTCATGGGGCATTTTGATGACATTGGCATGGAGCATTATGATGACAAGTGTTCTGGAGCATTGTGATGAAAAGGGCAGGGAACATTGTGATGACTGGGTTCATGGAGCATTGTGATGAAAGGGGCCATGGAGCATTGAGATGACAGGCGTCATGAGGCATGGTGATGACACTGGTCATGGAGCATTGTGATCAAAGAGATCATGGAGCAATATGATAACAGGGGCCATGGAGCATTGTGATGACAGGTGTATTGGAGCATTGTGATGAAAGTAGTCATGGATCATTGTGATGACATGTGTCCTGGAACACTGTGATGACACGGTTCATCGAGTATTGTGATGACAAGGGACATAGCGAATTGTGATGACAGGTGTCATGGGGCATTGTGATGACATTGATCATCTAGGAATTGTGATGAAATGTATCATGGAGCACTGTGATGTCTGGGGGCATGAAGCATTGTTATGAAAATTGTCCTGGATTATGTGATGACAGCAGTCATGGAGAATTGTGATGACAAGGATTATGCAGCATTGTGTTGACAAGGGTATGGACTATTGTGATGACAATGGTCATGGAGCAATGTGATGAAAGTTTTCATGGAACATCGTGATGAAAAGTGCCTGGGAGAATTGTGACGATAAAGGCCATGGAGCATTGTGATGACAAGTGTCATGGAGCATTGTAATGAAAGGTTTCATTGTGCACTGTGATGACAAGGGGGATGGAGTATTGTGATGAAACTGGTCCTGGAGCATTGTGATAACAGAAGCCGTGGAGCATTGTGATGACAAGCATCATGGAGCATTGTGAAGAAAGGGACAATGGGGAATTGTAATGACAATAGAGAAATGTGATGAAAATGGTCAGCGAGCATAGTGATTAAAGTGGTCATTGAGAATTGTGATGAAAAGCGACATAGAGCATTGTGATGACAAAGGTCATGGAGAACTGTGATGACCAGGGTTATGTAGCATTGTGATGACACGGTCATGGAACATTGTGATGACAAGAATTCTGGAGCATTGTGATGACACGGGCATGAAGCATGGTGATGACAACAGACCTGGAGCATTGTGATGACAAGGGCGTGGAGCATTGTGATTACAGGAGACATGGAGCATTGTGATGACATTGGCAGGGATCATTGTGATTACAGGGATCATGGAGCATTGTGATGACAAGTGTCATGCAATATTGTGCTGACACAGTTCATGGAGCATTTTGATGAGAGTGGCCTTGGAGCACATTGATGAGAGACGTCATGGGGCATTATGTTGACAGTGGTCAAGGAGCATTTTGATGAAAGTGTTCATGGAGCAACGTGATTATCAGGACAATGGAGCATTGTGAATACAAAGGCCATGGAGCATTGAGATAACAGAGTTCATGGAGCATTGTGATGAAAATGGTCATGGATCACTGTGAAACAAGTGTCCTGGAACCTATTGATGACATGGTTCATACAGCATTGAGATGACAAGGGCCAAGGCGAATTGTGATGAAATGTATCATGGGGCATTGTGGTGACATTGGTCATCTTGCATTGTGATGTCAGTGGTCATGTAGAATTTTGATTAAAGGTATCATGGGGCACTGTGATGACAAAGGCCAAGGAAGATTTTGATGACAAGTGTCATTGAGCAAAGGGTTGACACGGGAATGGAGTATTATGATGACAAGAGCTCTGGAGCATTTTGATGAAAAAGGCATGGAGCATTGTGAAGACAGTGCCCATGGAGCATTGTGATGAAAAGTGCAGGGAACATTGTGATGTCTAGGTTCATGGAGCATTGTGATGAAAGTGGCCATTGAGCATTGAGATGACAGGCGTCATGAAGCATGGTGAAGACAGTGGTCATGGAGCATTGTGATGAAGGAGATCATGGAGCAATATGATATCACGGGCCATGGAGCATTGTGATGACAGGGGTCATGGGGCATTGTGCTGAAAGTGGTCATGGAGCATTGCGATGAAAAGCGCTATGGAGCATTGTGATGACAAGGGCCATGGATCATTGTAAAAACAGGTATCATTGGGCATTGTGATGAAAGGGGCATGGAGCATTTTTATGTATGTTGCCATGGAGAGTTGTGATGAAAGGGATCATGTGGATTTGTAATGACAAGGGCCATGGAGCATTGTGATGAAACAAATCTTGGAGTATCTTGATGAAAGTTGTCATGGAGCATTGCGATGAAAAGCACCAAGGAACATTGTGATGACAAGAACCATCGAGCATTGTGATGACAGGTGTCATGGAGCATCGTGATGACAAATGCCATGGAGAATTGTGATGAGAGGTGGCATTGGGCAATGTGACGAAAGGGATCATGGAGTACTGTGATTACAGGGGCCATGGAGCATTGTTATAACAAGTGACATGGAGAATAGTGATGACAGGCGTCATAGAGCATTGTGATGCCAAGTGACATTTAGCATTTTGATGACATGGGTCATCAGGCATTGTGTTGACAGGGGTCATGGAGTATTGTGATGACAAAGGCAATAGAGCATTGTGATGACAGGGGTCATGGAGCACTGTGATGACATGGGCCATGGAGCATTGTGAAGACAAGATTCATGGAGTATTGTGATGACACGGGCATGAAGCATGGTGATGACCACAGACCTGGAGCATTGTGATGACATTGGCAGGGATCATTGTGATTACAGGGATCATGGAGCATTGTGATGACAAGTGTCATGCAATATTGTGCTGACACAGATCAGGGAGCATTTTGATGAGAGTGGCCTTGCAGCGCAGTAATGAGAGACGTCATGGGGCATTATGGTGACAATGGTCAAGGAGAATTGTGATGAAAGTGTTCATGGAGTAACGCTATTATCGGGACAATGGAGCATTGTGAATACAAAGGCCATGGAGCATTGAGATAACAGAGTTCATGGAGCATTGTGATGAAAGTGGTCATGGATCACTGTGAAGACAAGTATCCTGGAACCTTGTGATGACACGGTTCATACAGCATTGAGATGACAAGGGCCAAGGAGAATTGTGATGACACGTGTCATGGGGCATTGTGATGACATTGGTCATCTTGCATTGTGATGACAGTGGTCATGTAGAATTTTGATTAAAGGTATCATGGAGCACTGTGATGACAAAGGCCAAGGAAGATTTTGATGACAAGTGTCATTGAGCAATGGGATGACGCGAGTTTGGAGTATTATGATGACAAGTGTTCTGGAGCATTGTGATGACAAGGGCATGGAGCATTGTGATTACAGAGGCCATGGAACATTGTGATGACAACGGCATGGAGTATTGTGATGACAGGGGTCATTGAGCATTGTGATTACAAAGACCATGAGGCATTGTGATGACAGGGGTCATTGAACATTGTGATTACAAAGACCATGAGGCATTGTGATGACAGGGACCTTGGAGCATTGTGATGACAATGGTCATCGAGCATTGTGATGAGAGGGGTCATACAGCATTGTGATGAGAAAGACCATGGACCATGGTGATGACAGATGCCATGGAACATTGTGATGACAAGGCCATGTACCATTTTGATTACAAGGGTCATGGAGCATTGTGATGACAAGGGCAGGGAACCTTGTGGTGACCGGGATCATGGAGCATTTTGATGACAACTTTCATGGAACGTTGTGATAACAGGGGTCATGGAGCATTGTGTTGAAAGGGAACATGGAGCACTGTGATTACAGGGTCCATGGAACATTGTGAATACATAGGCCATGGAACAATGTGATGACAGGGGTCATGTAGCATTGTGATGACAGGGTCATGGAGCATTGTGATTACAGGGGTTATGGGGCACTGTGATGACAGGGGGCATGGAACATTGTGATGAAAAGTGTCATGGAACATTGTGCTGACAGGGATCATGGAGCTTTTTGGTAAGAGAGGCCTTGCCGATTTGTGATGGCAGGCGTCATGGGTCATTGTGATGACAGCTGTCTTGGAGCATTGTGATGAAAGGGGTCATCGAGCACTGTGATTACAGGAGCCATGGAGCATTGTGAATACAAATACTATGGAGCATTGAGATGACAAGTTTCATGGAGCATTGTGATGAAAGTGATCATGGATCATTGTGATGACAAGTGTCCTGGAACCTTGTGATGACACGGTTCATGGAGCATTGTGATGACAAGGACCATGGCGAATTATGATGACATCTGTCATGGGGCATTGTGATGACAGTGGTCATCTAGAATTGTGATGAAAGGAATCATGGAGCACTGTGATGACAGGGGCCATGGAACATTGTGATGACAAAGGCCATGGAGCATTGTGATGACAAGTGTCATGAGGCATTTTGATGACATTGGCATGGAGCATTATGATGACAAGTGTTCTGGAGCGTTTTGATGACAAAGGCATGGAGCATTGTGATAAAAGTGCCCATGGAGCATTGTGATGAAAACGGCAGGGAACATTGTGATGACTGGGTTCATGGAGCATTGTGATAAAAGGGGCTATGGAGCCTTGAGATGACAGGCGTCATGCGGCATGGTGATGACACTGGTCATGGAGCATTGTGATGAAAGTGATCATGGAGCCATATGATATCAGGGGCCATGGAGCATTGTGATGACAGGGGTCATGGGGCATTGTGCTGAAAGCGGTCATGGAGCATTGCGATGAAAAGCGCTATGGAGCATTGTGATGACAAGGGCCATGGAGCATTGTGAATACAAGGGACATGGAGCCTTGTGATGACAAAGGTCATGGATCATTGTAAAAACAGGTATCATTGGGCATTGTGATGACAGGGGCATGGAATATTTTAATGTACGTTGCCATGGAGAGCTGTGATGAAAGGGATCATGTGGATTTGTAATGACAAGGGCCATGGAGCATTGTGATGAAACAAATCTTGGAGTATTTTGATGAAAGTTGTCATGGAGCATTGCGATGAAAAACACCAAGGAACATTGTGATGACAAGGGCCATCGTGCATTGTTATGACAAGTGTCATGGAGCATTGTGATGACAGGTGTCATGGAGCATCGTGATGACAAATGCCATGGAGAATTGTGATGAGAGGTGGCATTGGGCAATGTGACGAAAGGGGTCATGGAGTACTGTGATTACAGGGGCCATGGAGCATTGTGATAACAAGTGACATGCAGAATAGTGATGACAGGCGTCATAGAGCATTGTGATGACAATTGACATTTAGCATTTTGATGACAGGGGTCATCAGGCATTGTGTTGAAAGGGGTCACGGAGTATTGTGATGACAAAGGCTATAGAGCATTGTGATGACAGGGGTCATGGAGCACTGTGATGACGTGGGCCATGGAGCATTGTGAAGACAAGATTCATGTAGCATTGTAATGACACGGGCATAAAGCATGGTGATTACAACAGACCTGGAGCATTGTGATGACAAGGGCATGGAGCATTGTGATTACAGGAAATGTGGAGCATTGTGATGACAAGTGTCATGCAATATTGTGCTGACACAATTCATGGAGCATTTTGATGAGAGTGGCCTTGGAGCACAGTGATGAGAGACGTCATGGGGCATTATGGTGACAATGGTCAAGGAGAATTGTGATGAAAGTGTTCATGGAGTAACGCTATTATCGGGACAATGGAGCATTGTGAATACAAAGGCCATGGAGCATTGAGATAACAGAGTTCATGGAGCACTGTGATGAAAGTGGTCATGGATCACTGTGAAGACAAGTATCCTGGAACCTTGTGATGACACGGTTCATACAGCATTGAGATGAGAAGGGCCAAGGAGAATTTTGATGACACGTGTCATGGCGCATTGTGATGACATTGGTCATCTTGCATTGTGATGACAGTGGTCATGTAGAATTTTGATTAAAGGTATCATGGAGCACTGTGATGACAAAGGCCAAGGAAGATTTTGATGACAAGTGTCATTGAGCAATGGGATGACACGAGTTTGGAGTATTATGATGACAAGTGTTCTGGAGCATTGTGATGACAAGGGCATGGAGCATTGTGATTACAGAGGCCATGGAGCATTTTGATGACAACGGCATGGAGTATTGTGATGACAGGGGTCATTGAGCATTGTGATTACAAAGACCATGAGGCATTGTGATGACAGGGGCCTTGGAGCATTGTGATGACAATGGTCATCGAGCCTTGTGATGAGAGGGGTCATAGAGCATTGTCATGAGAAAGACCATGGAGCATGGTGATAACAGAGGCCATGGAACATTGTGATGACAAGGCCATGTACCATTGTGATTATATCGGTCATGGAGCATTGTGATGACAAGGGCAGGGAACATTGTGGTGACCGGGGTCATGGAGCATTTTGATGACAACTTTCATGGAACGTTGTGATGACAGGGGTCATGGAGCATTGTGTTGAAAGGGAACATGGAGCAGTGTGATTACAGGGTCCATGGAACATTGTGAATACATAGGCCATGGAACAATGTGATGACAGGGGTCATGTAGAATTGTGATGACAGGGTCATGGAGCATTGTGATTACAGGGGTTATGGGGCACTGTGATGACAGGGGGCATGGAGCATTGTGATGAAAATTGTCCTGGAGCATTGTGATGACAGTGGTCACAGAGAATTGGGATGAAAGGTATCATGCAGCATTGTGATGACAGTGGTCACAGAGAATTGGGATGAAAGGTATCATGCAGCATTGTGATGACAATGGTCATGGACCATATTGATGACAGGGGTCATGGAACATTCTGATGACAAGGTTCATAAAGCATTTTGATGACAGGGGTCATGGAGCATTGTGTTGACACGGGCATGGAGCATTGTAGTGATAGGATATCTGAAGCATTGTGATGAAAAGGGGATAGAGCATTTTGACGACAGGGTCCAAGGAGCATTGTGCCGACAATGGCACGGAGCACTGTGATGAAAACGGTACTGGAGCACTGTGAGGAAAGGAGTCATGGATCATTGTGGTGACAGGGGTCATGGAGCTTTGTGATGACAAGGGTCATGGAGCATTGTGATGACACGGTCAAGGAACATTGCGATGACAAGATTTCAGGAGCATTGTGATGAAAGGGCATGGAGCATTGTGATTAAAGGTGACAAGGAGCATTGTGATGATATGGGCAGAGAACTTTGTGATGACAGGGGTCATGGAACATTGTGATGAAAAGTGTCATGGAACATTGCGGTGACAGGGATCATGGAGCTTTTTGGTAAGAGAGTCCTAGGAGATTTGTGATGGCAGGCATCATGGGGCATTGTGATGACAGCCGTCTTGGAGCAATGTGATGACTAGTGTCATGGGGCATTTTGATGGCATTGGTATGGAACATTATGATGACAAGTGTTCTGGAACATTTTGATGACAAGGGCATGGAGCATTGTGATGACAGGGCCCATGGAGCATTGTGATGAAAAGGGCAGGGAACATTGTGATGACTGGGTTCATGGAGCATTGTGATGAAAGGGGCCATGGAGCATTGAGATGACAGGCGTCATGAGGCATGGTGATGACACTGGTCATGGAGCATTGTGATCAAAGAGATCATGGAGCAATATGATAACAGGGGCCATGGAGCATTGTGATGACAGGTGTATTGGAGCATTGTGATGAAAGTAGTCATGGATCATTGTGATGACATGTGTCCTGGAACACTGTGATGACACGGTTCATCGAGTATTGTGATGACAAGGGTCATAGCGAATTGTGATGACAGGTGTCATGGGGCATTGTGATGACATTGATCATCTAGGAATTGTGATGAAATGTATCATGGAGCACTGTGATGTCTGGGGGCATGAAGCATTGTTATGAAAATTGTCCTGGATTATGTGATGACAGCAGTCATGGAGAATTGTGATGACAAGGATTATGCAGCATTGTGTTGACAAGGGTATGGACTATTGTGATGACAATGGTCATGGAGCAATGTGATGAAAGTTTTCATGGAACATCGTGATGAAAAGTGCCTGGGAGAATTGTGACGATAAAGGCCATGGAGCATTGTGATGACAAGTGTCATGGAGCATTGTAATGAAAGGTTTCATTGTGCACTGTGATGACAAGGGGGATGGAGTATTGTGATGAAACTGGTCCTGGAGCATTGTGGTAACAGAAGCCGTGGAGCATTGTGATGACAGGCATCATGGAGCATTGTGAAGAAAGGGACAATGGGGAGTTGTAATGACAATAGAGAAATGTGATGAAAATGGTCAGCGAGCATAGTGATTAAAGTGGTCATTGAGAATTGTGATGAAAAGCGACATAGAGCATTGTGATGACAAAGGTCATGGAGAACTGTGATGACCAGGGTTATGTAGCATTGTGATGACACGGTCATGGAACATTGTGATGACAAGAATTCTGGAGCATTGTGATGACACGGGCATGAAGCATGGTGATGACAACAGACCTGGAGCATTGTGATGACAAGGGCGTGGAGCATTGTGATTACAGGAGACATGGAGCATTGTGATGACATTGGCAGGGATCATTGTGATTACAGGGATCATGGAGCATTGTGATGACAAGTGTCATGCAATATTGTGCTGACACAGTTCATGGAGCATTTTGATGAGAGTGGCCTTGGAGCACATTGATGAGAGACGTCATGGGGCATTATGGTGACAGTGGTCAAGGAGCATTTTGATGAAAGTGTTCATGGAGCAACGTGATTATCAGGACAATGGAGCATTGTGAATACAAAGGCCATGGAGCATTGAGATAACAGAGTTCATGGAGCATTGTGATGAAAATGGTCATGGATCACTGTGAAACAAGTGTCCTGGAACCTATTGATGACATGGTTCATACAGCATTGAGATGACAAGGGCCAAGGCGAATTGTGATGAAATGTATCATGGGGCATTGTGGTGACATTGGTCATCTTGCATTGTGATGTCAGTGGTCATGTAGAATTTTGATTAAAGGTATCATGGGGCACTGTGATGACAAAGGCCAAGGAAGATTTTGATGACGTGTCATTGAGCAAAGGGTTGACACGGGAATGGAGTATTATGATGACAAGAGCTCTGGAGCATTTTGATGAAAAAGGCATGGAGCATTGTGAAGACAGTGCCCATGGAGCATTGTGATGAAAAGTGCAGGGAACATTGTGATGTCTAGGTTCATGGAGCATTGTGATGAAAGTGGCCATTGAGCATTGAGATGACAGGCGTCATGAAGCATGGTGAAGACAGTGGTCATGGAGCATTGTGATAAAGGAGATCATGGAGCAATATGATATCACGGGCCATGGAGCATTGTGATGACAAGGGTCATGGGGCATTGTGCTGAAAGTGGTCATGGAGCATTGCGATGAAAAGCGCTATGGAGCATTGTGATGACAAGGGCCATGGAACATTGTAAAAACAGGTATCATTGGGCATTGTGATGAAAGGGGCATGGAGCATTTTTATGTAAGTTGCCATGGAGAGTTGTGATGAAAGGGATCATGTGGATTTGTAATGACAAGGGCCATGGAGCATTGTGATGAAACAAATCTTGGAGTATCTTGATGAAAGTTGTCATGGAGCATTGCGATGAAAAGCACCAAGGAACATTGTGATGACAAGAACCATCGAGCATTGTGATGACAAGTGTCATGGAGCATTGTGATGACAGGTGTCATGGAGCATCGTGATGACAAATGCCATGGAGAATTGTGATGAGAGGTGGCATTGGGCAATGTGACGAAAGGGATCATGGAGTACTCTGATTACAGGGGCCATGGAGCATTGTGATAACAAGTGACATGGAGAATAGTGATGACAGGCGTCATAGAGCATTGTGATGACAAGTGACATTTAGCATTTTGATGACATGGGTCATCAGGCATTGTGTTGACAGGGGTCATGGAGTATTGTGATGACAAAGGCAATAGAGCATTGTGATGACAGGGGTCATGGAGCACTGTGATGACATGGGCCATGGAGCATTGTGAAGACAAGATTCATGGAGTATTGTGATGACACGGGCATGAAGCATGGTGATGACCACAGACCTGGAGCATTGTGATGACATTGGCAGGGATCATTGTGATTACAGGGATCATGGAGCATTGTGATGACAAGTGTCATGCAATATTGTGCTGACACAGATCAGGGAGCATTTTGATGAGAGTGGCCTTGGAGCGCAGTAATGAGAGACGTCATGGGGCATTATGGTGGCAGTGGTCAAGGAGCATTGTGATGAAAGTGTTCATGGAGCAACGCTATTATCGGGACAATGGAGCATTGTGAATACAAAGGCCATGGAGCATTGAGATGACAGGGTTCATGGAGCATTGTGATGAAAGTGATCATAGTTCATTGTGATGACAAGTGTCCTGGAACCTTGTGATGACACGGTTCATGGAGCATTGTGATGACAAGGACCATGGCGAATTGTGATGACATCTGTCATGGGGCATTGTGATGACAGTGGTCATCTAGAATTGTGATGAAAGGTATCATGGAGCACTGTGATGACAGGGGCCATGGAACATTGTGATGACAATGGCCATGGAGCATTGTGATGACAAGTGTCATGGGGCACTTTGATGACATTGGCATGGAGCATTATGATGACAAGTGTTCTGGAGCATTGTGAGGAAAAGGGCAGGGAACATTGTGATGACTGGGTTCATGGAGCATTGTGATGAAAGGGGCCATGGAGCATTGAGATGACAGGCCTCATGAGGCATGGTGATGACACTGGTCATGGAGCATTGTGATCAAAGAGATCATGGAGCAATATGATAACAGGGGCCATGGAGCATTGTGATGACAGGTGTATTTGAGCATTGTGATGAAAGTAGTCATGGATCATTGTGATGACATGTGTCCTGGAACACTGTGATGACACGGTTCATCGAGTATTGTGATGACAAGGGTCATAGCGAATTGTGATGACAGGTGTCATGGGGCATTGTGATGACATTGATCATCTAGGAATTGTGATGAAATGTATCATGGAGCACTGTGATGACTGGGGGCATGAAGCATTGTTATGAAAATTGTCCTGGATTATGTGATGACAGCAGTCATGGAGAATTGTGATGACAAGGATTATGCAGCATTGTGTTGACAGGGTATGGACTATTGTGATGACAATGGTCATGGAGCAATGTGATGAAAGTTTTCATGGAACATCGTGATGAAAAGTGCCTGGGAGCATTGTGACGATAAAGGCCATGGAGCATTGTGATGACAAGTGTCATGGAGCATTGTAATGAAATGTTTCATTGTGCACTGTGATGACAAGGGGGATGGAGTATTGTGATGAAACTGGTCCTGGAGCATTGTGGTAACAGAAGCCGTGGAGCATTGTGATGACAGGCATCATGGAGCATTGTGAAGAAAGGGACAATGGGGAATTGTAATGACAATAGAGAAATGTGATGAAAATGGTCAGCGAGCATAGTGATTAAAGTGGTCATTGAGAATTGTGATGAAAAGCGACATAGAGCATTGTGATGACAAAGGTCATGGAGAACTGTGATGACCAGGGTTATGTAGCATTGGGATGACACGGTCATGGAACATTGTGATGACAAGAATTCTGGAGCATTGTGATGACACGGGCATGAAGCATGGTGATGACAACAGACCTGGAGCATTGTGATGACAAGGGCGTGGAGCATTGTGATTACAGGAGACATGGAGCATTGTGATGACATTGGCAGGGATCATTGTGATTACAGGGATCATGGAGCATTGTGATGACAAGTGTCATGCAATATTGTGCTGACACAGTTCATGGAGCATTTTGATGAGAGTGGCCTTGGAGCACATTGATGAGAGACGTCATGGGGCATTATGGTGACAGTGGTCAAGGAGCATTTTGATGAAAGTGTTCATGGAGCAACGTGATTATCAGGACAATGGAGCATTGTGAATACAAAGGCCATGGAGCATTGAGATAACAGAGTTCATGGAGCATTGTGATGAAAATGGTCATGGATCACTGTGAAACAAGTGTCCTGGAACCTATTGATGACATGGTTCATACAGCATTGAGATGACAAGGGCCAAGGCGAATTGTGATGAAATGTATCATGGGGCATTGTGGTGACATTGGTCATCTTGCATTGTGATGTCAGTGGTCATGTAGAATTTTGATTAAAGGTATCATGGGGCACTGTGATGACAAAGGCCAAGGAAGATTTTGATGACAAGTGTCATTGAGCAAAGGGTTGACACGGGAATGGAGTATTATGATGACAAGAGCTCTGGAGCATTTTGATGAAAAAGGCATGGAGCATTGTGAAGACAGTGCCCATGGAGCATTGTGATGAAAAGTGCAGGGAACATTGTGATGTCTAGGTTCATGGAGCATTGTGATGAAAGTGGCCATTGAGCATTGAGATGACAGGCGTCATGAAGCATGCTGAAGACAGTGGTCATGGAGCATTGTGATGAAGGAGATCATGGAGCAATATGATATCACGGGCCATGGAGCATTGTGATGACAAGGGTCATGGGGCATTGTGCTGAAAGTGGTCATGGAGCATTGCGATGAAAAGCGCTATGGAGCATTGTGATGACAAGGGCCATGGATCATTGTAAGAACAGGTATCATTGGGCATTGTGATGAAAGGGGCATGGAGCATTTTTATGTAAGTTGCCATGGAGAGTTGTGATGAAAGGGATCATGTGGATTTGTAATGACAAGGGCCATGGAGCATTGTGATGAAACAAATCTTGGAGTATCTTGATGAAAGTTGTCATGGAGCATTGCGATGAAAAGCACCAAGGAACATTGTGATGACAAGAACCATCGAGCATTGTGATGACAAGTGTCATGGAGCATTGTGATGACAGGTGTCATGGAGCATCGTGATGACAAATGCCATGGAGAATTGTGATGAGAGGTGGCATTGGGCAATGTGACGAAAGGGATCATGGAGTACTGTGATTACAGGGGCCATGGAGCATTGTGATAACAAGTGACATGGAGAATAGTGATGACAGGCGTCATAGAGCATTGTGATGACAAGTGACATTTAGCATTTTGATGACATGGGTCATCAGGCATTGTGTTGACAGGGGTCATGGAGTATTGTGATGACAAAGGCAATAGAGCATTGTGAGGACAGGGGTCATGGAGCACTGTGATGACATGGGCCATGGAGCATTGTGAAGACAAGATTCATGGAGTATTGTGATGACACGGGCATGAAGCATGGTGATGACCACAGACCTGGAGCATTGTGATGACATTGGCAGGGATCGTTGTGATTACAGGGATCATGGAGCATTGTGATGACAAGTGTCATGCAATATTGTGCTGACACAGATCAGGGAGCATTTTGATGGGAGTGGCCTTGGAGCGCAGTAATGAGAGACGTCATGGGGCATTATGGTGGCAGTGGTCAAGGAGCATTGTGATGAAAGTGTTCATGGAGCAACGCTATTATCGGGACAATGGAGCATTGTGAATACAAAGGCCATGGAGCATTGAGATAACAGAGTTCATGGAGCATTGTGATGAAAGTGGTCATGGATCACTGTGATGACAAGTGTCCTGGAACCTAGTGATGACACGGTTCATACCGCATTGAGATGACAAGGGCCAAGGAGAATTGTGATGACACGTGTCATGGGGCATTGTGATGACATTGGTCATCTTGCATTGTGATGACAGTGGTCATGTAGAATTTTGATTAAAGTTATCATGGAGAACTGTGATGACAAAGGCCAAGGAAGATTTTGATGACAAGTGTCATTGAGCAATGGGATGACACGGGATTGGAGTATTATGATGACAAGTGTTCTGGAGCATTGTGATGACAAGGGCATGGAGCATTGTGATTACAGAGGCCATGGAGCATTGTGATGACAACGGCATGGAGTATTGTGATGACCGGGGTCATTGAGCATTGTGATTACAAAGACCATGAGGCATTGTGATGACAGGGGCCTTGGAGCATTGTGATGACAATGGTCATCGAGCATTGGGATGAGAGGGGTCATACAGCATTGTGATGAGAAAGACCATGGAGCATGGTGATGACAGATGCCATGGAACATTGTGATGACAAGGCCATGTAACATTTTGATTACAAGGGTCATGGAGCATTGTGATGACAAGGGCAGGGAACCTTGTGGTGACCGGGGTCATGGAGCATTTTGATGACAACTTTCATGGAACGTTGTGATAACAGGGGTCATGGAGCATTGTGTTGAAAGGGAACATGGAGCACTGTGATTACAGGGTCCATGGAACATTGTGAATACATAGGCCATGGAACAATGTGATGACAGGTGTCATGTAGCATTGTGATGACAGGGTCATGGAGCATTGTGATTACAGGTGTTAAGGGGCACTGTGATGACAGGGGGCATGGAGCATTGTGATGAAAAGTGTCATCGAACATTGTGTTGACAGGGATCATGGAGCTTTTTTGTAAGAGAGGCCTTGGATCTTAGTGATGGCAGGTGTCATGGGGCATTGTGATGACAGCGGTCTTGGAGCATTGTGATGAAAGGGGTCATGGAGCACTGTGATTCCACGGACCATGGAGCATTGTGAATACAAAGGCTATGGAGCATTGAGATGACAGGGTTCATGGAGCATTGTGATGAAAGTGATCATAGTTCATTGTGATGACAAGTGTCTTGGAACCTTGTGATGACACGGTTCATGGAGCATTGTGATGACAAGGACCATGGCGAATTGTGATGACATCTGTCATGGGGCATTGTGATGACAGTGGTCATCTAGAATTGTGATGAAAGGTATCATGGAGCACTGTGATGACAGGGGCCATGGAACATTGTGATGACAAAGGCCATGGAGCATTGTGATGACAAGTGTCATGGGGCATTTTGATGACATTGGCATGGAGCATTATGATGACAAGTGTTCTGGAGCATTGTGATGAAAAGGGCAGGGAACATTGTGATGACTGGGTTCATGGAGCATTGTGATGAAAGGGGCCATGGAGCATTGAGATGACAGGCGTCATGAGGCATGGTGATGACACTGGTCATGGAGCATTGTGATCAAAGAGATCATGGAGCAATATGATAACAGGGGCCATGGAGCATTGTGATGACAGGTGTATTGGAGCATTGTGATGAAAGTAGTCATGGATCATTGTGATGACATGTGTCCTGGAACACTGTGATGACACGGTTCATCGAGTATTGTGATGACAAGGGTCATAGCGAATTGTGATGACAGGTGTCATGGGGCATTGTGATGACATTGATCATCTAGGAATTGTGATGAAATGTATCATGGAGCACTGTGATGTCTGGGGGCATGAAGCATTGTTATGAAAATTGTCCTGGATTATGTGATGACAGCAGTCATGGAGAATTGTGATGACAAGGATTATGCAGCATTGTGTTGACAAGGGTATGGACTATTGTGATGACAATGGTCATGGAGCAATGTGATGAAAGTTTTCATGGAACATCGTGATGAAAAGTGCCTGGGAGAATTGTGACGATAAAGGCCATGGAGCATTGTGATGACAAGTGTCATGGAGCATTGTAATGAAAGGTTTCATTGTGCACTGTGATGACAAGGGGGATGGAGTATTGTGATGAAACTGGTCCTGGAGCATTGTGATAACAGAAGCCGTGGAGCATTGTGATGACAGGCATCATGGAGCATTGTGAAGAAAGGGAAAATGGGGAGTTGTAATGACAATAGAGAAATGTGATGAAAATGGTCAGCGAGCATAGTGATTAAAGTGGTCATTGAGAATTGTGATGAAAAGCGACATAGAGCATTGTGATGACAAAGGTCATGGAGAACTGTGATGACCAGGGTTATGTAGCATTGGGATGACACGGTCATGGAACATTGTGATGACCAGAATTCTGGAGCATTGTGATGACACGGGCATGAAGCATGGTGATGACAACAGACCTGGAGCATTGTGATGACAAGGGCGTGGAGCATTGTGATTACAGGAGACATGGAGCATTGTGATGACATTGGCAGGGATCATTGTGATTACAGGGATCATGGAGCATTGTGATGACAAGTGTCATGCAATATTGTGCTGACACAGTTCATGGAGCATTTTGATGAGAGTGGCCTTGGAGCACATTGATGAGAGACGTCATGGGGCATTATGGTGACAGTGGTCAAGGAGCATTTTGATGAAAGTGTTCATGGAGCAATGTGATTATCAGGACAATGGAGCATTGTGAATACAAAGGCCATGGAGCATTGAGATAACAGAGTTCATGGAGCATTGTGATGAAAATGGTCATGGATCACTGTGAAACAAGTGTCCTGGAACCTATTGATGACATGGTTCATACAGCATTGAGATGACAAGGGCCAAGGCGAATTGTGATGAAATGTATCATGGGGCATTGTGGTGACATTGGTCATCTTGCATTGTGATGTCAGTGGTCATGTAGAATTTTGATTAAAGGTATCATGGGGCACTGTGATGACAAAGGCCAAGGAAGATTTTGATGACGTGTCATTGAGCAAAGGGTTGACACGGGAATGGAGTATTATGATGACAAGAGCTCTGGAGCATTTTGATGAAAAAGGCATGGAGCATTGTGAAGACAGTGCCCATGGAGCATTGTGATGAAAAGTGCAGGGAACATTGTGATGTCTAGGTTCATGGAGCATTGTGATGAAAGTGGCCATTGAGCATTGAGATGACAGGCGTCATGAAGCATGGTGAAGACAGTGGTCATGGATCATTGTGATGAAGGAGATCATGGAGCAATATGATATCACGGGCCATGGAGCATTGTGATGACAAGGGTCATGGGGCATTGTGCTGAAAGTGGTCATGGAGCATTGTGATGAAAAGCGCTATGGAGCATTGTGATGACAAGGGCCATGGATCATTGTAAAAACAGGTATCATTGGGCATTGTGATGAAAGGGGCATGGAGCATTTTTATGTAAGTTGCCATGGAGAGTTGTGATGAAAGGGATCATGTGGATTTGTAATGACAAGGGCCATGGAGCATTGTGATGAAACAAATCTTGGAGTATCTTGATGAAAGTTGTCATGGAGCATTGCGATGAAAATCACCAAGGAACATTGTGATGACAAGAACCATCGAGCATTGTGATGACAAGTGTCATGGAGCATTGTGATGACAGGTGTCATGGAGCATCGTGATGACAAATGCCATGGAGAATTGTGATGAGAGGTGGCATTGGGCAATGTGACGAAAGGGATCATGGAGTACTGTGATTACAGGGGCCATGGAGCATTGTGATAACAAGTGACATGGAGAATAGTGATGACAGGCGTCATAGAGCATTGTGATGACAAGTGACATTTAGCATTTTGATGACATGGGTCATCAGGCATTGTGTTGACAGGGGTCATGGAGTATTGTGATGACAAAGGCAATAGAGCATTGTGAGGACAGGGGTCATGGAGCACTGTGATGACATGGGCCATGGAGCATTGTGAAGACAAGATTCATGGAGTATTGTGATGACACGGGCATGAAGCATGGTGATGACCACAGACCTGGAGCATTGTGATGACATTGGCAGGGATCGTTGTGATTACAGGGATCATGGAGCATTGTGATGACAAGTGTCATGCAATATTGTGCTGACACAGATCAGGGAGCATTTTGATGGGAGTGGCCTTGGAGCGCAGTAATGAGAGACGTCATGGGGCATTATGGTGGCAGTGGTCAAGGAGCATTGTGATGAAAGTGTTCATGGAGCAACGCTATTATCGGGACAATGGAGCATTGTGAATACAAAGGCCATGGAGCATTGAGATAACAGAGTTCATGGAGCATTGTGATGAAAGTGGTCATGGATCACTGTGATGACAAGTGTCCTGGAACCTAGTGATGACACGGTTCATACCGCATTGAGATGACAAGGGCCAAGGAGAATTGTGATGACACGTGTCATGGGGCATTGTGATGACATTGGTCATCTTGCATTGTGATGACAGTGGTCATGTAGAATTTTGATTAAAGTTATCATGGAGAACTGTGATGACAAAGGCCAAGGAAGATTTTGATGACAAGTGTCATTGAGCAATGGGATGACACGGGATTGGAGTATTATGATGACAAGTGTTCTGGAGCATTGTGATGACAAGGGCATGGAGCATTGTGATTACAGAGGCCATGGAGCATTGTGATGACAACGGCATGGAGTATTGTGATGACAGGGGTCATTGAGCATTGTGATTACAAAGACCATGAGGCATTGTGATGACAGGGGCCTTGGAGCATTGTGATGACAATGGTCATCGAGCATTGGGATGAGAGGGGTCATACAGCATTGTGATGAGAAAGACCATGGAGCATGGTGATGACAGATGCCATGGAACATTGTGATGACAAGGCCATGTACCATTTTGATTACAAGGGTCATGGAGCATTGTGATGACAAGGGCAGGGAACCTTGTGGTGACCGGGGTCATGGAGCATTTTGATGACAACTTTCATGGAACGTTGTGATAACAGGGGTCATGGATCATTGTGTTGAAAGGGAACATGGAGCACTGTGATTACAGGGTCCATGGAACATTGTGAATACATAGGCCATGGAACAATGTGATGACAGGTGTCATGTAGCATTGTGATGACAGGGTCATGGAGCATTGTGATTACAGGTGTTAAGGGGCACTGTGATGACAGGGGGCATGGAGCATTGTGATGAAAAGTGTCATCGAACATTGTGTTGACAGGGATCATGGAGCTTTTTTGTAAGAGAGGCCTTGGATCTTAGTGATGGCAGGTGTCATGGGGCATTGTGATGACAGCGGTCTTGGAGCATTGTGATGAAAGGGGTCATGGAGCACTGTGATTCCACGGACCATGGAGCATTGTGAATACAAAGGCTATGGAGCATTGAGATGACAGGGTTCATGGAGCATTGTGATGAAAGTGATCATAGTTCATTGTGATGACAAGTGTCTTGGAACCTTGTGATGACACGGTTCATGGAGCATTGTGATGACAAGGACCATGGCGAATTGTGATGACATCTGTCATGGGGCATTGTGATGACAGTGGTCATCTAGAATTGTGATGAAAGGTATCATGGAGCACTGTGATGACAGGGGCCATGGAACATTGTGATGACAAAGGCCATGGAGCATTGTGATGACAAGTGTCATGGGGCATTTTGATGACATTGGCATGGAGCATTATGATGACAAGTGTTCTGGAGCATTGTGATGAAAAGGGCAGGGAACATTGTGATGACTGGGTTCATGGAGCATTGTGATGAAAGGGGCCATGGAGCATTGAGATGACAGGCGTCATGAGGCATGGTGATGACACTGGTCATGGAGCATTGTGATCAAAGAGATCATGGAGCAATATGATAACAGGGGCCATGGAGCATTGTGATGACAGGTGTATTGGAGCATTGTGATGAAAGTAGTCATGGATCATTGTGATGACATGTGTCCTGGAACACTGTGATGACACGGTTCATCGAGTATTGTGATGACAAGGGTCATAGCGAATTGTGATGACAGGTGTCATGGGGCATTGTGATGACATTGATCATCTAGGAATTGTGATGAAATGTATCATGGAGCACTGTGATGTCTGGGGGCATGAAGCATTGTTATGAAAATTGTCCTGGATTATGTGATGACAGCAGTCATGGAGAATTGTGATGACAAGGATTATGCAGCATTGTGTTGACAAGGGTATGGACTATTGTGATGACAATGGTCATGGAGCAATGTGATGAAAGTTTTCATGGAACATCGTGATGAAAAGTGCCTGGGAGAATTGTGACGATAAAGGCCATGGAGCATTGTGATGACAAGTGTCATGGAGCATTGTAATGAAAGGTTTCATTGTGCACTGTGATGACAAGGGGGATGGAGTATTGTGATGAAACTGGTCCTGGAGCATTGTGATAACAGAAGCCGTGGAGCATTGTGATGACAGGCATCATGGAGCATTGTGAAGAAAGGGACAATGGGGAGTTGTAATGACAATAGAGAAATGTGATGAAAATGGTCAGCGAGCATAGTGATTAAAGTGGTCATTGAGAATTGTGATGAAAAGCGACATAGAGCATTGTGATGACAAAGGTCATGGAGAACTGTGATGACCAGGGTTATGTAGCATTGGGATGACACGGTCATGGAACATTGTGATGACCAGAATTCTGGAGCATTGTGATGACACGGGCATGAAGCATGGTGATGACAACAGACCTGGAGCATTGTGATGACAAGGGCGTGGAGCATTGTGATTACAGGAGACATGGAGCATTGTGATGACATTGGCAGGGATCATTGTGATTACAGGGATCATGGAGCATTGTGATGACAAGTGTCATGCAATATTGTGCTGACACAGTTCATGGAGCATTTTGATGAGAGTGGCCTTGGAGCACATTGATGAGAGACGTCATGGGGCATTATGGTGACAGTGGTCAAGGAGCATTTTGATGAAAGTGTTCATGGAGCAATGTGATTATCAGGACAATGGAGCATTGTGAATACAAAGGCCATGGAGCATTGAGATAACAGAGTTCATGGAGCATTGTGATGAAAATGGTCATGGATCACTGTGAAACAAGTGTCCTGGAACCTATTGATGACATGGTTCATACAGCATTGAGATGACAAGGGCCAAGGCGAATTGTGATGAAATGTATCATGGGGCATTGTGGTGACATTGGTCATCTTGCATTGTGATGTCAGTGGTCATGTAGAATTTTGATTAAAGGTATCATGGGGCACTGTGATGACAAAGGCCAAGGAAGATTTTGATGACGTGTCATTGAGCAAAGGGTTGACACGGGAATGGAGTATTATGATGACAAGAGCTCTGGAGCATTTTGATGAAAAAGGCATGGAGCATTGTGAAGACAGTGCCCATGGAGCATTGTGATGAAAAGTGCAGGGAACATTGTGATGTCTAGGTTCATGGAGCATTGTGATGAAAGTGGCCATTGAGCATTGAGATGACAGGCGTCATGAAGCATGGTGAAGACAGTGGTCATGGATCATTGTGATGAAGGAGATCATGGAGCAATATGATATCACGGGCCATGGAGCATTGTGATGACAAGGGTCATGGGGCATTGTGCTGAAAGTGGTCATGGAGCATTGTGATGAAAAGCGCTATGGAGCATTGTGATGACAAGGGCCATGGATCATTGTAAAAACAGGTATCATTGGGCATTGTGATGAAAGGGGCATGGAGCATTTTTATGTAAGTTGCCATGGAGAGTTGTGATGAAAGGGATCATGTGGATTTGTAATGACAAGGGCCATGGAGCATTGTGATGAAACAAATCTTGGAGTATCTTGATGAAAGTTGTCATGGAGCATTACGATGAAAAGCACCAAGGAACATTGTGATGACAAGAACCATCGAGCATTGTGATGACAAGTGTCATGGAGCATTGTGATGACAGGTGTCATGGAGCATCGTGATGACAAATGCCATGGAGAATTGTGATGAGAGGTGGCATTGGGCAATGTGACGAAAGGGATCATGGAGTACTGTGATTACAGGGGCCATGGAGCATTGTGATAACAAGTGACATGGAGAATAGTGATGACAGGCGTCATAGAGCATTGTGATGACAAGTGACATTTAGCATTTTGATGACATGGGTCATCAGGCATTGTGTTGACAGGGGTCATGGAGTATTGTGATGACAAAGGCAATAGAGCATTGTGATGACAGGGGTCATGGAGCACTGTGATGACATGGGCCATGGAGCATTGTGAAGACAAGATTCATGGAGTATTGTGATGACACGGGCATGAAGCATGGTGATGACCACAGACCTGGAGCATTGTGATGACATTGGCAGGGATCATTGTGATTACAGGGATCATGGAGCATTGTGATGACAAGTGTCATGCAATATTGTGCTGACACAGATCAGGGAGCATTTTGATGAGAGTGGCCTTGCAGCGCAGTAATGAGAGACGTCATGGGGCATTATGGTGACAATGGTCAAGGAGAATTGTGATGAAAGTGTTCATGGAGCAACGCTATTATCGGGACAATGGAGCATTGTGAATACAAAGGCCATGGAGCATTGAGATAACAGAGTTCATGGAGCATTGTGATGAAAGTGGTCATGGATCACTGTGAAGACAAGTATCCTGGAACCTTGTGATGACACGGTTCATACAGCATTGAGATGACAAGGGCCAAGGAGAATTGTGATGACACGTGTCATGGGGCATTGTGATGACATTGGTCATCTTGCATTGTGATGACAGTGGTCATGTAGAATTTTGATTAAAGGTATCATGGAGCACTGTGATGACAAAGGCCAAGGAAGATTTTGATGACAAGTGTCATTGAGCAATGGGATGACGCGAGTTTGGAGTATTATGATGACAAGTGTTCTGGAGCATTGTGATGACAAGGGCATGGAGCATTGTGATTACAGAGGCCATGGAGCATTGTGATGACAACGGCATGGAGTATTGTGATGACAGGGGTCATTGAGCATTGTGATTACAAAGACCATGAGGCATTGTGATGACAGGGGCCTTGGAGCATTGTGATGACAATGGTCATCGAGCCTTGTGATGAGAGGGGTCATAGAGCATTGTCATGAGAAAGACCATGGAGCATGGTGATAACAGAGGCCATGGAACATTGTGATGACAAGGCCATGTACCATTGTGATTATATCGGTCATGGAGCATTGTGATGACAAGGGCAGGGAACATTGTGGTGACCGGGGTCATGGAGCATTTTGATGACAACTTTCATGGAACGTTTTGATGACAGGGGTCATGGAGCATTGTGTTGAAAGGGAACATGGAGCAGTGTGATTACAGGGTCCATGGAACATTGTGAATACATAGGCCATGGAACAATGTGATGACAGGGGTCATGTAGAATTGTGATGACAGGGTCATGGAGCATTGTGATTACAGGGGTTATGGGGCACTGTGATGACAGGGGGCATGGAGCATTGTGATGAAAATTGTCCTGGAGCATTGTGATGACAGTGGTCACAGAGAATTGGGATGAAAGGTATCATGCAGCATTGTGATGACAATGGTCATGGACCATATTGATGATAGGGGTCATGGAACATTCTGATGACAAGGTTCATAAAGCATTTTGATGACAGGGGTCATGGAGCATTGTGTTGACACGGGCATGGAGCATTGTAGTGATAGGATATCTGAAGCATTGTGATGAAAAGGGGATAGAGCATTTTGACGACAGGGTCCAAGGAGCATTGTGCCGACAATGGCACGGAGCACTGTGATGAAAACGGTACTGGAGCACTGTGAGGAAAGGAGTCATGGATCATTGTGATGACAGGGGTCATGGAGCTTTGTGATGACAAGGGTCATGGAGCATTGTGATGACACGGTCAAGGAACATTGCGATGACAAGATTTCAGGAGCATTGTGATGAAAGGGCATGGAGCATTGTGATTAAAGGTGACAAGAAGCATTGTGATGATATGGGCAGAGAACTTTGTGATGACAGGGGTCATGGAACATTGTGATGAAAAGTGTCATGGAACATTGCGGTGACAGGGATCATGGAGCTTTTTGGTAAGAGAGTCCTAAGAGATTTGTGATGGCAGGCATCATGGGGCATTGTGATGACAGCCGTCTTGGAGCAATGTGATGACTAGTGTCATGGGGCATTTTGATGGCATTGGTATGGAACATTATGATGACAAGTGTTCTGGAACATTTTGATGACAAGGGCATGGAGCATTGTGATGACAGGGCCCATGGAGCATTGTGATGAAAAGGGCAGGGAACATTGTGATGACTGGGTTCATGGAGCATTGTGATGAAAGGGGCCATGGAGCATTGAGATGACAGGCGTCATGAGGCATGGTGATGACACTGGTCATGGAGCATTGTGATCAAAGAGATCATGGAGCAATATGATAACAGGGGCCATGGAGCATTGTGATGACAGGTGTATTGGAGCATTGTGATGAAAGTAGTCATGGATCATTGTGATGACATGTGTCCTGGAACACTGTGATGACACGGTTCATCGAGTATTGTGATGACAAGGGTCATAGCGAATTGTGATGACAGGTGTCATGGGGCATTGTGATGACATTGATCATCTAGGAATTGTGATGAAATGTATCATGGAGCACTGTGATGTCTGGGGGCATGAAGCATTGTTATGAAAATTGTCCTGGATTATGTGATGACAGCAGTCATGGAGAATTGTGATGACAAGGATTATGCAGCATTGTGTTGACAAGGGTATGGACTATTGTGATGACAATGGTCATGGAGCAATGTGATGAAAGTTTTCATGGAACATCGTGATGAAAAGTGCCTGGGAGAATTGTGACGATAAAGGCCATGGAGCATTGTGATGACAAGTGTCATGGAGCATTGTAATGAAAGGTTTCATTGTGCACTGTGATGACAAGGGGGATGGAGTATTGTGATGAAACTGGTCCTGGAGCATTGTGATAACAGAAGCCGTGGAGCATTGTGATGACAGGCATCATGGAGCATTGTGAAGAAAGGGACAATGGGGAATTGTAATGACAATAGAGAAATGTGATGAAAATGGTCAGCGAGCATAGTGATTAAAGTGGTCATTGAGAATTGTGATGAAAAGCGACATAGAGCATTGTGATGACAAAGGTCATGGAGAACTGTGATGACCAGGGTTATGTAGCATTGTGATGACACGGTCATGGAACATTGTGATGACAAGAATTCTGGAGCATTGTGATGACACGGGCATGAAGCATGGTGATGACAACAGACCTGGAGCATTGTGATGACAAGGGCGTGGAGCATTGTGATTACAGGAGACATGGAGCATTGTGATGACATTGGCAGGGATCATTGTGATTACAGGGATCATGGAGCATTGTGATGACAAGTGTCATGCAATATTGTGCTGACACAGTTCATGGAGCATTTTGATGAGAGTGGCCTTGGAGCACATTGATGAGAGACGTCATGGGGCATTATGGTGACAGTGGTCAAGGAGCATTTTGATGAAAGTGTTCATGGAGCAACGTGATTATCAGGACAATGGAGCATTGTGAATACAAAGGCCATGGAGCATTGAGATAACAGAGTTCATGGAGCATTGTGATGAAAATGGTCATGGATCACTGTGAAACAAGTGTCCTGGAACCTATTGATGACATGGTTCATACAGCATTGAGATGACAAGGGCCAAGGCGAATTGTGATGAAATGTATCATGGGGCATTGTGGTGACATTGGTCATCTTGCATTGTGATGTCAGTGGTCATGTAGAATTTTGATTAAAGGTATCATGGGGCACTGTGATGACAAAGGCCAAGGAAGATTTTGATGACAAGTGTCATTGAGCAAAGGGTTGACACGGGAATGGAGTATTATGATGACAAGAGCTCTGGAGCATTTTGATGAAAAAGGCATGGAGCATTGTGAAGACAGTGCCCATGGAGCATTGTGATGAAAAGTGCAGGGAACATTGTGATGTCTAGGTTCATGGAGCATTGTGATGAAAGTGGCCATTGAGCATTGAGATGACAGGCGTCATGAAGCATGGTGAAGACAGTGGTCATGGAGCATTGTGATGAAGGAGATCATGGAGCAATATGATATCACGGGCCATGGAGCATTGTGATGACAGGGGTCATGGGGCATTGTGCTGAAAGTGGTCATGGAGCATTGCGATGAAAAGCGCTATGGAGCATTGTGATGACAAGGGCCATGGATCATTGTAAAAACCGGTATCATTGGGCATTGTGATGAAAGGGGCATGGAGCATTTTTATGTAAGTTGCCATGGAGAGTTGTGATGAAAGGGATCATGTGGATTTGTAATGACAAGGGCCATGGAGCATTGTGATGAAACAAATCTTGGAGTATCTTGATGAAAGTTGTCATGGAGCATTGCGATGAAAAGCACCAAGGAACATTGTGATGACAAGAACCATCGAGCATTGTGATGACAAGTGTCATGGAGCATTGTGATGACAGGTGTCATGGAGCATCGTGATGACAAATGCCATGGAGAATTGTGATGAGAGGTGGCATTGGGCAATGTGACGAAAGGGGTCATGGAGTACTGTGATTACAGGGGCCATGGAGCATTGTGATAACAAGTGACATGCAGAATAGTGATGACAGGCGTCATAGAGCATTGTGATGACAATTGACATTTAGCATTTTGATGACAGGGGTCATCAGGCATTGTGTTGAAAGGGGTCAAGGAGTATTGTGATGACAAAGGCTATAGAGCATTGTGATGACAGGGGTCATGGAGCACTGTGATGACGTGGGCCATGGAGCATTGTGAAGACAAGATTCATGTAGCATTGTAATGACACGGGCATAAAGCATGGTGATTACAACAGACCTGGAGCATTGTGATGACAAGGGCATGGAGCATTGTGATTACAGGAAATGTGGAGCATTGTGATGACAAGTGTCATGCAATATTGTGCTGACACAATTCATGGAGCATTTTGATGAGAGTGGCCTTGGAGCACAGTGATGAGAGACGTCATGGGGCATTATGGTGACAATGGTCAAGGAGAATTGTGATGAAAGTGTTCATGGAGTAACGCTATTATCGGGACAATGGAGCATTGTGAATACAAAGGCCATGGAGCATTGAGATGACAGGGTTCATGGAGCATTGTGATGAAAGTGTTCATAGTTCATTGTGATGACAAGTGTCCTGGAACCTTGTGATGACACGGTTCATGGAGCATTGTGATGACAAGGACCATGGCGAATTGTGATGACATCTGTCATGGGGCATTGTGATGACAGTGGTCATCTAGAATTGTGATGAAAGGTATCATGGAGCACTGTGATGACAGGGGCCATGGAACATTGTGATGACAAAGGCCATGGAGCATTGTGATGACAAGTGTCATGGGGCATTTTGATGACATTGGCATGGAGCATTATGATGACAAGTGTTCTGGAGCATTGTGATGAAAAGGGCAGGGAACATTGTGATGACTGGGTTCATGGAGCATTGTGATGAAAGGGGCCATGGAGCATTGAGATGACAGGCGTCATGAGGCATGGTGATGACACTGGTCATGGAGCATTGTGATCAAAGAGATCATGGAGCAATATGATAACAGGGGCCATGGAGCATTGTGATGACAGGTGTATTGGAGCATTGTGATGAAAGTAGTCATGGATCATTGTGATGACATGTGTCCTGGAACACTGTGATGACACGGTTCATCGAGTATTGTGATGACAAGGGTCATAGCGAATTGTGATGACAGGTGTCATGGGGCATTGTGATGACATTGATCATCTAGGAATTGTGATGAAATGTATCATGGAGCACTGTGATGTCTGGGGGCATGAAGCATTGTTATGAAAATTGTCCTGGATTATGTGATGACAGCAGTCATGGAGAATTGTGATGACAAGGATTATGCAGCATTGTGTTGACAAGGGTATGGACTATTGTGATGACAATGGTCATGGAGCAATGTGATGAAAGTTTTCATGGAACATCGTGATGAAAAGTGCCTGGGAGAATTGTGACGATAAAGGCCATGGAGCATTGTGATGACAAGTGTCATGGAGCATTGTAATGAAAGGTTTCATTGTGCACTGTGATGACAAGGGGGATGGAGTATTGTGATGAAACTGGTCCTGGAGCATTGTGATAACAGAAGCCGTGGAGCATTGTGATGACAGGCATCATGGAGCATTGTGAAGAAAGGGACAATGGGGAGTTGTAATGACAATAGAGAAATGTGATGAAAATGGTCAGCAAGCATAGTGATTAAAGTGGTCATTGAGAATTGTGATGAAAAGCGACATAGAGCATTGTGATGACAAAGGTCATGGAGAACTGTGATGACCAGGGTTATGTAGCATTGTGATGACACGGTCATGGAACATTGTGATGACAAGAATTCTGGAGCATTGTGATGACACGGGCATGAAGCATGGTGATGACAACAGACCTGGAGCATTGTGATGACAAGGGCGTGGAGCATTGTGATTACAGGAGACATGGAGCATTGTGATGACATTGGCAGGGATCATTGTGATTACAGGGATCATGGAGCATTGTGATGACAAGTGTCATGCAATATTGTGCTGACACAGTTCATGGAGCATTTTGATGAGAGTGGCCTTGGAGCACATTGATGAGAGACGTCATGGGGCATTATGTTGACAGTGGTCAAGGAGCATTTTGATGAAAGTGTTCATGGAGCAACGTGATTATCAGGACAATGGAGCATTGTGAATACAAAGGCCATGGAGCATTGAGATAACAGAGTTCATGGAGCATTGTGATGAAAATGGTCATGGATCACTGTGAAACAAGTGTCCTGGAACCTATTGATGACATGGTTCATACAGCATTGAGATGACAAGGGCCAAGGCGAATTGTGATGAAATGTATCATGGGGCATTGTGGTGACATTGGTCATCTTGCATTGTGATGTCAGTGGTCATGTAGAATTTTGATTAAAGGTATCATGGGGCACTGTGATGACAAAGGCCAAGGAAGATTTTGATGACGTGTCATTGAGCAAAGGGTTGACACGGGAATGGAGTATTATGATGACAAGAGCTCTGGAGCATTTTGATGAAAAAGGCATGGAGCATTGTGAAGACAGTGCCCATGGAGCATTGTGATGAAAAGTGCAGGGAACATTGTGATGTCTAGGTTCATGGAGCATTGTGATGAAAGTGGCCATTGAGCATTGAGATGACAGGCGTCATGAAGCATGGTGAAGACAGTGGTCATGGACCATTGTGATGAAGGAGATCATGGAGCAATATGATATCACGGGCCATGGAGCATTGTGATGACAAGGGTCATGGGGCATTGTGCTGAAAGTGGTCATGGAGCATTGTGATGAAAAGCGCTATGGAGCATTGTGATGACAAGGGCCATGGATCATTGTAAAAACAGGTATCATTGGGCATTGTGATGAAAGGGGCATGGAGCATTTTTATGTAAGTTGCCATGGAGAGTTGTGATGAAAGGGATCATGTGGATTTGTAATGACAAGGGCCATGGAGCATTGTGATGAAACAAATCTTGGAGTATCTTGATGAAAGTTGTCATGGAGCATTGCGATGAAAAGCACCAAGGAACATTGTGATGACAAGAACCATCGAGCATTGTGATGACAAGTGTCATGGAGCATTGTGATGACAGGTGTCATGGAGCATCGTGATGACAAATGCCATGGAGAATTGTGATGAGAGGTGGCATTGGGCAATGTGACGAAAGGGATCATGGAGTACTGTGATTACAGGGGCCATGGAGCATTGTGATAACAAGTGACATGGAGAATAGTGATGACAGGCGTCATAGAGCATTGTGATGACAAGTGACATTTAGCATTTTGATGACATGGGTCATCAGGCATTGTGTTGACAGGGGTCATGGAGTATTGTGATGACAAAGGCAATAGAGCATTGTGATGACAGGGGTCATGGAGCACTGTGATGACATGGGCCATGGAGCATTGTGAAGACAAGATTCATGGAGTATTGTGATGACACGGGCATGAAGCATGGTGATGACCACAGACCTGGAGCATTGTGATGACATTGGCAGGGATCATTGTGATTACAGGGATCATGGAGCATTGTGATGACAAGTGTCATGCAATATTGTGCTGACACAGATCAGGGAGCATTTTGATGAGAGTGGCCTTGGAGCGCAGTAATGAGAGACGTCATGGGGCATTATGGTGGCAGTGGTCAAGGAGCATTGTGATGAAAGTGTTCATGGAGCAACGCTATTATCGGGACAATGGAGCATTGTGAATACAAAGGCCATGGAGCATTGAGATGACAGGGTTCATGGAGCATTGTGATGAAAGTGTTCATAGTTCATTGTGATGACAAGTGTCCTGGAACCTTGTGATGACACGGTTCATGGAGCATTGTGATGACAAGGACCATGGCGAATTGTGATGACATCTGTCATGGGGCATTGTGATGACAGTGGTCATCTAGAATTGTGATGAAAGGTATCATGGAGCACTGTGATGACAGGGGCCATGGAACATTGTGATGACAAAGGCCATGGAGCATTGTGATGACAAGTGTCATGGGGCATTTTGATGACATTGGCATGGAGCATTATGATGACAAGTGTTCTGGAGCATTGTGATGAAAAGGGCAGGGAACATTGTGATGATTGGGTTCATGGAGCATTGTGATGAAAGGGGCCATGGAGCATTGAGATGACAGGCGTCATGAGGCATGGTGATGACACTGGTCATGGAGCATTGTGATCAAAGAGATCATGGAGCAATATGATAACAGGGGCCATGGAGCATTGTGATGACAGGTGTATTGGAGCATTGTGATGAAAGTAGTCATGGATCATTGTGATGACATGTGTCCTGGAACACTGTGATGACACGGTTCATCGAGTATTGTGATGACAAGGGTCATAGCGAATTGTGATGACAGGTGTCATGGGGCATTGTGATGACATTGATCATCTAGGAATTGTGATGAAATGTATCATGGAGCACTGTGATGTCTGGGGGCATGAAGCATTGTTATGAAAATTGTCCTGGATTATGTGATGACAGCAGTCATGGAGAATTGTGATGACAAGGATTATGCAGCATTGTGTTGACAAGGGTATGGACTATTGTGATGACAATGGTCATGGAGCAATGTGATGAAAGTTTTCATGGAACATCGTGATGAAAAGTGCCTGGGAGAATTGTGACGATAAAGGCCATGGAGCATTGTGATGACAAGTGTCATGGAGCATTGTAATGAAAGGTTTCATTGTGCACTGTGATGACAAGGGGGATGGAGTATTGTGATGAAACTGGTCCTGGAGCATTGTGATAACAGAAGCCGTGGAGCATTGTGATGACAGGCATCATGGAGCATTGTGAAGAAAGGGACAATGGGGAGTTGTAATGACAATAGAGAAATGTGATGAAAATGGTCAGCAAGCATAGTGATTAAAGTGGTCATTGAGAATTGTGATGAAAAGCGACATAGAGCATTGTGATGACAAAGGTCATGGAGAACTGTGATGACCAGGGTTATGTAGCATTGTGATGACACGGTCATGGAACATTGTGATGACAAGAATTCTGGAGCATTGTGATGACATGGGCATGAAGCATGGTGATGACAACAGACCTGGAGCATTGTGATGACAAGGGCGTGGAGCATTGTGATTACAGGAGACATGGAGCATTGTGATGACATTGGCAGGGATCATTGTGATTACAGGGATCATGGAGCATTGTGATGACAAGTGTCATGCAATATTGTGCTGACACAGTTCATGGAGCATTTTGATGAGAGTGGCCTTGGAGCACATTGATGAGAGACGTCATGGGGCATTATGTTGACAGTGGTCAAGGAGCATTTTGATGAAAGTGTTCATGGAGCAACGTGATTATCAGGACAATGGAGCATTGTGAATACAAAGGCCATGGAGCATTGAGATAACAGAGTTCATGGAGCATTGTGATGAAAATGGTCATGGATCACTGTGAAACAAGTGTCCTGGAACCTATTGATGACATGGTTCATACAGCATTGAGATGACAAGGGCCAAGGCGAATTGTGATGAAATGTATCATGGGGCATTGTGGTGACATTGGTCATCTTGCATTGTGATGTCAGTGGTCATGTAGAATTTTGATTAAAGGTATCATGGGGCACTGTGATGACAAAGGCCAAGGAAGATTTTGATGACGTGTCATTGAGCAAAGGGTTGACACGGGAATGGAGTATTATGATGACAAGAGCTCTGGAGCATTTTGATGAAAAAGGCATGGAGCATTGTGAAGACAGTGCCCATGGAGCATTGTGATGAAAAGTGCAGGGAACATTGTGATGTCTAGGTTCATGGAGCATTGTGATGAAAGTGGCCATTGAGCATTGAGATGACAGGCGTCATGAAGCATGGTGAAGACAGTGGTCATGGACCATTGTGATGAAGGAGATCATGGAGCAATATGATATCACGGGCCATGGAGCATTGTGATGACAAGGGTCATGGGGCATTGTGCTGAAAGTGGTCATGGAGCATTGTGATGAAAAGCGCTATGGAGCATTGTGATGACAAGGGCCATGGATCATTGTAAAAACAGGTATCATTGGGCATTGTGATGAAAGGGGCATGGAGCATTTTTATGTAAGTTGCCATGGAGAGTTGTGATGAAAGGGATCATGTGGATTTGTAATGACAAGGGCCATGGAGCATTGTGATGAAACAAATCTTGGAGTATCTTGATGAAAGTTGTCATGGAGCATTGCGATGAAAAGCACCAAGGAACATTGTGATGACAAGAACCATCGAGCATTGTGATGACAAGTGTCATGGAGCATTGTGATGACAGGTGTCATGGAGCATCGTGATGACAAATGCCATGGAGAATTGTGATGAGAGGTGGCATTGGGCAATGTGACGAAAGGGATCATGGAGTACTGTGATTACAGGGGCCATGGAGCATTGTGATAACAAGTGACATGGAGAATAGTGATGACAGGCGTCATAGAGCATTGTGATGCCAAGTGACATTTAGCATTTTGATGACATGGGTCATCAGGCATTGTGTTGACAGGGGTCATGGAGTATTGTGATGACAAAGGCAATAGAGCATTGTGATGACAGGGGTCATGGAGCACTGTGATGATATGGGCCATGGAGCATTGTGAAGACAAGATTCATGGAGTATTGTGATGACACGGGCATGAAGCATGGTGATGACCACAGACCTGGAGCATTGTGATGACATTGGCAGGGATCGTTGTGATTACAGGGATCATGGAGCATTGTGATGACAAGTGTCATGCAATATTGTGCTGACACAGATCAGGGAGCATTTTGATGAGAGTGGCCTTGGAGCGCAGTAATGAGAGACGTCATGGGGCATTATGGTGGCAGTGGTCAAGGAGCATTGTGATGAAAGTGTTCATGGAGCAACGCTATTATCGGGACAATGGAGCATTGTGAATACAAAGGCCATGGAGCATTGAGATAACAGAGTTCATGGAGCATTGTGATGAAAGTGGTCATGGATCACTGTGATGACAAGTGTCCTGGAACCTAGTGATGACACGGTTCATACCGCATTGAGATGACAAGGGCCAAGGAGAATTGTGATGACACGTGTCATGGGGCATTGTGATGACATTGGTCATCTTGCATTGTGATGACAGTGGTCATGTAGAATTTTGATTAAAGGTATCATGGAGCACTGTGATGACAAAGGCCAAGGAAGATTTTGATGACAAGTGTCATTGAGCAATGGGATGACGCGAGTTTGGAGTATTATGATGACAAGTGTTCTGGAGCATTGTGATGACAAGGGCATGGAGCATTGTGATTACAGAGGCCATGGAGCATTGTGATGACAACGGCATGGAGTATTGTGATGACAGGGGTCATTGAGCATTGTGATTACAAAGACCATGAGGCATTGTGATGACAGGGGTCATTGAACATTGTGATTACAAAGACCATGAGGCATTGTGATGACAGGGACCTTGGAGCATTGTGATGACAATGGTCATCGAGCATTGTGATGAGAGGGGTCATACAGCATTGTGATGAGAAAGACCATGGACCATGGTGATGACAGATGCCATGGAACATTGTGATGACAAGGCCATGTACCATTTTGATTACAAGGGTCATGGAGCATTGTGATGACAAGGGCAGGGATCCTTGTGGTGACTGGGATCATGGAGCATTTTGATGACAACTTTCATGGAACGTTGTGATAACAGGGGTCATGGAGCATTGTGTTGAAAGGGAACATGGAGCACTGTGATTACAGGGTCCATGGAACATTGTGAATACATAGGCCATGGAACAATGTGATGACAGGGGTCATGTAGCATTGTGATGACAGGGTCATGGAGCATTGTGATTACAGGGGTTATGGGGCACTGTGATGACAGGGGGCATGGAACATTGTGATGAAAAGTGTCATGGAACATTGTGCTGACAGGGATCATAGAGCTTTTTGGTAAGAGAGGCCTTGCCGATTTGTGATGGCAGGCGTCATGGGTCATTGTGATGACAGCGGTCTTGGAGCATTGTGATGAAAGGGGTCATCGAGCACTGTGATTACAGGAGCCATGGAGCATTGTGAATACAAATACTATGGAGCATTGAGATGACAAGTTTCATGGAGCATTGTGATGAAAGTGATCATGGATCATTGTGATGACAAGTGTCCTGGAACCTTGTGATGACACGGTTCATGGAGCATTGTGATGACAAGGACCATGGCGAATTGTGATGACATCTGTCATGGGGCATTGTGATGACAGTGGTCATCTAGAATTGTGATGAAAGGAATCATGGAGCACTGTGATGACAGGGGCCATGGAACATTGTGATGACAAAGGCCATGGAGCATTGTGATGACAAGTGTCATGAGGCATTTTGATGACATTGGCATGGAGCATTATGATGACAAGTGTTCTGGAGCGTTTTGATGACAAAGGCATGGAGCATTGTGATAAAAGTGCCCATGGAGCATTGTGATGAAAACGGCAGGGAACATTGTGATGACTGGGTTCATGGAGCATTGTGATAAAAGGGGCTATGGAGCCTTGGGATGACAGGCGTCATGCGGCATGGTGATGACACTGGTCATGGAGCATTGTGATGAAGGAGATCATGGAGCAATATGATATCACGGGCCATGGAGCATTGTGATGACAGGGGTCATGGGGCATTGTGCTGAAAGCGGTCATGGAGCATTGCGATGAAAAGCGCTATGGAGCATTGTGATGACAAGGGCCATGGAGCATTGTGAATACAAGGGACATGGAGCCTTGTGATGACAAAGGTCATGGATAATTGTAAAAACAGGTATCATTGGGCATTGTGATGACAGGGGCATGGAATATTTTAATGTACGTTGCCATGGAGAGCTGTGATGAAAGGGATCATGTGGATTTGTAATGACAAGGGCCATGGAGCATTGTGATGAAACAAATCTTGGAGTATTTTGATGAAAGTTGTCATGGAGCATTGCGATGAAAAACACCAAGGAACATTGTGATGACAAGGGCCATCGTGCATTGTTATGACAAGTGTCATGGAGCATTGTGATGACAGGTGTCATGGAGCATCGTGATGACAAATGCCATGGAGAATTGTGATGAGAGGTGGCATTGGGCAATGTGACGAAAGGGGTCATGGAGTACTGTGATTACAGGGGCCATGGAGCATTGTGATAACAAGTGACATGCAGAATAGTGATGACAGGCGTCATAGAGCATTGTGATGACAATTGACATTTAGCATTTTGATGACAGGGGTCATCAGGCATTGTGTTGAAAGGGGTCACGGAGTATTGTGATGACAAAGGCTATAGAGCATTGTGATGACAGGGGTCATGGAGCACTGTGATGACGTGGGCCATGGAGCATTGTGAAGACAAGATTCATGTAGCATTGTAATGACACGGGCATAAAGCATGGTGATTACAACAGACCTGGAGCATTGTGATGACAAGGGCATGGAGCATTGTGATTACAGGAAATGTGGAGCATTGTGATGACAAGTGTCATGCAATATTGTGCTGACACAATTCATGGAGCATTTTGATGAGAGTGGCCTTGGAGCACAGTGATGAGAGACGTCATGGGGCATTATGGTGACAATGGTCAAGGAGAATTGTGATGAAAGTGTTCATGGAGTAACGCTATTATCGGGACAATGGAGCATTGTGAATACAAAGGCCATGGAGCATTGAGATAACAGAGTTCATGGAGCACTGTGATGAAAGTGGTCATGGATCACTGTGAAGACAAGTATCCTGGAACCTTGTGATGACACGGTTCATACAGCATTGAGATGAGAAGGGCCAAGGAGAATTTTGATGACACGTGTCATGGGGCATTGTGATGACATTGGTCATCTTGCATTGTGATGACAGTGGTCATGTAGAATTTTGATTAAAGGTATCATGGAGCACTGTGATGACAAAGGCCAAGGAAGATTTTGATGACAAGTGTCATTGAGCAATGGGATGACACGAGTTTGGAGTATTATGATGACAAGGGTTCTGGAGCATTGTGATGACAAGGGCATGGAGCATTGTGATTACAGAGGCCATGGAGCATTTTGATGACAACGGCATGGAGTATTGTGATGACAGGGGTCATTGAGCATTGTGATTACAAAGACCATGAGGCATTGTGATGACAGGGGCCTTGGAGCATTGTGATGACAATGGTCATCGAGCCTTGTGATGAGAGGGGTCATAGAGCATTGTCATGAGAAAGACCATGGAGCATGGTGATAACAGAGGCCATGGAACATTGTGATGACAAGGCCATGTACCATTGTGATTATATCGGTCATGGAGCATTGTGATGACAAGGGCAGGGAACATTGTGGTGACCGGGGTCATGGAGTATTTTGATGACAACTTTCATGGAACGTTGTGATGACAGGGGTCATGGAGCATTGTGTTGAAAGGGAACATGGAGCAGTGTGATTACAGGGTCCATGGAACATTGTGAATACATAGGCCATGGAACAATGTGATGACAGGGGTCATGTAGAATTGTGATGACAGGGTCATGGAGCATTGTGATTACAGGGGTTATGGGGCACTGTGATGACAGGGGGCATGGAGCATTGTGATGAAAATTGTCCTGGAGCATTGTGATGACAGAGGTCACAGAGAATTGGGATGAAAGGTATCATGCAGCATTGTGATGACAATGGTCATGGACCATATTGATGACAGGGGTCATGGAACATTCTGATGACAAGGTTCATAAAGCATTTTGATGACAGGGGTCATGGAGCATTGTGTTGACACGGGCATGGAGCATTGTAGTGATAGGATATCTGAAGCATTGTGATGAAAAGGGGATAGAGCATTTTGACGACAGGGTCCAAGGAGCATTGTGCCGACAATGGCACGGAGCACTGTGATGAAAACGGTACTGGAGCACTGTGAGGAAAGGAGTCATGGATCATTGTGGTGACAGGGGTCATGGAGCTTTGTGATGACAAGGGTCATGGAGCATTGTGATGACACGGTCAAGGAACATTGCGATGACAAGATTTCAGGAGCATTGTGATGAAAGGGCATGGAGCATTGTGATTAAAGGTGACAAGGAGCATTGTGATGATATGGGCAGAGAACTTTGTGATGACAGGGGTCATGGAACATTGTGATGAAAAGTGTCATGGAACATTGCGGTGACAGGGATCATGGAGCTTTTTGGTAAGAGAGTCCTAGGAGATTTGTGATGGCAGGCATCATGGGGCATTGTGATGACAGCCGTCTTGGAGCAATGTGATGACTAGTGTCATGGGGCATTTTGATGGCATTGGTATGGAACATTATGATGACAAGTGTTCTGGAACATTTTGATGACAAGGGCATGGAGCATTGTGATGACAGGGCCCATGGAGCATTGTGATGAAAAGGGCAGGGAACATTGTGATGACTGGGTTCATGGAGCATTGTGATGAAAGGGGCCATGGAGCATTGAGATGACAGGCGTCATGAGGCATGGTGATGACACTGGTCATGGAGCATTGTGATCAAAGAGATCATGGAGCAATATGATAACAGGGGCCATGGAGCATTGTGATGACAGGTGTATTGGAGCATTGTGATGAAAGTAGTCATGGATCATTGTGATGACATGTGTCCTGGAACACTGTGATGACACGGTTCATCGAGTATTGTGATGACAAGGGTCATAGCGAATTGTGATGACAGGTGTCATGGGGCATTGTGATGACATTGATCATCTAGGAATTGTGATGAAATGTATCATGGAGCACTGTGATGTCTGGGGGCATGAAGCATTGTTATGAAAATTGTCCTGGATTATGTGATGACAGCAGTCATGGAGAATTGTGATGACAAGGATTATGCAGCATTGTGTTGACAAGGGTATGGACTATTGTGATGACAATGGTCATGGAGCAATGTGATGAAAGTTTTCATGGAACATCGTGATGAAAAGTGCCTGGGAGAATTGTGACGATAAAGGCCATGGAGCATTGTGATGACAAGTGTCATGGAGCATTGTAATGAAAGGTTTCATTGTGCACTGTGATGACAAGTGGGATGGAGTATTGTGATGAAACTGGTCCTGGAGCATTGTGATAACAGAAGGCGTGGAGCATTGTGATGACAGGCATCATGGAGCATTGTGAAGAAAGGGACAATGGGGAATTGTAATGACAATAGAGAAATGTGATGAAAATGGTCAGCGAGCATAGTGATTAAAGTGGTCATTGAGAATTGTGATGAAAAGCGACATAGAGCATTGTGATGACAAAGGTCATGGAGAACTGTGATGACCAGGGTTATGTAGCATTGTGATGACACGGTCATGGAACATTGTGATGACAAGAATTCTGGAGCATTGTGATGACACGGGCATGAAGCATGGTGATGACAACAGACCTGGAGCATTGTGATGACAAGGGCGTGGAGCATTGTGATTACAGGAGACATGGAGCATTGTGATGACATTGGCAGGGATCATTGTGATTACAGGGATCATGGAGCATTGTGATGACAAGTGTCATGCAATATTGTGCTGACACAGTTCATGGAGCATTTTGATGAGAGTGGCCTTGGAGCACATTGATGAGAGACGTCATGGGGCATTATGGTGACAGTGGTCAAGGAGCATTGTGATGAAAGTGTTCATGGAGCAACGTGATTATCAGGACAATGGAGCATTGTGAATACAAAGGCCATGGAGCATTGAGATAACAGAGTTCATGGAGCATTGTGATGAAAATGGTCATGGATCACTGTGAAACAAGTGTCCTGGAACCTATTGATGACATGGTTCATACAGCATTGAGATGACAAGGGCCAAGGCGAATTGTGATGAAATGTATCATGGGGCATTGTGGTGACATTGGTCATCTTGCATTGTGATGTCAGTGGTCATGTAGAATTTTGATTAAAGGTATCATGGGGCACTGTGATGACAAAGGCCAAGGAAGATTTTGATGACAAGTGTCATTGAGCAAAGGGTTGACACGGGAATGGAGTATTATGATGACAAGAGCTCTGGAGCATTTTGATGAAAAAGGCATGGAGCATTGTGAAGACAGTGCCCATGGAGCATTGTGATGAAAAGTGCAGGGAACATTGTGATGTCTAGGTTCATGGAGCATTGTGATGAAAGTGGCCATTGAGCATTGAGATGACAGGCGTCATGAAGCATGGTGAAGACAGTGGTCATGGAGCATTGTGATGAAGGAGATCATGGAGCAATATGATATCACGGGCCATGGAGCATTGTGATGACAGGGGTCATGGGGCATTGTGCTGAAAGTGGTCATGGAGCATTGCGATGAAAAGCGCTATGGAGCATTGTGATGACAAGGGCCATGGATCATTGTAAAAACCGGTATCATTGGGCATTGTGATGAAAGGGGCATGGAGCATTTTTATGTAAGTTGCCATGGAGAGTTGTGATGAAAGGGATCATGTGGATTTGTAATGACAAGGGCCATGGAGCATTGTGATGAAACAAATCTTGGAGTATCTTGATGAAAGTTGTCATGGAGCATTGCGATGAAAAGCACCAAGGAACATTGTGATGACAAGAACCATCGAGCATTGTGATGACAAGTGTCATGGAGCATTGTGATGACAGGTGTCATGGAGCATCGTGATGACAAATGCCATGGAGAATTGTGATGAGAGGTGGCATTGGGCAATGTGACGAAAGGGGTCATGGAGTACTGTGATTACAGGGGCCATGGAGCATTGTGATAACAAGTGACATGCAGAATAGTGATGACAGGCGTCATAGAGCATTGTGATGACAATTGACATTTAGCATTTTGATGACAGGGGTCATCAGGCATTGTGTTGAAAGGGGTCACGGAGTATTGTGATGACAAAGGCTATAGAGCATTGTGATGACAGGGGTCATGGAGCACTGTGATGACGTGGGCCATGGAGCATTGTGAAGACAAGATTCATGTAGCATTGTAATGACACGGGCATAAAGCATGGTGATTACAACAGACCTGGAGCATTGTGATGACAAGGGCATGGAGCATTGTGATTACAGGAAATGTGGAGCATTGTGATGACAAGTGTCATGCAATATTGTGCTGACACAATTCATGGAGCATTTTGATGAGAGTGGCCTTGGAGCACAGTGATGAGAGACGTCATGGGGCATTATGGTGACAATGGTCAAGGAGAATTGTGATGAAAGTGTTCATGGAGTAACGCTATTATCGGGACAATGGAGCATTGTGAATACAAAGGCCATGGAGCATTGAGATAACAGAGTTCATGGAGCATTGTGATGAAAGTGGTCATGGATCACTGTGAAGACAAGTATCCTGGAACCTTGTGATGACACGGTTCATACAGCATTGAGATGACAAGGGCCAAGGAGAATTGTGATGACACGTGTCATGGGGCATTGTGATGACATTGGTCATCTTGCATTGTGATGACAGTGGTCATGTAGAATTTTGATTAAAGGTATCATGGAGCACTGTGATGACAAAGGCCAAGGAAGATTTTGATGACAAGTGTCATTGAGCAATGGGATGACACGAGTTTGGAGTATTATGATGACAAGTGTTCTGGAGCATTGTGATGACAAGGGCATGGAGCATTGTGATTACAGAGGCCATGGAGCATTTTGATGACAACGGCATGGAGTATTGTGATGACAGGGGTCATTGAGCATTGTGATTACAAAGACCATGAGGCATTGTGATGACAGGGGCCTTGGAGCATTGTGATGACAATGGTCATCGAGCCTTGTGATGAGAGGGGTCATAGAGCATTGTCATGAGAAAGACCATGGAGCATGGTGATAACAGAGGCCATGGAACATTGTGATGACAAGGCCAAGTACCATTGTGATTATATCGGTCATGGAGCATTGTGATGACAAGGGCAGGGAACATTGTGGTGACCGGGGTCATGGAGCATTTTGATGACAACTTTCATTGAACGTTTTGATGACAGGGGTCATGGAGCATTGTGTTGAAAGGGAACATGGAGCAGTGTGATTACAGGGTCCATGGAACATTGTGAATACATAGGCCATGGAACAATGTGATGACAGGGGTCATGTAGAATTGTGATGACAGGGTCATGGAGCATTGTGATTACAGGGGTTATGGGGCACTGTGATGACAGGGGGCATGGAGCATTGTGATGAAAATTGTCCTGGAGCATTGTGATGACAGAGGTCACAGAGAATTGGGATGAAAGGTATCATGCAGCATTGTGATGACAATGGTCATGGACCTTATTGATGACAGGGGTCATGGAACATTCTGATGACAAGGTTCATAAAGCATTTTGATGACAGGGGTCATGGAGCATTGTGTTGACACGGGCATGGAGCATTGTAGTGATAGGATATCTGAAGCATTGTGATGAAAAGGGGATAGAGCATTTTGACGACAGGGTCCAAGGAGCATTGTGCCGACAATGGCACGGAGCACTGTGATGAAAACGGTACTGGAGCACTGTGAGGAAAGGAGTCATGGATCATTGTGGTGACAGGGGTCATGGAGCTTTGTGATGACAAGGGTCATGGAGCATTGTGATGACACGGTCAAGGAACATTGCGATGACAAGATTTCAGGAGCATTGTGATGAAAGGGCATGGAGCATTGTGATTAAAGGTGACAAGGAGCATTGTGATGATATGGGCAGAGAACTTTGTGATGACAGGGGTCATGGAACATTGTGATGAAAAGTGTCATGGAACATTGCGGTGACAGGGATCATGGAGCTTTTTGGTAAGAGAGTCCTAGGAGATTTGTGATGGCAGGCATCATGGGGCATTGTGATGACAGCCGTCTTGGAGCAATGTGATGACTAGTGTCATGGGGCATTTTGATGGCATTGGTATGGAACATTATGATGACAAGTGTTCTGGAACATTTTGATGACAAGGGCATGGAGCATTGTGATGACAGGGCCCATGGAGCATTGTGATGAAAAGGGCAGGGAACATTGTGATGACTGGGTTCATGGAGCATTGTGATGAAAGGGGCCATGGAGCATTGAGATGACAGGCGTCATGAGGCATGGTGATGACACTGGTCATGGAGCATTGTGATCAAAGAGATCATGGAGCAATATGATAACAGGGGCCATGGAGCATTGTGATGACAGGTGTATTGGAGCATTGTGATGAAAGTAGTCATGGATCATTGTGATGACATGTGTCCTGGAACACTGTGATGACACGGTTCATCGAGTATTGTGATGACAAGGGTCATAGCGAATTGTGATGACAGGTGTCATGGGGCATTGTGATGACATTGATCATCTAGGAATTGTGATGAAATGTATCATGGAGCACTGTGATGTCTGGGGGCATGAAGCATTGTTATGAAAATTGTCCTGGATTATGTGATGACAGCAGTCATGGAGAATTGTGATGACAAGGATTATGCAGCATTGTGTTGACAAGGGTATGGACTATTGTGATGACAATGGTCATGGAGCAATGTGATGAAAGTTTTCATGGAACATCGTGATGAAAAGTGCCTGGGAGAATTGTGACGATAAAGGCCATGGAGCATTGTGATGACAAGTGTCATGGAGCATTGTAATGAAAGGTTTCATTGTGCACTGTGATGACAAGGGGGATGGAGTATTGTGATGAAACTGGTCCTGGAGCATTGTGATAACAGAAGCCGTGGAGCATTGTGATGACAGGCATCATGGAGCATTGTGAAGAAAGGGACAATGGGGAGTTGTAATGACAATAGAGAAATGTGATGAAAATGGTCAGCGAGCATAGTGATTAAAGTGGTCATTGAGAATTGTGATGAAAAGCGACATAGAGCATTGTGATGACAAAGGTCATGGAGAACTGTGATGACCAGGGTTATGTAGCATTGTGATGACACGGTCATGGAACATTGTGATGACCAGAATTCTGGAGCATTGTGATGACACGGGCATGAAGCATGGTGATGACAACAGACCTGGAGCATTGTGATGACAAGGGCGTGGAGCATTGTGATTACAGGAGACATGGAGCATTGTGATGACATTGGCAGGGATCATTGTGATTACAGGGATCATGGAGCATTGTGATGACAAGTGTCATGCAATATTGTGCTGACACAGTTCATGGAGCATTTTGATGAGAGTGGCCTTGGAGCACATTGATGAGAGACGTCATGGGGCATTATGGTGACAGTGGTCAAGGAGCATTTTGATGAAAGTGTTCATGGAGCAATGTGATTATCAGGACAATGGAGCATTGTGAATACAAAGGCCATGGAGCATTGAGATAACAGAGTTCATGGAGCATTGTGATGAAAATGGTCATGGATCACTGTGAAACAAGTGTCCTGGAACCTATTGATGACATGGTTCATACAGCATTGAGATGACAAGGGCCAAGGCGAATTGTGATGAAATGTATCATGGGGCATTGTGGTGACATTGGTCATCTTGCATTGTGATGTCAGTGGTCATGTAGAATTTTGATTAAAGGTATCATGGGGCACTGTGATGACAAAGGCCAAGGAAGATTTTGATGACGTGTCATTGAGCAAAGGGTTGACACGGGAATGGAGTATTATGATGACAAGAGCTCTGGAGCATTTTGATGAAAAAGGCATGGAGCATTGTGAAGACAGTGCCCATGGAGCATTGTGATGAAAAGTGCAGGGAACATTGTGATGTCTAGGTTCATGGAGCATTGTGATGAAAGTGGCCATTGAGCATTGAGATGACAGGCGTCATGAAGCATGGTGAAGACAGTGGTCATGGATCATTGTGATGAAGGAGATCATGGAGCAATATGATATCACGGGCCATGGAGCATTGTGATGACAAGGGTCATGGGGCATTGTGCTGAAAGTGGTCATGGAGCATTGTGATGAAAAGCGCTATGGAGCATTGTGATGACAAGGGCCATGGATCATTGTAAAAACAGGTATCATTGGGCATTGTGATGAAAGGGGCATGGAGCATTTTTATGTAAGTTGCCATGGAGAGTTGTGATGAAAGGGATCATGTGGATTTGTAATGACAAGGGCCATGGAGCATTGTGATGAAACAAATCTTGGAGTATCTTGATGAAAGTTGTCATGGAGCATTGCGATGAAAAGCACCAAGGAACATTGTGATGACAAGAACCATCGAGCATTGTGATGACAAGTGTCATGGAGCATTGTGATGACAGGTGTCATGGAGCATCGTGATGACAAATGCCATGGAGAATTGTGATGAGAGGTGGCATTGGGCAATGTGACGAAAGGGATCATGGAGTACTGTGATTACAGGGGCCATGGAGCATTGTGATAACAAGTGACATGGAGAATAGTGATGACAGGCGTCATAGAGCATTGTGATGACAAGTGACATTTAGCATTTTGATGACATGGGTCATCAGGCATTGTGTTGACAGGGGTCATGGAGTATTGTGATGACAAAGGCAATAGAGCATTGTGATGACAGGGGTCATGGAGCACTGTGATGACATGGGCCATGGAGCATTGTGAAGACAAGATTCATGGAGTATTGTGATGACACGGGCATGAAGCATGGTGATGACCACAGACCTGGAGCATTGTGATGACATTGGCAGGGATCATTGTGATTACAGGGATCATGGAGCATTGTGATGACAAGTGTCATGCAATATTGTGCTGACACAGATCAGGGAGCATTTTGATGAGAGTGGCCTTGGAGCGCAGTAATGAGAGACGTCATGGGGCATTATGGTGGCAGTGGTCAAGGAGCATTGTGATGAAAGTGTTCATGGAGCAACGCTATTATCGGGACAATGGAGCATTGTGAATACAAAGGCCATGGAGCATTGAGATGACAGGGTTCATGGAGCATTGTGATGAAAGTGTTCATAGTTCATTGTGATGACAAGTGTCCTGGAACCTTGTGATGACACGGTTCATGGAGCATTGTGATGACAAGGACCATGGCGAATTGTGATGACATCTGTCATGGGGCATTGTGATGACAGTGGTCATCTAGAATTGTGATGAAAGGTATCATGGAGCACTGTGATGACAGGGGCCATGGAACATTGTGATGACAAAGGCCATGGAGCATTGTGATGACAAGTGTCATGGGGCATTTTGATGACATTGGCATGGAGCATTATGATGACAAGTGTTCTGGAGCATTGTGATGAAAAGGGCAGGGAACATTGTGATGACTGGGTTCATGGAGCATTGTGATGAAAGGGGCCATGGAGCATTGAGATGACAGGCGTCATGAGGCATGGTGATGACACTGGTCATGGAGCATTGTGATCAAAGAGATCATGGAGCAATATGATAACAGGGGCCATGGAGCATTGTGATGACAGGTGTATTGGAGCATTGTGATGAAAGTAGTCATGGATCATTGTGATGACATGTGTCCTGGAACACTGTGATGACACGGTTCATCGAGTATTGTGATGACAAGGGTCATAGCGAATTGTGATGACAGGTGTCATGGGGCATTGTGATGACATTGATCATCTAGGAATTGTGATGAAATGTATCATGGAGCACTGTGATGTCTGGGGGCATGAAGCATTGTTATGAAAATTGTCCTGGATTATGTGATGACAGCAGTCATGGAGAATTGTGATGACAAGGATTATGCAGCATTGTGTTGACAAGGGTATGGACTATTGTGATGACAATGGTCATGGAGCAATGTGATGAAAGTTTTCATGGAACATCGTGATGAAAAGTGCCTGGGAGAATTGTGACGATAAAGGCCATGGAGCATTGTGATGACAAGTGTCATGGAGCATTGTAATGAAAGGTTTCATTGTGCACTGTGATGACAAGGGGGATGGAGTATTGTGATGAAACTGGTCCTGGAGCATTGTGATAACAGAAGCCGTGGAACATTGTGATGACAGGCATCATGGAGCATTGTGAAGAAAGGGACAATGGGGAGTTGTAATGACAATAGAGAAATGTGATGAAAATGGTCAGCAAGCATAGTGATTAAAGTGGTCATTGAGAATTGTGATGAAAAGCGACATAGAGCATTGTGATGACAAAGGTCATGGAGAACTGTGATGACCAGGGTTATGTAGCATTGTGATGACACGGTCATGGAACATTGTGATGACAAGAATTCTGGAGCATTGTGATGACACGGGCATGAAGCATGGTGATGACAACAGACCTGGAGCATTGTGATGACAAGGGCGTGGAGCATTGTGATTACAGGAGACATGGAGCATTGTGATGACATTGGCAGGGATCATTGTGATTACAGGGATCATGGAGCATTGTGATGACAAGTGTCATGCAATATTGTGCTGACACAGTTCATGGAGCATTTTGATGAGAGTGGCCTTGGAGCACATTGATGAGAGACGTCATGGGGCATTATGTTGACAGTGGTCAAGGAGCATTTTGATGAAAGTGTTCATGGAGCAACGTGATTATCAGGACAATGGAGCATTGTGAATACAAAGGCCATGGAGCATTGAGATAACAGAGTTCATGGAGCATTGTGATGAAAATGGTCATGGATCACTGTGAAACAAGTGTCCTGGAACCTATTGATGACATGGTTCATACAGCATTGAGATGACAAGGGCCAAGGCGAATTGTGATGAAATGTATCATGGGGCATTGTGGTGACATTGGTCATCTTGCATTGTGATGTCAGTGGTCATGTAGAATTTTGATTAAAGGTATCATGGGGCACTGTGATGACAAAGGCCAAGGAAGATTTTGATGACGTGTCATTGAGCAAAGGGTTGACACGGGAATGGAGTATTATGATGACAAGAGCTCTGGAGCATTTTGATGAAAAAGGCATGGAGCATTGTGAAGACAGTGCCCATGGAGCATTGTGATGAAAAGTGCAGGGAACATTGTGATGTCTAGGTTCATGGAGCATTGTGATGAAAGTGGCCATTGAGCATTGAGATGACAGGCGTCATGAAGCATGGTGAAGACAGTGGTCATGGACCATTGTGATGAAGGAGATCATGGAGCAATATGATATCACGGGCCATGGAGCATTGTGATGACAAGGGTCATGGGGCATTGTGCTGAAAGTGGTCATGGAGCATTGTGATGAAAAGCGCTATGGAGCATTGTGATGACAAGGGCCATGGATCATTGTAAAAACAGGTATCATTGGGCATTGTGATGAAAGGGGCATGGAGCATTTTTATGTAAGTTGCCATGGAGAGTTGTGATGAAAGGGATCATGTGGATTTGTAATGACAAGGGCCATGGAGCATTGTGATGAAACAAATCTTGGAGTATCTTGATGAAAGTTGTCATGGAGCATTGCGATGAAAAGCACCAAGGAACATTGTGATGACAAGAACCATCGAGCATTGTGATGACAAGTGTCATGGAGCATTGTGATGACAGGTGTCATGGAGCATCGTGATGACAAATGCCATGGAGAATTGTGATGAGAGGTGGCATTGGGCAATGTGACGAAAGGGATCATGGAGTACTGTGATTACAGGGGCCATGGAGCATTGTGATAACAAGTGACATGGAGAATAGTGATGACAGGCGTCATAGAGCATTGTGATGACAAGTGACATTTAGCATTTTGATGACATGGGTCATCAGGCATTGTGTTGACAGGGGTCATGGAGTATTGTGATGACAAAGGCAATAGAGCATTGTGATGACAGGGGTCATGGAGCACTGTGATGACATGGGCCATGGAGCATTGTGAAGACAAGATTCATGGAGTATTGTGATGACACGGGCATGAAGCATGGTGATGACCACAGACCTGGAGCATTGTGATGACATTGGCAGGGATCATTGTGATTACAGGGATCATGGAGCATTGTGATGACAAGTGTCATGCAATATTGTGCTGACACAGATCAGGGAGCATTTTGATGAGAGTGGCCTTGGAGCGCAGTAATGAGAGACGTCATGGGGCATTATGGTGGCAGTGGTCAAGGAGCATTGTGATGAAAGTGTTCATGGAGCAACGCTATTATCGGGACAATGGAGCATTGTGAATACAAAGGCCATGGAGCATTGAGATGACAGGGTTCATGGAGCATTGTGATGAAAGTGTTCATAGTTCATTGTGATGACAAGTGTCCTGGAACCTTGTGATGACACGGTTCATGGAGCATTGTGATGACAAGGACCATGGCGAATTGTGATGACATCTGTCATGGGGCATTGTGATGACAGTGGTCATCTAGAATTGTGATGAAAGGTATCATGGAGCACTGTGATGACAGGGGCCATGGAACATTGTGATGACAAAGGCCATGGAGCATTGTGATGACAAGTGTCATGGGGCATTTTGATGACATTGGCATGGAGCATTATGATGACAAGTGTTCTGGAGCATTGTGATGAAAAGGGCAGGGAACATTGTGATGATTGGGTTCATGGAGCATTGTGATGAAAGGGGCCATGGAGCATTGAGATGACAGGCGTCATGAGGCATGGTGATGACACTGGTCATGGAGCATTGTGATCAAAGAGATCATGGAGCAATATGATAACAGGGGCCATGGAGCATTGTGATGACAGGTGTATTGGAGCATTGTGATGAAAGTAGTCATGGATCATTGTGATGACATGTGTCCTGGAACACTGTGATGACACGGTTCATCGAGTATTGTGATGACAAGGGTCATAGCGAATTGTGATGACAGGTGTCATGGGGCATTGTGATGACATTGATCATCTAGGAATTGTGATGAAATGTATCATGGAGCACTGTGATGTCTGGGGGCATGAAGCATTGTTATGAAAATTGTCCTGGATTATGTGATGACAGCAGTCATGGAGAATTGTGATGACAAGGATTATGCAGCATTGTGTTGACAAGGGTATGGACTATTGTGATGACAATGGTCATGGAGCAATGTGATGAAAGTTTTCATGGAACATCGTGATGAAAAGTGCCTGGGAGAATTGTGACGATAAAGGCCATGGAGCATTGTGATGACAAGTGTCATGGAGCATTGTAATGAAAGGTTTCATTGTGCACTGTGATGACAAGGGGGATGGAGTATTGTGATGAAACTGGTCCTGGAGCATTGTGATAACAGAAGCCGTGGAGCATTGTGATGACAGGCATCATGGAGCATTGTGAAGAAAGGGACAATGGGGAGTTGTAATGACAATAGAGAAATGTGATGAAAATGGTCAGCAAGCATAGTGATTAAAGTGGTCATTGAGAATTGTGATGAAAAGCGACATAGAGCATTGTGATGACAAAGGTCATGGAGAACTGTGATGACCAGGGTTATGTAGCATTGTGATGACACGGTCATGGAACATTGTGATGACAAGAATTCTGGAGCATTGTGATGACACGGGCATGAAGCATGGTGATGACAACAGACCTGGAGCATTGTGATGACAAGGGCGTGGAGCATTGTGATTACAGGAGACATGGAGCATTGTGATGACATTGGCAGGGATCATTGTGATTACAGGGATCATGGAGCATTGTGATGACAAGTGTCATGCAATATTGTGCTGACACAGTTCATGGAGCATTTTGATGAGAGTGGCCTTGGAGCACATTGATGAGAGACGTCATGGGGCATTATGTTGACAGTGGTCAAGGAGCATTTTGATGAAAGTGTTCATGGAGCAACGTGATTATCAGGACAATGGAGCATTGTGAATACAAAGGCCATGGAGCATTGAGATAACAGAGTTCATGGAGCATTGTGATGAAAATGGTCATGGATCACTGTGAAACAAGTGTCCTGGAACCTATTGATGACATGGTTCATACAGCATTGAGATGACAAGGGCCAAGGCGAATTGTGATGAAATGTATCATGGGGCATTGTGGTGACATTGGTCATCTTGCATTGTGATGTCAGTGGTCATGTAGAATTTTGATTAAAGGTATCATGGGGCACTGTGATGACAAAGGCCAAGGAAGATTTTGATGACGTGTCATTGAGCAAAGGGTTGACACGGGAATGGAGTATTATGATGACAAGAGCTCTGGAGCATTTTGATGAAAAAGGCATGGAGCATTGTGAAGACAGTGCCCATGGAGCATTGTGATGAAAAGTGCAGGGAACATTGTGATGTCTAGGTTCATGGAGCATTGTGATGAAAGTGGCCATTGAGCATTGAGATGACAGGCGTCATGAAGCATGGTGAAGACAGTGGTCATGGACCATTGTGATGAAGGAGATCATGGAGCAATATGATATCACGGGCCATGGAGCATTGTGATGACAAGGGTCATGGGGCATTGTGCTGAAAGTGGTCATGGAGCATTGTGATGAAAAGCGCTATGGAGCATTGTGATGACAAGGGCCATGGATCATTGTAAAAACAGGTATCATTGGGCATTGTGATGAAAGGGGCATGGAGCATTTTTATGTAAGTTGCCATGGAGAGTTGTGATGAAAGGGATCATGTGGATTTGTAATGACAAGGGCCATGGAGCATTGTGATGAAACAAATCTTGGAGTATCTTGATGAAAGTTGTCATGGAGCATTGCGATGAAAAGCACCAAGGAACATTGTGATGACAAGAACCATCGAGCATTGTGATGACAAGTGTCATGGAGCATTGTGATGACAGGTGTCATGGAGCATCGTGATGACAAATGCCATGGAGAATTGTGATGAGAGGTGGCATTGGGCAATGTGACGAAAGGGATCATGGAGTACTGTGATTACAGGGGCCATGGAGCATTGTGATAACAAGTGACATGGAGAATAGTGATGACAGGCGTCATAGAGCATTGTGATGACAAGTGACATTTAGCATTTTGATGACATGGGTCATCAGGCATTGTGTTGACAGGGGTCATGGAGTATTGTGATGACAAAGGCAATAGAGCATTGTGATGACAGGGGTCATGGAGCACTGTGATGACATGGGCCATGGAGCATTGTGAAGACAAGATTCATGGAGTATTGTGATGACACGGGCATGAAGCATGGTGATGACCACAGACCTGGAGCATTGTGATGACATTGGCAGGGATCATTGTGATTACAGGGATCATGGAGCATTGTGATGACAAGTGTCATGCAATATTGTGCTGACACAGATCAGGGAGCATTTTGATGAGAGTGGCCTTGGAGCGCAGTAATGAGAGACGTCATGGGGCATTATGGTGGCAGTGGTCAAGGAGCATTGTGATGAAAGTGTTCATGGAGCAACGCTATTATCGGGACAATGGAGCATTGTGAATACAAAGGCCATGGAGCATTGAGATGACAGGGTTCATGGAGCATTGTGATGAAAGTGTTCATAGTTCATTGTGATGACAAGTGTCCTGGAACCTTGTGATGACACGGTTCATGGAGCATTGTGATGACAAGGACCATGGCGAATTGTGATGACATCTGTCATGGGGCATTGTGATGACAGTGGTCATCTAGAATTGTGATGAAAGGTATCATGGAGCACTGTGATGACAGGGGCCATGGAACATTGTGATGACAAAGGCCATGGAGCATTGTGATGACAAGTGTCATGGGGCATTTTGATGACATTGGCATGGAGCATTATGATGACAAGTGTTCTGGAGCATTGTGATGAAAAGGGCAGGGAACATTGTGATGATTGGGTTCATGGAGCATTGTGATGAAAGGGGCCATGGAGCATTGAGATGACAGGCGTCATGAGGCATGGTGATGACACTGGTCATGGAGCATTGTGATCAAAGAGATCATGGAGCAATATGATAACAGGGGCCATGGAGCATTGTGATGACAGGTGTATTGGAGCATTGTGATGAAAGTAGTCATGGATCATTGTGATGACATGTGTCCTGGAACACTGTGATGACACGGTTCATCGAGTATTGTGATGACAAGGGTCATAGCGAATTGTGATGACAGGTGTCATGGGGCATTGTGATGACATTGATCATCTAGGAATTGTGATGAAATGTATCATGGAGCACTGTGATGTCTGGGGGCATGAAGCATTGTTATGAAAATTGTCCTGGATTATGTGATGACAGCAGTCATGGAGAATTGTGATGACAAGGATTATGCAGCATTGTGTTGACAAGGGTATGGACTATTGTGATGACAATGGTCATGGAGCAATGTGATGAAAGTTTTCATGGAACATCGTGATGAAAAGTGCCTGGGAGAATTGTGACGATAAAGGCCATGGAGCATTGTGATGACAAGTGTCATGGAGCATTGTAATGAAAGGTTTCATTGTGCACTGTGATGACAAGGGGGATGGAGTATTGTGATGAAACTGGTCCTGGAGCATTGTGATAACAGAAGCCGTGGAGCATTGTGATGACAGGCATCATGGAGCATTGTGAAGAAAGGGACAATGGGGAGTTGTAATGACAATAGAGAAATGTGATGAAAATGGTCAGCAAGCATAGTGATTAAAGTGGTCATTGAGAATTGTGATGAAAAGCGACATAGAGCATTGTGATGACAAAGGTCATGGAGAACTGTGATGACCAGGGTTATGTAGCATTGTGATGACACGGTCATGGAACATTGTGATGACAAGAATTCTGGAGCATTGTGATGACACGGGCATGAAGCATGGTGATGACAACAGACCTGGAGCATTGTGATGACAAGGGCGTGGAGCATTGTGATTACAGGAGACATGGAGCATTGTGATGACATTGGCAGGGATCATTGTGATTACAGGGATCATGGAGCATTGTGATGACAAGTGTCATGCAATATTGTGCTGACACAGTTCATGGAGCATTTTGATGAGAGTGGCCTTGGAGCACATTGATGAGAGACGTCATGGGGCATTATGTTGACAGTGGTCAAGGAGCATTTTGATGAAAGTGTTCATGGAGCAACGTGATTATCAGGACAATGGAGCATTGTGAATACAAAGGCCATGGAGCATTGAGATAACAGAGTTCATGGAGCATTGTGATGAAAATGGTCATGGATCACTGTGAAACAAGTGTCCTGGAACCTATTGATGACATGGTTCATACAGCATTGAGATGACAAGGGCCAAGGCGAATTGTGATGAAATGTATCATGGGGCATTGTGGTGACATTGGTCATCTTGCATTGTGATGTCAGTGGTCATGTAGAATTTTGATTAAAGGTATCATGGGGCACTGTGATGACAAAGGCCAAGGAAGATTTTGATGACGTGTCATTGAGCAAAGGGTTGACACGGGAATGGAGTATTATGATGACAAGAGCTCTGGAGCATTTTGATGAAAAAGGCATGGAGCATTGTGAAGACAGTGCCCATGGAGCATTGTGATGAAAAGTGCAGGGAACATTGTGATGTCTAGGTTCATGGAGCATTGTGATGAAAGTGGCCATTGAGCATTGAGATGACAGGCGTCATGAAGCATGGTGAAGACAGTGGTCATGGACCATTGTGATGAAGGAGATCATGGAGCAATATGATATCACGGGCCATGGAGCATTGTGATGACAAGGGTCATGGGGCATTGTGCTGAAAGTGGTCATGGAGCATTGTGATGAAAAGCGCTATGGAGCATTGTGATGACAAGGGCCATGGATCATTGTAAAAACAGGTATCATTGGGCATTGTGATGAAAGGGGCATGGAGCATTTTTATGTAAGTTGCCATGGAGAGTTGTGATGAAAGGGATCATGTGGATTTGTAATGACAAGGGCCATGGAGCATTGTGATGAAACAAATCTTGGAGTATCTTGATGAAAGTTGTCATGGAGCATTGCGATGAAAAGCACCAAGGAACATTGTGATGACAAGAACCATCGAGCATTGTGATGACAAGTGTCATGGAGCATTGTGATGACAGGTGTCATGGAGCATCGTGATGACAAATGCCATGGAGAATTGTGATGAGAGGTGGCATTGGGCAATGTGACGAAAGGGATCATGGAGTACTGTGATTACAGGGGCCATGGAGCATTGTGATAACAAGTGACATGGAGAATAGTGATGACAGGCGTCATAGAGCATTGTGATGACAAGTGACATTTAGCATTTTGATGACATGGGTCATCAGGCATTGTGTTGACAGGGGTCATGGAGTATTGTGATGACAAAGGCAATAGAGCATTGTGATGACAGGGGTCATGGAGCACTGTGATGATATGGGCCATGGAGCATTGTGAAGACAAGATTCATGGAGTATTGTGATGACACGGGCATGAAGCATGGTGATGACCACAGACCTGGAGCATTGTGATGACATTGGCAGGGATCATTGTGATTACAGGGATCATGGAGCATTGTGATGACAAGTGTCATGCAATATTGTGCTGACACAGATCAGGGAGCATTTTGATGAGAGTGGCCTTGCAGCGCAGTAATGAGAGACGTCATGGGGCATTATGGTGACAATGGTCAAGGAGAATTGTGATGAAAGTGTTCATGGAGTAACGCTATTATCGGGACAATGGAGCATTGTGAATACAAAGGCCATGGAGCATTGAGATAACAGAGTTCATGGAGCATTGTGATGAAAGTGGTCATGGATCACTGTGAAGACAAGTATCCTGGAACCTTGTGATGACACGGTTCATACAGCATTGAGATGACAAGGGCCAAGGAGAATTGTGATGACACGTGTCATGGGGCATTGTGATGACATTGGTCATCTTGCATTGTGATGACAGTGGTCATGTAGAATTTTGATTAAAGGTATCATGGAGCACTGTGATGACAAAGGCCAAGGAAGATTTTGATGACAAGTGTCATTGAGCAATGGGATGACGCGAGTTTGGAGTATTATGATGACAAGTGTTCTGGAGCATTGTGATGACAAGGGCATGGAGCATTGTGATTACAGAGGCCATGGAACATTGTGATGACAACGGCATGGAGTATTGTGATGACAGGGGTCATTGAGCATTGTGATTACAAAGACCATGAGGCATTGTGATGACAGGGGTCATTGAACATTGTGATTACAAAGACCATGAGGCATTGTGATGACAGGGACCTTGGAGCATTGTGATGACAATGGTCATCGAGCATTGTGATGAGAGGGGTCATACAGCATTGTGATGAGAAAGACCATGGACCATGGTGATGACAGATGCCATGGAACATTGTGATGACAAGGCCATGTACCATTTTGATTACAAGGGTCATGGAGCATTGTGATGACAAGGGCAGGGAACCTTGTGGTGACCGGGATCATGGAGCATTTTGATGACAACTTTCATGGAACGTTGTGATAACAGGGGTCATGGAGCATTGTGTTGAAAGGGAACATGGAGCACTGTGATTACAGGGTCCATGGAACATTGTGAATACATAGGCCATGGAACAATGTGATGACAGGGGTCATGTAGCATTGTGATGACAGGGTCATGGAGCATTGTGATTACAGGGGTTATGGGGCACTGTGATGACAGGGGGCATGGAACATTGTGATGAAAAGTGTCATGGAACATTGTGCTGACAGGGATCATGGAGCTTTTTGGTAAGAGAGGCCTTGCCGATTTGTGATGGCAGGCGTCATGGGTCATTGTGATGACAGCGGTCTTGGAGCATTGTGATGAAAGGGGTCATCGAGCACTGTGATTACAGGAGCCATGGAGCATTGTGAATACAAATACTATGGAGCATTGAGATGACAAGTTTCATGGAGCATTGTGATGAAAGTGATCATGGATCATTGTGATGACAAGTGTCCTGGAACCTTGTGATGACACGGTTCATGGAGCATTGTGATGACAAGGACCATGGCGAATTATGATGACATCTGTCATGGGGCATTGTGATGACAGTGGTCATCTAGAATTGTGATGAAAGGAATCATGGAGCACTGTGATGACAGGGGCCATGGAACATTGTGATGACAAAGGCCATGGAGCATTGTGATGACAAGTGTCATGAGGCATTTTGATGACATTGGCATGGAGCATTATGATGACAAGTGTTCTGGAGCGTTTTGATGACAAAGGCATGGAGCATTGTGATAAAAGTGCCCATGGAGCATTGTGATGAAAACGGCAGGGAACATTGTGATGACTGGGTTCATGGAGCATTGTGATAAAAGGGGCTATGGAGCCTTGAGATGACAGGCGTCATGCGGCATGGTGATGACACTGGTCATGGAGCATTGTGATGAAAGTGATCATGGAGCCATATGATATCAGGGGCCATGGAGCATTGTGATGACAGGGGTCATGGGGCATTGTGCTGAAAGCGGTCATGGAGCATTGCGATGAAAAGCGCTATGGAGCATTGTGATGACAAGGGCCATGGAGCATTGTGAATACAAGGGACATGGAGCCTTGTGATGACAAAGGTCATGGATAATTGTAAAAACAGGTATCATTGGGCATTGTGATGACAGGGGCATGGAATATTTTAATGTACGTTGCCATGGAGAGCTGTGATGAAAGGGATCATGTGGATTTGTAATGACAAGGGCCATGGAGCATTGTGATGAAACAAATCTTGGAGTATTTTGATGAAAGTTGTCATGGAGCATTGCGATGAAAAACACCAAGGAACATTGTGATGACAAGGGCCATCGTGCATTGTTATGACAAGTGTCATGGAGCATTGTGATGACAGGTGTCATGGAGCATCGTGATGACAAATGCCATGGAGAATTGTGATGAGAGGTGGCATTGGGCAATGTGACGAAAGGGGTCATGGAGTACTGTGATTACAGGGGCCATGGAGCATTGTGATAACAAGTGACATGCAGAATAGTGATGACAGGCGTCATAGAGCATTGTGATGACAATTGACATTTAGCATTTTGATGACAGGGGTCATCAGGCATTGTGTTGAAAGGGGTCACGGAGTATTGTGATGACAAAGGCTATAGAGCATTGTGATGACAGGGGTCATGGAGCACTGTGATGACGTGGGCCATGGAGCATTGTGAAGACAAGATTCATGTAGCATTGTAATGACACGGGCATAAAGCATGGTGATTACAACAGACCTGGAGCATTGTGATGACAAGGGCATGGAGCATTGTGATTACAGGAAATGTGGAGCATTGTGATGACAAGTGTCATGCAATATTGTGCTGACACAATTCATGGAGCATTTTGATGAGAGTGGCCTTGGAGCACAGTGATGAGAGACGTCATGGGGCATTATGGTGACAATGGTCAAGGAGAATTGTGATGAAAGTGTTCATGGAGTAACGCTATTATCGGGACAATGGAGCATTGTGAATACAAAGGCCATGGAGCATTGAGATAACAGAGTTCATGGAGCACTGTGATGAAAGTGGTCATGGATCACTGTGAAGACAAGTATCCTGGAACCTTGTGATGACACGGTTCATACAGCATTGAGATGAGAAGGGCCAAGGAGAATTTTGATGACACGTGTCATGGGGCATTGTGATGACATTGGTCATCTTGCATTGTGATGACAGTGGTCATGTAGAATTTTGATTAAAGGTATCATGGAGCACTGTGATGACAAAGGCCAAGGAAGATTTTGATGACAAGTGTCATTGAGCAATGGGATGACACGAGTTTGGAGTATTATGATGACAAGGGTTCTGGAGCATTGTGATGACAAGGGCATGGAGCATTGTGATTACAGAGGCCATGGAGCATTTTGATGACAACGGCATGGAGTATTGTGATGACAGGGGTCATTGAGCATTGTGATTACAAAGACCATGAGGCATTGTGATGACAGGGGCCTTGGAGCATTGTGATGACAATGGTCATCGAGCCTTGTGATGAGAGGGGTCATAGAGCATTGTCATGAGAAAGACCATGGAGCATGGTGATAACAGAGGCCATGGAACATTGTGATGACAAGGCCATGTACCATTGTGATTATATCGGTCATGGAGCATTGTGATGACAAGGGCAGGGAACATTGTGGTGACCGGGGTCATGGAGCATTTTGATGACAACTTTCATGGAACGTTGTGATGACAGGGGTCATGGAGCATTGTGTTGAAAGGGAACATGGAGCAGTGTGATTACAGGGTCCATGGAACATTGTGAATACATAGGCCATGGAACAATGTGATGACAGGGGTCATGTAGAATTGTGATGACAGGGTCATGGAGCATTGTGATTACAGGGGTTATGGGGCACTGTGATGACAGGGGGCATGGAGCATTGTGATGAAAATTGTCCTGGAGCATTGTGATGACAGAGGTCACAGAGAATTGGGATGAAAGGTATCATGCAGCATTGTGATGACAATGGTCATGGACCATATTGATGACAGGGGTCATGGAACATTCTGATGACAAGGTTCATAAAGCATTTTGATGACAGGGGTCATGGAGCATTGTGTTGACACGGGCATGGAGCATTGTAGTGATAGGATATCTGAAGCATTGTGATGAAAAGGGGATAGAGCATTTTGACGACAGGGTCCAAGGAGCATTGTGCCGACAATGGCACGGAGCACTGTGATGAAAACGGTACTGGAGCACTGTGAGGAAAGGAGTCATGGATCATTGTGGTGACAGGGGTCATGGAGCTTTGTGATGACAAGGGTCATGGAGCATTGTGATGACACGGTCAAGGAACATTGCGATGACAAGATTTCAGGAGCATTGTGATGAAAGGGCATGGAGCATTGTGATTAAAGGTGACAAGGAGCATTGTGATGATATGGGCAGAGAACTTTGTGATGACAGGGGTCATGGAACATTGTGATGAAAAGTGTCATGGAACATTGCGGTGACAGGGATCATGGAGCTTTTTGGTAAGAGAGTCCTAGGAGATTTGTGATGGCAGGCATCATGGGGCATTGTGATGACAGCCGTCTTGGAGCAATGTGATGACTAGTGTCATGGGGCATTTTGATGGCATTGGTATGGAACATTATGATGACAAGTGTTCTGGAACATTTTGATGACAAGGGCATGGAGCATTGTGATGACAGGGCCCATGGAGCATTGTGATGAAAAGGGCAGGGAACATTGTGATGACTGGGTTCATGGAGCATTGTGATGAAAGGGGCCATGGAGCATTGAGATGACAGGCGTCATGAGGCATGGTGATGACACTGGTCATGGAGCATTGTGATCAAAGAGATCATGGAGCAATATGATAACAGGGGCCATGGAGCATTGTGATGACAGGTGTATTGGAGCATTGTGATGAAAGTAGTCATGGATCATTGTGATGACATGTGTCCTGGAACACTGTGATGACACGGTTCATCGAGTATTGTGATGACAAGGGTCATAGCGAATTGTGATGACAGGTGTCATGGGGCATTGTGATGACATTGATCATCTAGGAATTGTGATGAAATGTATCATGGAGCACTGTGATGTCTGGGGGCATGAAGCATTGTTATGAAAATTGTCCTGGATTATGTGATGACAGCAGTCATGGAGAATTGTGATGACAAGGATTATGCAGCATTGTGTTGACAAGGGTATGGACTATTGTGATGACAATGGTCATGGAGCAATGTGATGAAAGTTTTCATGGAACATCGTGATGAAAAGTGCCTGGGAGAATTGTGACGATAAAGGCCATGGAGCATTGTGATGACAAGTGTCATGGAGCATTGTAATGAAAGGTTTCATTGTGCACTGTGATGACAAGTGGGATGGAGTATTGTGATGAAACTGGTCCTGGAGCATTGTGATAACAGAAGGCGTGGAGCATTGTGATGACAGGCATCATGGAGCATTGTGAAGAAAGGGACAATGGGGAGTTGTAATGACAATAGAGAAATGTGATGAAAATGGTCAGCGAGCATAGTGATTAAAGTGGTCATTGAGAATTGTGATGAAAAGCGACATAGAGCATTGTGATGACAAAGGTCATGGAGAACTGTGATGACCAGGGTTATGTAGCATTGTGATGACACGGTCATGGAACATTGTGATGACAAGAATTCTGGAGCATTGTGATGACACGGGCATGAAGCATGGTGATGACAACAGACCTGGAGCATTGTGATGACAAGGGCGTGGAGCATTGTGATTACAGGAGACATGGAGCATTGTGATGACATTGGCAGGGATCATTGTGATTACAGGGATCATGGAGCATTGTGATGACAAGTGTCATGCAATATTGTGCTGACACAGTTCATGGAGCATTTTGATGAGAGTGGCCTTGGAGCACATTGATGAGAGACGTCATGGGGCATTATGGTGACAGTGGTCAAGGAGCATTGTGATGAAAGTGTTCATGGAGCAACGTGATTATCAGGACAATGGAGCATTGTGAATACAAAGGCCATGGAGCATTGAGATAACAGAGTTCATGGAGCATTGTGATGAAAATGGTCATGGATCACTGTGAAACAAGTGTCCTGGAACCTATTGATGACATGGTTCATACAGCATTGAGATGACAAGGGCCAAGGCGAATTGTGATGAAATGTATCATGGGGCATTGTGGTGACATTGGTCATCTTGCATTGTGATGTCAGTGGTCATGTAGAATTTTGATTAAAGGTATCATGGGGCACTGTGATGACAAAGGCCAAGGAAGATTTTGATGACAAGTGTCATTGAGCAAAGGGTTGACACGGGAATGGAGTATTATGATGACAAGAGCTCTGGAGCATTTTGATGAAAAAGGCATGGAGCATTGTGAAGACAGTGCCCATGGAGCATTGTGATGAAAAGTGCAGGGAACATTGTGATGTCTAGGTTCATGGAGCATTGTGATGAAAGTGGCCATTGAGCATTGAGATGACAGGCGTCATGAAGCATGGTGAAGACAGTGGTCATGGAGCATTGTGATGAAGGAGATCATGGAGCAATATGATATCACGGGCCATGGAGCATTGTGATGACAGGGGTCATGGGGCATTGTGCTGAAAGTGGTCATGGAGCATTGCGATGAAAAGCGCTATGGAGCATTGTGATGACAAGGGCCATGGATCATTGTAAAAACCGGTATCATTGGGCATTGTGATGAAAGGGGCATGGAGCATTTTTATGTAAGTTGCCATGGAGAGTTGTGATGAAAGGGATCATGTGGATTTGTAATGACAAGGGCCATGGAGCATTGTGATGAAACAAATCTTGGAGTATCTTGATGAAAGTTGTCATGGAGCATTGCGATGAAAAGCACCAAGGAACATTGTGATGACAAGAACCATCGAGCATTGTGATGACAAGTGTCATGGAGCATTGTGATGACAGGTGTCATGGAGCATCGTGATGACAAATGCCATGGAGAATTGTGATGAGAGGTGGCATTGGGCAATGTGACGAAAGGGGTCATGGAGTACTGTGATTACAGGGGCCATGGAGCATTGTGATAACAAGTGACATGCAGAATAGTGATGACAGGCGTCATAGAGCATTGTGATGACAATTGACATTTAGCATTTTGATGACAGGGGTCATCAGGCATTGTGTTGAAAGGGGTCACGGAGTATTGTGATGACAAAGGCTATAGAGCATTGTGATGACAGGGGTCATGGAGCACTGTGATGACGTGGGCCATGGAGCATTGTGAAGACAAGATTCATGTAGCATTGTAATGACACGGGCATAAAGCATGGTGATTACAACAGACCTGGAGCATTGTGATGACAAGGGCATGGAGCATTGTGATTACAGGAAATGTGGAGCATTGTGATGACAAGTGTCATGCAATATTGTGCTGACACAATTCATGGAGCATTTTGATGAGAGTGGCCTTGGAGCACAGTGATGAGAGACGTCATGGGGCATTATGGTGACAATGGTCAAGGAGAATTGTGATGAAAGTGTTCATGGAGTAACGCTATTATCGGGACAATGGAGCATTGTGAATACAAAGGCCATGGAGCATTGAGATAACAGAGTTCATGGAGCATTGTGATGAAAGTGGTCATGGATCACTGTGAAGACAAGTATCCTGGAACCTTGTGATGACACGGTTCATACAGCATTGAGATGACAAGGGCCAAGGAGAATTGTGATGACACGTGTCATGGGGCATTGTGATGACATTGGTCATCTTGCATTGTGATGACAGTGGTCATGTAGAATTTTGATTAAAGGTATCATGGAGCACTGTGATGACAAAGGCCAAGGAAGATTTTGATGACAAGTGTCATTGAGCAATGGGATGACACGAGTTTGGAGTATTATGATGACAAGTGTTCTGGAGCATTGTGATGACAAGGGCATGGAGCATTGTGATTACAGAGGCCATGGAGCATTTTGATGACAACGGCATGGAGTATTGTGATGACAGGGGTCATTGAGCATTGTGATTACAAAGACCATGAGGCATTGTGATGACAGGGGCCTTGGAGCATTGTGATGACAATGGTCATCGAGCCTTGTGATGAGAGGGGTCATAGAGCATTGTCATGAGAAAGACCATGGAGCATGGTGATAACAGAGGCCATGGAACATTGTGATGACAAGGCCAAGTACCATTGTGATTATATCGGTCATGGAGCATTGTGATGACAAGGGCAGGGAACATTGTGGTGACCGGGGTCATGGAGCATTTTGATGACAACTTTCATTGAACGTTTTGATGACAGGGGTCATGGAGCATTGTGTTGAAAGGGAACATGGAGCAGTGTGATTACAGGGTCCATGGAACATTGTGAATACATAGGCCATGGAACAATGTGATGACAGGGGTCATGTAGAATTGTGATGACAGGGTCATGGAGCATTGTGATTACAGGGGTTATGGGGCACTGTGATGACAGGGGGCATGGAGCATTGTGATGAAAATTGTCCTGGAGCATTGTGATGACAGAGGTCACAGAGAATTGGGATGAAAGGTATCATGCAGCATTGTGATGACAATGGTCATGGACCTTATTGATGACAGGGGTCATGGAACATTCTGATGACAAGGTTCATAAAGCATTTTGATGACAGGGGTCATGGAGCATTGTGTTGACACGGGCATGGAGCATTGTAGTGATAGGATATCTGAAGCATTGTGATGAAAAGGGGATAGAGCATTTTGACGACAGGGTCCAAGGAGCATTGTGCCGACAATGGCACGGAGCACTGTGATGAAAACGGTACTGGAGCACTGTGAGGAAAGGAGTCATGGATCATTGTGGTGACAGGGGTCATGGAGCTTTGTGATGACAAGGGTCATGGAGCATTGTGATGACACGGTCAAGGAACATTGCGATGACAAGATTTCAGGAGCATTGTGATGAAAGGGCATGGAGCATTGTGATTAAAGGTGACAAGGAGCATTGTGATGATATGGGCAGAGAACTTTGTGATGACAGGGGTCATGGAACATTGTGATGAAAAGTGTCATGGAACATTGCGGTGACAGGGATCATGGAGCTTTTTGGTAAGAGAGTCCTAGGAGATTTGTGATGGCAGGCATCATGGGGCATTGTGATGACAGCCGTCTTGGAGCAATGTGATGACTAGTGTCATGGGGCATTTTGATGGCATTGGTATGGAACATTATGATGACAAGTGTTCTGGAACATTTTGATGACAAGGGCATGGAGCATTGTGATGACAGGGCCCATGGAGCATTGTGATGAAAAGGGCAGGGAACATTGTGATGACTGGGTTCATGGAGCATTGTGATGAAAGGGGCCATGGAGCATTGAGATGACAGGCGTCATGAGGCATGGTGATGACACTGGTCATGGAGCATTGTGATCAAAGAGATCATGGAGCAATATGATAACAGGGGCCATGGAGCATTGTGATGACAGGTGTATTGGAGCATTGTGATGAAAGTAGTCATGGATCATTGTGATGACATGTGTCCTGGAACACTGTGATGACACGGTTCATCGAGTATTGTGATGACAAGGGTCATAGCGAATTGTGATGACAGGTGTCATGGGGCATTGTGATGACATTGATCATCTAGGAATTGTGATGAAATGTATCATGGAGCACTGTGATGTCTGGGGGCATGAAGCATTGTTATGAAAATTGTCCTGGATTATGTGATGACAGCAGTCATGGAGAATTGTGATGACAAGGATTATGCAGCATTGTGTTGACAAGGGTATGGACTATTGTGATGACAATGGTCATGGAGCAATGTGATGAAAGTTTTCATGGAACATCGTGATGAAAAGTGCCTGGGAGAATTGTGACGATAAAGGCCATGGAGCATTGTGATGACAAGTGTCATGGAGCATTGTAATGAAAGGTTTCATTGTGCACTGTGATGACAAGGGGGATGGAGTATTGTGATGAAACTGGTCCTGGAGCATTGTGATAACAGAAGCCGTGGAGCATTGTGATGACAGGCATCATGGAGCATTGTGAAGAAAGGGACAATGGGGAATTGTAATGACAATAGAGAAATGTGATGAAAATGGTCAGCGAGCATAGTGATTAAAGTGGTCATTGAGAATTGTGATGAAAAGCGACATAGAGCATTGTGATGACAAAGGTCATGGAGAACTGTGATGACCAGGGTTATGTAGCATTGTGATGACACGGTCATGGAACATTGTGATGACAAGAATTCTGGAGCATTGTGATGACACGGGCATGAAGCATGGTGATGACAACAGACCTGGAGCATTGTGATGACAAGGGCGTGGAGCATTGTGATTACAGGAGACATGGAGCATTGTGATGACATTGGCAGGGATCATTGTGATTACAGGGATCATGGAGCATTGTGATGACAAGTGTCATGCAATATTGTGCTGACACAGTTCATGGAGCATTTTGATGAGAGTGGCCTTGGAGCACATTGATGAGAGACGTCATGGGGCATTATGGTGACAGTGGTCAAGGAGCATTTTGATGAAAGTGTTCATGGAGCAACGTGATTATCAGGACAATGGAGCATTGTGAATACAAAGGCCATGGAGCATTGAGATAACAGAGTTCATGGAGCATTGTGATGAAAATGGTCATGGATCACTGTGAAACAAGTGTCCTGGAACCTATTGATGACATGGTTCATACAGCATTGAGATGACAAGGGCCAAGGCGAATTGTGATGAAATGTATCATGGGGCATTGTGGTGACATTGGTCATCTTGCATTGTGATGTCAGTGGTCATGTAGAATTTTGATTAAAGGTATCATGGGGCACTGTGATGACAAAGGCCAAGGAAGATTTTGATGACAAGTGTCATTGAGCAAAGGGTTGACACGGGAATGGAGTATTATGATGACAAGAGCTCTGGAGCATTTTGATGAAAAAGGCATGGAGAATTGTGAAGACAGTGCCCATGGAGCATTGTGATGAAAAGTGCAGGGAACATTGTGATGTCTAGGTTCATGGAGCATTGTGATGAAAGTGGCCATTGAGCATTGAGATGACAGGCGTCATGAAGCATGGTGAAGACAGTGGTCATGGAGCATTGTGATGAAGGAGATCATGGAGCAATATGATATCACGGGCCATGGAGCATTGTGATGACAGGGGTCATGGGGCATTGTGCTGAAAGTGGTCATGGAGCATTGCGATGAAAAGCGCTATGGAGCATTGTGATGACAAGGGCCATGGATCATTGTAAAAACCGGTATCATTGGGCATTGTGATGAAAGGGGCATGGAGCATTTTTATGTAAGTTGCCATGGAGAGTTGTGATGAAAGGGATCATGTGGATTTGTAATGCCAAGAGCCATGGAGCATTGTGATGAAACAAATCTTGGAGTATCTTGATGAAAGTTGTCATGGAGCATTGCGATGAAAAGCACCAAGGAACATTGTGATGACAAGAACCATCGAGCATTGTGATGACAAGTGTCATGGAGCATTGTGATGACAGGTGTCATGGAGCATCGTGATGACAAATGCCATGGAGAATTGTGATGAGAGGTGGCATTGGGCAATGTGACGAAAGGGATCATGGAGTACTGTGATTACAGGGGCCATGGAGCATTGTGATAACAAGTGACATGGAGAATAGTGATGACAGGCGTCATAGAGCATTGTGATGACAAGTGACATTTAGCATTTTGATGACATGGGTCATCAGGAATTGTGTTGACAGGGGTCATGGAGTATTGTGATGACAAAGGCAATAGAGCATTGTGATGACAGGGGTCATGGAGCACTGTGATGACATGGGCCATGGAGCATTGTGAAGACAAGATTCATGGAGTATTGTGATGACACGGGCATGAAGCATGGTGATGACCACAGACCTGGAGCATTGTGATGACATTGGCAGGGATCGTTGTGATTACAGGGATCATGGAGCATTGTGATGACAAGTGTCATGCAATATTGTGCTGACACAGATCAGGGAGCATTTTGATGGGAGTGGCCTTGGAGCGCAGTAATGAGAGACGTCATGGGGCATTATGGTGGCAGTGGTCAAGGAGCATTGTGATGAAACTGTTCATGGAGCAACGCTATTATCGAGACAATGGAGCATTGTGAATACAAGGGCCATGGAGCATTGAGATAACAGAGTTCATGGAGCACTGTGATGAAAGTGGTCATGGATCACTGTGATGACAAGTGTCCTGGAACCTAGTGATGACACGGTTCATACCGCATTGAGATGACAAGGGCCAAGGAGAATTGTGATGACACGTGTCATGGGGCATTGTGATGACATTGGTCATCTTGCATTGTGATGACAGTGGTCATGTAGAATTTTGATTAAAGTTATCATGGAGAACTGTGATGACAAAGGCCAAGGAAGATTTTGATGACAAGTGTCATTGAGCAATGGGATGACACGGGATTGGAGTATTATGATGACAAGTGTTCTGGAGCATTGTGATGACAAGGGCATGGAGCATTGTGATTACAGAGGCCATGGAGCATTGTGATGACAACGGCATGGAGTATTGTGATGACAGGGGTCATTGAGCATTGTGATTACAAAGACCATGAGGCATTGTGATGACAGGGGCCTTGGAGCATTGTGATGACAATGGTCATCGAGCATTGTGATGAGAGGGGTCATACAGCATTGTGATGAGAAAGACCATGGAGCATGGTGATGACAGATGCCATGGAACATTGTGATGACAAGGCCATGTACCATTTTGATTACAAGGGTCATGGAGCATTGTGATGACAAGGGCAGGGAACCTTGTGGTGACCGGGGTCATGGAGCATTTTGATGACAACTTTCATGGAACGTTGTGATAACAGGGGTCATGGAGCATTGTGTTGAAAGGGAACATGGAGCACTGTGATTACAGGGTCCATGGAACATTGTGAATACATAGGCCATGGAACAATGTGATGACAGGTGTCATGTAGCATTGTGATGACAGGGTCATGGAGCATTGTGATTACAGGTGTTAAGGGGCACTGTGATGACAGGGGGCATGGAGCATTGTGATGAAAAGTGTCATCGAACATTGTGTTGACAGGGATCATGGAGCTTTTTTGTAAGAGAGGCCTTGGATCTTAGTGATGGCAGGTGTCATGGGGCATTGTGATGACAGCGGTCTTGGAGCATTGTGATGAAAGGGGTCAAGGAGCACTGTGATTCCACGGACCATGGAGCATTGTGAATACAAAGGCTATGGAGCATTGAGATGACAGGGTTCATGGAGCATTGTGATGAAAGTGATCATAGTTCATTGTGATGACAAGTGTCTTGGAACCTTGTGATGACACGGTTCATGGAGCATTGTGATGACAAGGACCATGGCGAATTGTGATGACATCTGTCATGGGGCATTGTGATGACAGTGGTCATCTAGAATTGTGATGAAAGGTATCATGGAGCACTGTGATGACAGGGGCCATGGAACATTGTGATGACAAAGGCCATGGAGCATTGTGATGACAAGTGTCATGGGGCATTTTGATGACATTGGCATGGAGCATTATGATGACAAGTGTTCTGGAGCATTGTGATGAAAAGGGCAGGGAACATTGTGATGACTGGGTTCATGGAGCATTGTGATGAAAGGGGCCATGGAGCATTGAGATGACAGGCGTCATGAGGCATGGTGTTGACACTGGTCATGGAGCATTGTGATCAAAGAGATCATGGAGCAATATGATAACAGGGGCCATGGAGCATTGTGATGACAGGTGTATTGGAGCATTGTGATGAAAGTAGTCATGGATCATTGTGATGACATGTGTCCTGGAACACTGTGATGACACGGTTCATCGAGTATTGTGATGACAAGGGTCATAGCGAATTGTGATGACAGGTGTCATGGGGCATTGTGATGACATTGATCATCTAGGAATTGTGATGAAATGTATCATGGAGCACTGTGATGTCTGGGGGCATGAAGCATTGTTATGAAAATTGTCCTGGATTATGTGATGACAGCAGTCATGGAGAATTGTGATGACAAGGATTATGCAGCATTGTGTTGACAAGGGTATGGACTATTGTGATGACAATGGTCATGGAGCAATGTGATGAAAGTTTTCATGGAACATCGTGATGAAAAGTGCCTGGGAGAATTGTGACGATAAAGGCCATGGAGCATTGTGATGACAAGTGTCATGGAGCATTGTAATGAAAGGTTTCATTGTGCACTGTGATGACAAGGGGGATGGAGTATTGTGATGAAACTGGTCCTGGAGCATTGTGATAACAGAAGCCGTGGAGCATTGTGATGACAGGCATCATGGAGCATTGTGAAGAAAGGGACAATGGGGAATTGTAATGACAATAGAGAAATGTGATGAAAATGGTCAGCGAGCATAGTGATTAAAGTGGTCATTGAGAATTGTGATGAAAAGCGACATAGAGCATTGTGATGACAAAGGTCATGGAGAACTGTGATGACCAGGGTTATGTAGCATTGTGATGACACGGTCATGGAACATTGTGATGACAAGAATTCTGGAGCATTGTGATGACACGGGCATGAAGCATGGTGATGACAACAGACCTGGAGCATTGTGATGACAAGGTCGTGGAGCATTGTGATTACAGGAGACATGGAGCATTGTGATGACATTGGCAGGGATCATTGTGATTACAGGGATCATGGAGCATTGTGATGACAAGTGTCATGCAATATTGTGCTGACACAGTTCATGGAGCATTTTGATGAGAGTGGCCTTGGAGCACATTGATGAGAGACGTCATGGGGCATTATGGTGACAGTGGTCAAGGAGCATTTTGATGAAAGTGTTCATGGAGCAACGTGATTATCAGGACAATGGAGCATTGTGAATACAAAGGCCATGGAGCATTGAGATAACAGAGTTCATGGAGCATTGTGATGAAAATGGTCATGGATCACTGTGAAACAAGTGTCCTGGAACCTATTGATGACATGGTTCATACAACATTGAGATGACAAGGGCCAAGGCGAATTGTGATGAAATGTATCATGGGGCATTGTGGTGACATTGGTCATCTTGCATTGTGATGTCAGTGGTCATGTAGAATTTTGATTAAAGGTATCATGGGGCACTGTGATGACAAAGGCCAAGGAAGATTTTGATGACAAGTGTCATTGAGCAAAGGGTTGACACGGGAATGGAGTATTATGATGACAAGAGCTCTGGAGCATTTTGATGAAAAAGGCATGGAGCATTGTGAAGACAGTGCCCATGGAGCATTGTGATGAAAAGTGCAGGGAACATTGTGATGTCTAGGTTCATGGAGCATTGTGATGAAAGTGGCCATTGAGCATTGAGATGACAGGCATCATGAAGCATGGTGAAGACAGTGGTCATGGAGCATTGTGATAAAGGAGATCATGGAGCAATATGATATCACGGGCCATGGAGCATTGTGATGACAAGGGTCATGGGGCATTGTGCTGAAAGTGGTCATGGAGCATTGCGATGAAAAGCGCTATGGAGCATTGTGATGACAAGGGCCATGGAACATTGTAAAAACAGGTATCATTGGGCATTGTGATGAAAGGGGCATGGAGCATTTTTATGTAAGTTGCCATGGAGAGTTGTGATGAAAGGGATCATGTGGATTTGTAATGACAAGGGCCATGGAGCATTGTGATGAAACAAATCTTGGAGTATCTTGATGAAAGTTGTCATGGAGCATTGCGATGAAAAGCACCAAGGAACATTGTGATGACAAGAACCATCGAGCATTGTGATGACAAGTGTCATGGAGCATTGTGATGACAGGTGTCATGGAGCATCGTGATGACAAATGCCACGGAGAATTGTGATGAGAGGTGGCATTGGGCAATGTGACGAAAGGGATCATGGAGTACTGTGATTACAGGGGCCATGGAGCATTGTGATAACAAGTGACATGGAGAATAGTGATGACAGGCGTCATAGAGCATTGTGATGACAAGTGACATTTAGCATTTTGATGACATGGGTCATCAGGCATTGTGTTGACAGGGGTCATGGAGTATTGTGATGACAAAGGCAATAGAGCATTGTGATGACAGGGGTCATGGAGCACTGTGATGACATGGGCCATGGAGCATTGTGAAGACAAGATTCATGGAGTATTGTGATGACACGGGCATGAAGCATGGTGATGACCACAGACCTGGAGCATTGTGATGACATTGGCAGGGATCATTGTGATTACAGGGATCATGGAGCATTGTGATGACAAGTGTCATGCAATATTGTGCTGACACAGATCAGGGAGCATTTTGATGAGAGTGGCCTTGGAGCGCAGTAATGAGAGACGTCATGGGGCATTATGGTGGCAGTGGTCAAGGAGCATTGTGATGAAAGTGTTCATGGAGCAACGCTATTATCGGGACAATGGAGCATTGTGAATACAAAGGCCATGGAGCATTGAGATGACAGGGTTCATGGAGCATTGTGATGAAAGTGATCATAGTTCATTGTGATGACAAGTGTCCTGGAACCTTGTGATGACACGGTTCATGGAGCATTGTGATGACAAGGACCATGGCGAATTGTGATGACATCTGTCATGGGGCATTGTGATGACAGTGGTCATCTAGAATTGTGATGAAAGGTATCATGGAGCACTGTGATGACAGGGGCCATGGAACATTGTGATGACAAAGGCCATGGAGCATTGTGATGACAAGTGTCATGGGGCATTTTGATGACATTGGCATGGAGCATTATGATGACAAGTGTTCTGGAGCATTGTGATGAAAAGGGCAGGGAACATTGTGATGACTGGGTTCATGGAGCATTGTGATGAAAGGGGCCATGGAGCATTGAGATGACAGGCCTCATGAGGCATGGTGATGACACTGGTCATGGAGCATTGTGATCAAAGAGATCATGGAGCAATATGATAACAGGGGCCATGGAGCATTGTGATGACAGGTGTATTTGAGCATTGTGATGAAAGTAGTCATGGATCATTGTGATGACATGTGTCCTGGAACACTGTGATGACACGGTTCATCGAGTATTGTGATGACAAGGGTCATAGCGAATTGTGATGACAGGTGTCATGGGGCATTGTGATGACATTGATCATCTAGGAATTGTGATGAAATGTATCATGGAGCACTGTGATGACTGGGGGCATGAAGCATTGTTATGAAAATTGTCCTGGATTATGTGATGACAGCAGTCATGGAGAATTGTGATGACAAGGATTATGCAGCATTGTGTTGACAGGGTATGGACTATTGTGATGACAATGGTCATGGAGCAATGTGATGAAAGTTTTCATGGAACATCGTGATGAAAAGTGCCTGGGAGAATTGTGACGATAAAGGCCATGGAGCATTGTGATGACAAGTGTCATGGAGCATTGTAATGAAAGGTTTCATTGTGCACTGTGATGACAAGGGGGATGGAGTATTGTGATGAAACTGGTCCTGGAGCATTGTGATAACAGAAGCCGTGGAGCATTGTGATGACAGGCATCATGGAGCATTGTGAAGAAAGGGACAATGGGAAATTGTAATGACAATAGAGAAATGTGATGAAAATGGTCAGCGAGCATAGTGATTAAAGTGGTCATTGAGAATTGTGATGAAAAGCGACATAGAGCATTGTGATGACAAAGGTCATGGAGAACTGTGATGACCAGGGTTATGTAGCATTGTGATGACACGGTCATGGAACATTGTGATGACAAGAATTCTGGAGCATTGTGATGACACGGGCATGAAGCATGGTGATGACAACAGACCTGGAGCATTGTGATGACAAGGGCGTGGAGCATTGTGATTACAGGAGACATGGAGCATTGTGATGACATTGGCAGGGATCATTGTGATTACAGGGATCATGGAGCATTGTGATGACAAGTGTCATGCAATATTGTGCTGACACAGTTCATGGAGCATTTTGATGAGAGTGGCCTTGGAGCACATTGATGAGAGACGTCATGGGGCATTATGGTGACAGTGGTCAAGGAGCATTTTGATGAAAGTGTTCATGGAGCAACGTGATTATCAGGACAATGGAGCATTGTGAATACAAAGGCCATGGAGCATTGAGATAACAGAGTTCATGGAGCATTGTGATGAAAATGGTCATGGATCACTGTGAAACAAGTGTCCTGGAACCTATTGATGACATGGTTCATACAGCATTGAGATGACAAGGGCCAAGGCGAATTGTGATGAAATGTATCATGGGGCATTGTGGTGACATTGGTCATCTTGCATTGTGATGTCAGTGGTCATGTAGAATTTTGATTAAAGGTATCATGGGGCACTGTGATGACAAAGGCCAAGGAAGATTTTGATGACAAGTGTCATTGAGCAAAGGGTTGACACGGGAATGGAGTATTATGATGACAAGAGCTCTGGAGCATTTTGATGAAAAAGGCATGGAGCATTGTGAAGACAGTGCCCATGGAGCATTGTGATGAAAAGTGCAGGGAACATTGTGATGTCTAGGTTCATGGAGCATTGTGATGAAAGTGGCCATTGAGCATTGAGATGACAGGCGTCATGAAGCATGGTGAAGACAGTGGTCATGGAGCATTGTGATGAAGGAGATCATGGAGCAATATGATATCACGGGCCATGGAGCATTGTGATGACAGGGGTCATGGGGCATTGTGCTGAAAGTGGTCATGGAGCATTGCGATGAAAAGCGCTATGGAGCATTGTGATGACAAGGGCCATGGATCATTGTAAAAACCGGTATCATTGGGCATTGTGATGAAAGGGGCATGGAGCATTTTTATGTAAGTTGCCATGGAGAGTTGTGATGAAAGGGATCATGTGGATTTGTAATGACAAGGGCCATGGAGCATTGTGATGAAACAAATCTTGGAGTATCTTGATGAAAGTTGTCATGGAGCATTGCGATGAAAAGCACCAAGGAACATTGTGATGACAAGAACCATCGAGAATTGTGATGACAAGTGTCATGGAGCATTGTGATGACAGGTGTCATGGAGCATCGTGATGACAAATGCCATGGAGAATTGTGATGAGAGGTGGCATTGGGCAATGTGACGAAAGGGGTCATGGAGTACTGTGATTACAGGGGCCATGGAGCATTGTGATAACAAGTGACATGCAGAATAGTGATGACAGGCGTCATAGAGCATTGTGATGACAATTGACATTTAGCATTTTGATGACAGGGGTCATCAGGCATTGTGTTGAAAGGGGTCACGGAGTATTGTGATGACAAAGGCTATAGAGCATTGTGATGACAGGGGTCATGGAGCACTGTGATGACGTGGGCCATGGAGCATTGTGAAGACAAGATTCATGTAGCATTGTAATGACACGGGCATAAAGCATGGTGATTACAACAGACCTGGAGCATTGTGATGACAAGGGCATGGAGCATTGTGATTACAGGAAATGTGGAGCATTGTGATGACAAGTGTCATGCAATATTGTGCTGACACAATTCATGGAGCATTTTGATGAGAGTGGCCTTGGAGCACAGTGATGAGAGACGTCATGGGGCATTATGGTGACAATGGTCAAGGAGAATTGTGATGAAAGTGTTCATGGAGTAACGCTATTATCGGGACAATGGAGCATTGTGAATACAAAGGCCATGGAGCATTGAGATAACAGAGTTCATGGAGCATTGTGATGAAAGTGGTCATGGATCACTGTGAAGACATGTATCCTGGAACCTTGTGATGACACGGTTCATACAGCATTGAGATGACAAGGGCCAAGGAGAATTGTGATGACACGTGTCATGGGGCATTGTGATGACATTGGTCATCTTGCATTGTGATGACAGTGGTCATGTAGAATTTTGATTAAAGGTATCATGGAGCACTGTGATGACAAAGGCCAAGGAAGATTTTGATGACAAGTGTCATTGAGCAATGGGATGACACGAGTTTGGAGTATTATGATGACAAGTGTTCTGGAGCATTGTGATGACAAGGGCATGGAGCATTGTGATTACAGAGGCCATGGAGCATTTTGATGACAACGGCATGGAGTATTGTGATGACAGGGGTCATTGAGCATTGTGATTACAAAGACGATGAGGCATTGTGATGACAGGGGCCTTGGAGCATTGTGATGACAATGGTCATCGAGCCTTGTGATGAGAGGGGTCATAGAGCATTGTCATGAGAAAGACCATGGAGCATGGTGATAACAGAGGCCATGGAACATTGTGATGACAAGGCCAAGTACCATTGTGATTATATCGGTCATGGAGCATTGTGATGACAAGGGCAGGGAACATTGTGGTGACCGGGGTCATGGAGCATTTTGATGACAACTTTCATGGAACGTTGTGATGACAGGGGTCATGGAGCATTGTGTTGAAAGGGAACATGGAGCAGTGTGATTACAGGGTCCATGGAACATTGTGAATACATAGGCCATGGAACAATGTGATGACAGGGGTCATGTAGAATTGTGATGACAGGGTCATGGAGCATTGTGATTACAGGGGTTATGGGGCACTGTGATGACAGGGGGCATGGAGCATTGTGATGAAAATTGTCCTGGAGCATTGTGATGACAGTGGTCACAGAGAATTGGGATGAAAGGTATCATGCAGCATTGTGATGACAATGGTCATGGACCATATTGATGACAGGGGTCATGGAACATTCTGATGACAAGGTTCATAAAGCATTTTGATGACAGGGGTCATGGAGCATTGTGTTGACACGGGCATGGAGCATTGTAGTGATAGGATATCTGAAGCATTGTGATGAAAAGGGGATAGAGCATTTTGACGACAGGGTCCAAGGAGCATTGTGCCGACAATGGCACGGAGCACTGTGATGAAAACGGTACTGGAGCACTGTGAGGAAAGGAGTCATGGATCATTGTGGTGACAGGGGTCATGGAGCTTTGTGATGACAAGGGTCATGGAGCATTGTGATGACACGGTCAAGGAACATTGCGATGACAAGATTTCAGGAGCATTGTGATGAAAGGGCATGGAGCATTGTGATTAAAGGTGACAAGGAGCATTGTGATGATATGGGCAGAGAACTTTGTGATGACAGGGGTCATGGAACATTGTGATGAAAAGTGTCATGGAACATTGCGGTGACAGGGATCATGGAGCTTTTTGGTAAGAGAGTCCTAGGAGATTTGTGATGGCAGGCATCATGGGGCATTGTGATGACAGCCGTCTTGGAGCAATGTGATGACTAGTGTCATGGGGCATTTTGATGGCATTGGTATGGAACATTATGATGACAAGTGTTCTGGAACATTTTGATGACAAGGGCATGGAGCATTGTGATGACAGGGCCCATGGAGCATTGTGATGAAAAGGGCAGGGAACATTGTGATGACTGGGTTCATGGAGCATTGTGATGAAAGGGGCCATGGAGCATTGAGATGACAGGCGTCATGAGGCATGGTGATGACACTGGTCATGGAGCATTGTGATCAAAGAGATCATGGAGCAATATGATAACAGGGGCCATGGAGCATTGTGATGACAGGTGTATTGGAGCATTGTGATGAAAGTAGTCATGGATCATTGTGATGACATGTGTCCTGGAACACTGTGATGACACGGTTCATCGAGTATTGTGATGACAAGGGTCATAGCGAATTGTGATGACAGGTGTCATGGGGCATTGTGATGACATTGATCATCTAGGAATTGTGATGAAATGTATCATGGAGCACTGTGATGTCTGGGGGCATGAAGCATTGTTATGAAAATTGTCCTGGATTATGTGATGACAGCAGTCATGGAGAATTGTGATGACAAGGATTATGCAGCATTGTGTTGACAAGGGTATGGACTATTGTGATGACAATGGTCATGGAGCAATGTGATGAAAGTTTTCATGGAACATCGTGATGAAAAGTGCCTGGGAGAATTGTGACGATAAAGGCCATGGAGCATTGTGATGACAAGTGTCATGGAGCATTGTAATGAAAGGTTTCATTGTGCACTGTGATGACAAGGGGGATGGAGTATTGTGATGAAACTGGTCCTGGAGCATTGTGATAACAGAAGCCGTGGAGCATTGTGATGACAGGCATCATGGAGCATTGTGAAGAAAGGGACAATGGGGAATTGTAATGACAATAGAGAAATGTGATGAAAATGGTCAGCGAGCATAGTGATTAAAGTGGTCATTGAGAATTGTGATGAAAAGCGACATAGAGCATTGTGATGACAAAGGTCATGGAGAACTGTGATGACCAGGGTTATGTAGCATTGTGATGACACGGTCATGGAACATTGTGATGACAAGAATTCTGGAGCATTGTGATGACACGGGCATGAAGCATGGTGATGACAACAGACCTGGAGCATTGTGATGACAAGGGCGTGGAGCATTGTGATTACAGGAGACATGGAGCATTGTGATGACATTGGCAGGGATCATTGTGATTACAGGGATCATGGAGCATTGTGATGACAAGTGTCATGCAATATTGTGCTGACACAGTTCATGGAGCATTTTGATGAGAGTGGCCTTGGAGCACATTGATGAGAGACGTCATGGGGCATTATGGTGACAGTGGTCAAGGAGCATTTTGATGAAAGTGTTCATGGAGCAACGTGATTATCAGGACAATGGAGCATTGTGAATACAAAGGCCATGGAGCATTGAGATAACAGAGTTCATGGAGCATTGTGATGAAAATGGTCATGGATCACTGTGAAACAAGTGTCCTGGAACCTATTGATGACATGGTTCATACAGCATTGAGATGACAAGGGCCAAGGCGAATTGTGATGAAATGTATCATGGGGCATTGTGGTGACATTGGTCATCTTGCATTGTGATGTCAGTGGTCATGTAGAATTTTGATTAAAGGTATCATGGGGCACTGTGATGACAAAGGCCAAGGAAGATTTTGATGACAAGTGTCATTGAGCAAAGGGTTGACACGGGAATGGAGTATTATGATGACAAGAGCTCTGGAGCATTTTGATGAAAAAGGCATGGAGCATTGTGAAGACAGTGCCCATGGAGCATTGTGATGAAAAGTGCAGGGAACATTGTGATGTCTAGGTTCATGGAGCATTGTGATGAAAGTGGCCATTGAGCATTGAGATGACAGGCGTCATGAAGCATGGTGAAGACAGTGGTCATGGAGCATTGTGATAAAGGAGATCATGGAGCAATATGATATCACGGGCCATGGAGCATTGTGATGACAAGGGTCATGGGGCATTGTGCTGAAAGTGGTCATGGAGCATTGCGATGAAAAGCGCTATGGGGCATTGTGATGACAAGGGCCATGGAACATTGTAAAAACAGGTATCATTGGGCATTGTGATGAAAGGGGCATGGAGCATTTTTATGTAAGTTGCCATGGAGAGTTGTGATGAAAGGGATCATGTGGATTTGTAACGACAAGGGCCATGGAGCATTGTGATGAAACAAATCTTGGAGTATCTTGATGAAAGTTGTCATGGAGCATTGCGATGAAAAGCACCAAGGAACATTGTGATGACAAGAACCATCGAGCATTGTGATGACAAGTGTCATGGAGCATTGTGATGACAGGTGTCATGGAGCATCGTGATGACAAATGCCATGGAGAATTGTGATGAGAGGTGGCATTGGGCAATGTGACGAAAGGGATCATGGAGTACTGTGATTACAGGGGCCATGGAGCATTGTGATAACAAGTGACATGGAGAATAGTGATGACAGGCGTCATAGAGCATTGTGATGACAAGTGACATTTAGCATTTTGATGACATGGGTCATCAGGCATTGTGTTGACAGGGGTCATGGAGTATTGTGATGACAAAGGCAATAGAGCATTGTGATGACAGGGGTCATGGAGCACTGTGATGACATGGGCCATGGAGCATTGTGAAGACAAGATTCATGGAGTATTGTGATGACACGGGCATGAAGCATGGTGATGACCACAGACCTGGAGCATTGTGATGACATTGGCAGGGATCATTGTGATTACAGGGATCATGGAGCATTGTGATGACAAGTGTCATGCAATATTGTGCTGACACAGATCAGGGAGCATTTTGATGAGAGTGGCCTTGGAGCGCAGTAATGAGAGACGTCATGGGGCATTATGGTGGCAGTGGTCAAGGAGCATTGTGATGAAAGTGTTCATGGACCAACGCTATTATCGGGACAATGGAGCATTGTGAATACAAAGGCCATGGAGCATTGAGATGACAGGGTTCGTGGAGCATTGTGATGAAAGTGATCATAGTTCATTGTGATGACAAGTGTCCTGGAACCTTGTGATGACACGGTTCATGGAGCATTGTGATGACAAAGACCATGGCGAATTGTGATGACATCTGTCATGGGGCATTGTGATGACAGTGGTCATCTAGAATTGTGATGAAAGGTATCATGGAGCACTGTGATGACAGGGGCCATGGAACATTGTGATGACAAAGGCCATGGAGCATTGTGATGACAAGTGTCATGGGGCATTTTGATGACATTGGCATGGAGCATTATGATGACAAGTGTTCTGGAGCATTGTGATGAAAAGGGCAGGGAACATTGTGATGACTGGGTTCATGGAGCATTGTGATGAAAGGGGCCATGGAGCATTGAGATGACAGGCCTCATGAGGCATGGTGATGACACTGGTCATGGAGCATTGTGATCAAAGAGATCATGGAGCAATATGATAACAGGGGCCATGGAGCATTGTGATGACAGGTGTATTGGAGCATTGTGATGAAAGTAGTCATGGATCATTGTGATGACATGTGTCCTGGAACACTGTGATGACACGGTTCATCGAGTATTGTGATGACAAGGGTCATAGCGAATTGTGATGACAGGTGTCATGGGGCATTGTGATGACATTGATCATCTAGGAATTGTGATGAAATGTATCATGGAGCACTGTGATGACTGGGGGCATGAAGCATTGTTATGAAAATTGTCCTGGATTATGTGATGACAGCAGTCATGGAGAATTGTGATGACAAGGATTATGCAGCATTGTGTTGACAGGGTATGGACTATTGTGATGACAATGGTCATGGAGCAATGTGATGAAAGTTTTCATGGAACATCGTGATGAAAAGTGCCTGGGAGCATTGTGACGATAAAGGCCATGGAGCATTGTGATGACAAGTGTCATGGAGCATTGTAATGAAATGTTTCATTGTGCACTGTGATGACAAGGGGGATGGAGTATTGTGATGAAACTGGTCCTGGAGCATTGTGGTAACAGAAGCCGTGGAGCATTGTGATGACAGGCATCATGGAGCATTGTGAAGAAAGGGACAATGGGGAATTGTAATGACAATAGAGAAATGTGATGAAAATGGTCAGCGAGCATAGTGATTAAAGTGGTCATTGAGAATTGTGATGAAAAGCGACATAGAGCATTGTGATGACAAAGGTCATGGAGAACTGTGATGACCAGGGTTATGTAGCATTGGGATGACACGGTCATGGAACATTGTGATGACAAGAATTCTGGAGCATTGTGATGACACGGGCATGAAGCATGGTGATGACAACAGACCTGGAGCATTGTGATGACAAGGGCGTGGAGCATTGTGATTACAGGAGACATGGAGCATTGTGATGACATTGGCAGGGATCATTGTGATTACAGGGATCATGGCGCATTGTGATGACAAGTGTCATGCAATATTGTGCTGACACAGTTCATGGAGCATCTTGATGAGAGTGGCCTTGGAGCACATTGATGAGAGACGTCATGGGGCATTATGGTGACAGTGGTCAAGGAGCATTTTGATGAAAGTGTTCATGGAGCAACGTGATTATCAGGACAATGGAGCATTGTGAATACAAAGGCCATGGAGCATTGAGATAACAGAGTTCATGGAGCATTGGAATGAAAATGGTCATGGATCACTGTGAAACAAGTGTACTGGAACCTATTGATGACATGGTTCATACAGCATTGAGATGACAAGGGCCAAGGCGAATTGTGATGAAATGTATCATGGGGCATTGTGGTGACATTGGTCATCTTGCATTGTGATGTCAGTGGTCATGTAGAATTTTGATTAAAGGTATCATGGGGCACTGTGATGACAAAGGCCAAGGAAGATTTTGATGACAAGTGTCATTGAGCAAAGGGTTGACACGGGAATGGAGTATTATGATGACAAGAGCTCTGGAGCATTTTGATGAAAAAGGCATGGAGCATTGTGAAGACAGTGCCCATGGAGCATTGTGATGAAAAGTGCAGGGAACATTGTGATGTCTAGGTTCATGGAGCATTGTGATGAAAGTGGCCATTGAGCATTGAGATGACAGGCGTCATGAAGCATGGTGAAGACAGTGGTCATGGAGCATTGTGATGAAGGAGATCATGGAGCAATATGATATCACGGGCCATGGAGCATTGTGATGACAAGGGTCATGGGGCATTGTGCTGAAAGTGGTCATGGAGCATTGCGATGAAAAGCGCTATGGAGCATTGTGATGACAAGGGCCATGGATCATTGTAAGAACAGGTATCATTGGGTATTGTGATGAAAGGGGCATGGAGCATTTTTATGTAAGTTGCCATGGAGAGTTGTGATGAAAGGGATCATGTGGATTTGTAATGACAAGGGCCATGGAGCATTGTGATGAAACAAATCTTGGAGTATCTTGATGAAAGTTGTCATGGAGCATTGCGATGAAAAGCACCAAGGAACATTGTGATGACAAGAACCATCGAGCATTGTGATGACAAGTGTCATGGAGCATTGTGATGACAGGTGTCATGGAGCATCGTGATGACAAATGCCATGGAGAATTGTGATGAGAGGTGGCATTGGGCAATGTGACGAAAGGGATCATGGAGTACTGTGATTACAGGGGCCATGGAGCATTGTGATAACAAGTGACATGGAGAATAGTGATGACAGGCGTCATAGAGCATTGTGATGACAAGTGACATTTAGCATTTTGATGACATGGGTCATCAGGCATTGTGTTGACAGGGGTCATGGAGTATTGTGATGACAAAGGCAATAGAGCATTGTGATGACAGGGGTCATGGAGCACTGTGATGACATGGGCCATGGAGCATTGTGAAGACAAGATTCATGGAGTATTGTGATGACACGGGCATGAAGCATGGTGATGACCACAGACCTGGAGCATTGTGATGACATTGGCCTGGATCGTTGTGATTACAGGGATCATGGAGCATTGTGATGACAAGTGTCATGCAATATTGTGCTGACACAGATCAGGGAGCATTTTGATGAGAGTGGCCTTGGAGCGCAGTAATGAGAGACGTCATGGGGCATTATGGTGGCAGTGGTCAAGGAGCATTGTGATGAAAGTGTTCATGGAGCAACGCTATTATCGGGACAATGGAGCATTGTGAATACAAAGGCCATGGAGCATTGAGATAACAGAGTTCATGGAGCATTGTGATGAAAGTGGTCATGGATCACTGTGATGACAAGTGTCCTGGAACCTAGTGATGACACGGTTCATACCGCATTGAGATGACAAGGGCCAAGGAGAATTGTGATGACACGTGTCATGGGGCATTGTGATGACATTGGTCATCTTGCATTGTGATGACAGTGGTCATGTAGAATTTTGATTAAAGTTATCATGGAGAACTGTGATGACAAAGGCCAAGGAAGATTTTGATGACAAGTGTCATTGAGCAATGGGATGACACGGGATTGGAGTATTATGATGACAAGTGTTCTGGAGCATTGTGATGACAAGGGCATGGAGCATTGTGATTACAGAGGCCATGGAGCATTGTGATGACAACGGCATGGAGTATTGTGATGACAGGGGTCATTGAGCATTGTGATTACAAAGACCATGAGGCATTGTGATGACAGGGGCCTTGGAGCATTGTGATGACAATGGTCATCGAGCATTGTGATGAGAGGGGTCATACAGCATTGTGATGAGAAAGACCATGGAGCATGGTGATGACAGATGCCATGGAACATTGTGATGACAAGGCCATGTACCATTTTGATTACAAGGGTCATGGAGCATTGTGATGACAAGGGCAGGGAACCTTGTGGTGACCGGGGTCATGGAGCATTTTGATGACAACTTTCATGGAACGTTGTGATAACAGGGGTCATGGAGCATTGTGTTGAAAGGGAACATGGAGCACTGTGATTACAGGGTCCATGGAACATTGTGAATACATAGGCCATGGAACAATGTGATGACAGGTGTCATGTAGCATTGTGATGACAGGGTCATGGAGCATTGTGATTACAGGTGTTAAGGGGCACTGTGATGACAGGGGGCATGGAACATTGTGATGAAAAGTGTCATCGAACATTGTGTTGACAGGGATCATGGAGCTTTTTTGTAAGAGAGGCCTTGGATCTTAGTGATGGCAGGTGTCATGGGGCATTGTGATGACAGCGGTCTTGGAGCATTGTGATGAAAGGGGTCATGGAGCACTGTGATTCCACGGACCATGGAGCATTGTGAATACAAAGGCTATGGAGCATTGAGATGACAGGGTTCATGGAGCATTGTGATGAAAGTGATCATAGTTCATTGTGATGACAAGTGTCTTGGAACCTTGTGATGACACGGTTCATGGAGCATTGTGATGACAAGGACCATGGCGAATTGTGATGACATCTGTCATGGGGCATTGTGATGACAGTGGTCATCTAGAATTGTGATGAAAGGTATCATGGAGCACTGTGATGACAGGGGCCATGGAACATTGTGATGACAAAGGCCATGGAGCATTGTGATGACAAGTGTCATGGGGCATTTTGATGACATTGGCATGGAGCATTATGATGACAAGTGTTCTGGAGCATTGTGATGAAAAGGGCAGGGAACATTGTGATGACTGGGTTCATGGAGCATTGTGATGAAAGGGGCCATGGAGCATTGAGATGACAGGCGTCATGAGGCATGGTGATGACACTGGTCATGGAGCATTGTGATCAAAGAGATCATGGAGCAATATGATAACAGGGGCCATGGAGCATTGTGATGACAGGTGTATTGGAGCATTGTGATGAAAGTAGTCATGGATCATTGTGATGACATGTGTCCTGGAACACTGTGATGACACGGTTCATCGAGTATTGTGATGACAAGGGTCATAGCGAATTGTGATGACAGGTGTCATGGGGCATTGTGATGACATTGATCATCTAGGAATTGTGATGAAATGTATCATGGAGCACTGTGATGTCTGGGGGCATGAAGCATTGTTATGAAAATTGTCCTGGATTATGTGATGACAGCAGTCATGGAGAATTGTGATGACAAGGATTATGCAGCATTGTGTTGACAAGGGTATGGACTATTGTGATGACAATGGTCATGGAGCAATGTGATGAAAGTTTTCATGGAACATCGTGATGAAAAGTGCCTGGGAGAATTGTGACGATAAAGGCCATGGAGCATTGTGATGACAAGTGTCATGGAGCATTGTAATGAAAGGTTTCATTGTGCACTGTGATGACAAGGGGGATGGAGTATTGTGATGAAACTGGTCCTGGAGCATTGTGATAACAGAAGCCGTGGAGCATTGTGATGACAGGCATCATGGAGCATTGTGAAGAAAGGGACAATGGGGAATTGTAATGACAATAGAGAAATGTGATGAAAATGGTCAGCGAGCATAGTGATTAAAGTGGTCATTGAGAATTGTGATGAAAAGCGACATAGAGCATTGTGATGACAAAGGTCATGGAGAACTGTGATGACCAGGGTTATGTAGCATTGTGATGACACGGTCATGGAACATTGTGATGACAACAATTCTGGAGCATTGTGATGACACGGGCATGAAGCATGGTGATGACAACAGACCTGGAGCATTGTGATGACAAGGGCATGGAGCATTGTGATTACAGGAGACATGGAGCATTGTGATGACATTGGCAGGGATCATTGTGATTACAGGGATCATGGAGCATTGTGATGACAAGTGTCATGCAATATTGTGCTGACACAGTTCATGGAGCATTTTGATGAGAGTGGCCTTGGAGCACATTGATGAGAGACGTCATGGGGCATTATGGTGACAGTGGTCAAGGAGCATTTTGATGAAAGTGTTCATGGAGCAACGTGATTATCAGGACAATGGAGCATTGTGAATACAAAGGCCATGGAGCATTGAGATAACAGAGTTCATGGAGCATTGTGATGAAAATGGTCATGGATCACTGTGAAACAAGTGTCCTGGAACCTATTGATGACATGGTTCATACAGCATTGAGATGACAAGGGCCAAGGCGAATTGTGATGAAATGTATCATGGGGCATTGTGGTGACATTGGTCATCTTGCATTGTGATGTCAGTGGTCATGTAGAATTTTGATTAAAGGTATCATGGGGCACTGTGATGACAAAGGCCAAGGAAGATTTTGATGACAAGTGTCATTGAGCAAAGGGTTGACACGGGAATGGAGTATTATGATGACAAGAGCTCTGGAGCATTTTGATGAAAAAGGCATGGAGCATTGTGAAGACAGTGCCCATGGAGCATTGTGATGAAAAGTGCAGGGAACATTGTGATGTCTAGGTTCATGGAGCATTGTGATGAAAGTGGCCATTGAGCATTGAGATGACAGGCGTCATGAAGCATGGTGAAGACAGTGGTCATGGAGCATTGTGATAAAGGAGATCATGGAGCAATATGATATCTCGGGCCATGGAGCATTGTGATGACAAGGGTCATGGGGCATTGTGCTGAAAGTGGTCATGGAGCATTGCGATGAAAAGCGCTATGGAGCATTGTGATGACAAGGGCCATGGAACATTGTAAAAACAGGTATCATTGGGCATTGTGATGAAAGGGGCATGGAGCATTTTTATGTAAGTTGCCATGGAGAGTTGTGATGAAAGGGATCATGTGGATTTGTAATGACAAGGGCCATGGAGCATTGTGATGAAACAAATCTTGGAGTATCTTGATGAAAGTTGTCATGGAGCATTGCGATGAAAAGCACCAAGGAACATTGTGATGACAAGAACCATCGAGCATTGTGATGACAAGTGTCATGGAGCATTGTGATGACAGGTGTCATGGAGCATCGTGATGACAAATGCCATGGAGAATTGTGATGAGAGGTGGCATTGGGCAATGTGACGAAAGGGTTCATGGAGTACTGTGATTACAGGGGCCATGGAGCATTGTGATAACAAGTGACATGGAGAATAGTGATGACAGGCGTCATAGAGCATTGTGATGACAAGTGACATTTAGCATTTTGATGACATGGGTCATCAGGCATTGTGTTGACAGGGGTCATGGAGTATTGTGATGACAAAGGCAATAGAGCATTGTGATGACAGGGGTCATGGAGCACTGTGATGACATGGGCCATGGAGCATTGTGAAGACAAGATTCATGGAGTATTGTGATGACACGGGCATGAAGCATGGTGATGACCACAGACCTGGAGCATTGTGATAACATTGGCAGGGATCATTGTGATTACAGGGATCATGGAGCATTGTGATGACAAGTGTCATGCAATATTGTGCTGACACAGATCAGGGAGCATTTTGATGAGAGTGGCCTTGGAGCGCAGTAATGAGAGACGTCATGGGGCATTATGGTGGCAGTGGTCAAGGAGCATTGTGATGAAAGTGTTCATGGAGCAACGCTATTATCGGGACAATGGAGCATTGTGAATACAAAGGCCATGGAGCATTGAGATAACAGAGTTCATGGAGCATTGTGATGAAAGTGGTCATGGATCACTGTGATGACAAGTGTCCTGGAACCTAGTGATGACACGGTTCATACCGCATTGAGATGACATGGGCCAAGGAGAATTGTGATGACACGTGTCATGGGGCATTGTGATGACATTGGTCATCTTGCATTGTGATGACAGTGGTCATGTAGAATTTTGATTAAAGTTATCATGGAGAACTGTGATGACAAAGGCCAAGGAAGATTTTGATGACAAGTGTCATTGAGCAATGGGATGACACGGGATTGGAGTATTATGATGACAAGTGTTCTGGAGCATTGTGATGACAAGGGCATGGAGCATTGTGATTACAGAGGCCATGGAGCATTGTGATGACAACGGCATGGAGTATTGTGATGACAGGGGTCATTGAGCATTGTGATTACAAAGACCATGAGGCATTGTGATGACAGGGGCCTTGGAGCATTGTGATGACAATGGTCATCGAGCATTGTGATGAGAGGGGTCATACAGCATTGTGATGAGAAAGACCATGGAGCATGGTGATGACAGATGCCATGGAACATTGTGATGACAAGGCCATGTACCATTTTGATTACAAGGGTCATGGAGCATTGTGATGACAAGGGCAGGGAACCTTGTGGTGACCGGGGTCATGGAGCATTTTGATGACAACTTTCATGGAACGTTGTGATAACAGGGGTCATGGAGCATTGTGTTGAAAGGGAACATGGAGCACTGTGATTACAGGGTCCATGGAACATTGTGAATACATAGGCCATGGAACAATGTGATGACAGGTGTCATGTAGCATTGTGATGACAGGGTCATGGAGCATTGTGATTACAGGTGTTAAGGGGCACTGTGATTACAGGGGGCATGGAACATTGTGATGAAAAGTGTCATCGAACATTGTGTTGACAGGGATCATGGAGCTTTTTTGTAAGAGACGCCTTGGATCTTAGTGATGGCAGGTGTCATGGGGCATTGTGATGACAGCGGTCTTGGAGCATTGTGATGAAAGGGGTCATGGAGCACTGTGATTCCACGGACCATGGAGCATTGTGAATACAAAGGCTATGGAGCATTGAGATGACAGGGTTCATGGAGCATTTTGATGAAAGTGATCATAGTTCATTGTGATGACAAGTGTCTTGGAACCTTGTGATGACACGGTTCATGGAGCATTGTGATGACAAGGACCATGGCGAATTGTGATGACATCTGTCATGGGGCATTGTGATGACAGTGGTCATCTAGAATTGTGATGAAAGGTATCATGGAGCACTGTGATGACAGGGGCCATGGAACATTGTGATGACAAAGGCCATGGAGCATTGTGATGACAAGTGTCATGGGGCATTTTGATGACATTGGCATGGAGCATTATGATGACAAGTGTTCTGGAGCATTGTGATGAAAAGGGCAGGGAACATTGTGATGACTGGGTTCATGGAGCATTGTGATGAAAGGGGCCATGGAGCATTGAGATGACAGGCGTCATGAGGCATGGTGATGACACTGGTCATGGAGCATTGTGATCAAAGAGATCATGGAGCAATATGATAACAGGGGCCATGGAGCATTGTGATGACAGGTGTATTGGAGCATTGTGATGAAAGTAGTCATGGATCATTGTGATGACATGTGTCCTGGAACACTGTGATGACACGGTTCATTGAGTATTGTGATGACAAGGGTCATAGCGAATTGTGATGACAGGTGTCATGGGGCATTGTGATGACATTGATCATCTAGGAATTGTGATGAAATGTATCATGGAGCACTGTGATGTCTGGGGGCATGAAGCATTGTTATGAAAATTGTCCTGGATTATGTGATGACAGCAGTCATGGAGAATTGTGATGACAAGGATTATGCAGCATTGTGTTGACAAGGGTATGGACTATTGTGATGACAATGGTCATGGAGCAATGTGATGAAAGTTTTCATGGAACATCGTGATGAAAAGTGCCTGGGAGAATTGTGACGATAAAGGCCATGGAGCATTGTGATGACAAGTGTCATGGAGCATTGTAATGAAAGGTTTCATTGTGCACTGTGATGACAAGGGGGATGGAGTATTGTGATGAAACTGGTCCTGGAGCATTGTGATAACAGAAGCCGTGGAGCATTGTGATGACAGGCATCATGGAGCATTGTGAAGAAAGGGACAATGGGGAATTGTAATGACAATAGAGAAATGTGATGAAAATGGTCAGCGAGCATAGTGATTAAAGTGGTCATTGAGAATTGTGATGAAAAGCGACATAGAGCATTGTGATGACAAAGGTCATGGAGAACTGTGATGACCAGGGTTATGTAGCATTGTGATGACACGGTCATGGAACATTGTGATGACAAGAATTCTGGAGCATTGTGATGACACGGGCATGAAGCATGGTGATGACAACAGACCTGGAGCATTGTGATGACAAGGGCATGGAGCATTGTGATTACAGGAGACATGGAGCATTGTGATGACATTGGCAGGGATCATTGTGATTACAGGGATCATGGAGCATTGTGATGACAAGTGTCATGCAATATTGTGCTGACACAGTTCATGGAGCATTTTGATGAGAGTGGCCTTGGAGCACATTGATGAGAGACGTCATGGGGCATTATGGTGACAGTGGTCAAGGAGCATTTTGATGAAAGTGTTCATGGAGCAACGTGATTATCAGGACAATGGAGCATTGTGAATACAAAGGCCATGGAGCATTGAGATAACAGAGTTCATGGAGCATTGTGATGAAAATGGTCATGGATCACTGTGAAACAAGTGTCCTGGAACCTATTGATGACATGGTTCATACAGCATTGAGATGACAAGGGCCAAGGCGAATTGTGATGAAATGTATCATGGGGCATTGTGGTGACATTGGTCATCTTGCATTGTGATGTCAGTGGTCATGTAGAATTTTGATTAAAGGTATCATGGGGCACTGTGATGACAAAGGCCAAGGAAGATTTTGATGACAAGTGTCATTGAGCAAAGGGTTGACACGGGAATGGAGTATTATGATGACAAGAGCTCTGGAGCATTTTGATGAAAAAGGCATGGAGCATTGTGAAGACAGTGCCCATGGAGCATTGTGATGAAAAGTGCAGGGAACATTGTGATGTCTAGGTTCATGGAGCATTGTGATGAAAGTGGCCATTGAGCATTGAGATGACAGGCGTCATGAAGCATGGTGAAGACAGTGGTCATGGAGCATTGTGATAAAGGAGATCATGGAGCAATATGATATCACGGGCCATGGAGCATTGTGATGACAAGGGTCATGGGGCATTGTGCTGAAAGTGGTCATGGAGCATTGCGATGAAAAGCGCTATGGAGCATTGTGATGACAAGGGCCATGGAACATTGTAAAAACAGGTATCATTGGGCATTGTGATGAAAGGGGCATGGAGCATTTTTATGTAAGTTGCCATGGAGAGTTGTGATGAAAGGGATCATGTGGATTTGTAATGACAAGGGCCATGGAGCATTGTGATGAAACAAATCTTGGAGTATCTTGATGAAAGTTGTCATGGAGCATTGCGATGAAAAGCACCAAGGAACATTGTGATGACAAGAACCATCGAGCATTGTGATGACAAGTGTCATGGAGCATTGTGATGACAGGTGTCATGGAGCATCGTGATGACAAATGCCATGGAGAATTGTGATGAGAGGTGGCATTGGGCAATGTGACGAAAGGGATCATGGAGTACTGTGATTACAGGGGCCATGGAGCATTGTGATAACAAGTGACATGGAGAATAGTGATGACAGGCGTCATAGAGCATTGTGATGACAAGTGACATTTAGCATTTTGATGACATGGGTCATCAGGCATTGTGTTGACAGGGGTCATGGAGTATTGTGATGACAAAGGCAATAGAGCATTGTGATGACAGGGGTCATGGAGCACTGTGATGACATGGGCCATGGAGCATTGTGAAGACAAGATTCATGGAGTATTGTGATGACACGGGCATGAAGCATGGTGATGACCACAGACCTGGAGCATTGTGATAACATTGGCAGGGATCATTGTGATTACAGGGATCATGGAGCATTGTGATGACAAGTGTCATGCAATATTGTGCTGACACAGATCAGGGAGCATTTTGATGAGAGTGGCCTTGGAGCGCAGTAATGAGAGACGTCATGGGGCATTATGGTGGCAGTGGTCAAGGAGCATTGTGATGAAAGTGTTCATGGAGCAACGCTATTATCGGGACAATGGAGCATTGTGAATACAAAGGCCATGGAGCATTGAGATGACAGGGTTCATGGAGCATTGTGATGAAAGTGATCATAGTTCATTGTGATGACAAGTGTCCTGGAACCTTGTGATGACACGGTTCATGGAGCATTGTGATGACAAAGACCATGGCGAATTGTGATGACATCTGTCATGGGGCATTGTGATGACAGTGGTCATCTAGAATTGTGATGAAAGGTATCATGGAGCACTGTGATGACAGGGGCCATGGAACATTGTGATGACAAAGGCCATGGAGCATTGTGATGACAAGTGTCATGGGGCATTTTGATGACATTGGCATGGAGCATTATGATGACAAGTGTTCTGGAGCATTGTGATGAAAAGGGCAGGGAACATTGTGATGACTGGGTTCATGGAGCATTGTGATGAAAGGGGCCATGGAGCATTGAGATGACAGGCCTCATGAGGCATGGTGATGACACTGGTCATGGAGCATTGTGATCAAAGAGATCATGGAGCAATATGATAACAGGGGCCATGGAGCATTGTGATGACAGGTGTATTTGAGCATTGTGATGAAAGTAGTCATGGATCATTGTGATGACATGTGTCCTGGAACACTGTGATGACACGGTTCATCGAGTATTGTGATGACAAGGGTCATAGCGAATTGTGATGACAGGTGTCATGGGGCATTGTGATGACATTGATCATCTAGGAATTGTGATGAAATGTATCATGGAGCACTGTGATGACTGGGGGCATGAAGCATTGTTATGAAAATTGTCCTGGATTATGTGATGACAGCAGTCATGGAGAATTGTGATGACAAGGATTATGCAGCATTGTGTTGACAGGGTATGGACTATTGTGATGACAATGGTCATGGAGCAATGTGATGAAAGTTTTCATGGAACATCGTGATGAAAAGTGCCTGGGAGCATTGTGACGATAAAGGCCATGGAGCATTGTGATGACAAGTGTCATGGAGCATTGTAATGAAATGTTTCATTGTGCACTGTGATGACAAGGGGGATGGAGTATTGTGATGAAACTGGTCCTGGAGCATTGTGGTAACAGAAGCCGTGGAGCATTGTGATGACAGGCATCATGGAGCATTGTGAAGAAAGGGACAATGGGGAATTGTAATGACAATAGAGAAATGTGATGAAAATGGTCAGCGAGCATAGTGATTAAAGTGGTCATTGAGAATTGTGATGAAAAGCGACATAGAGCATTGTGATGACAAAGGTCATGGAGAACTGTGATGACCAGGGTTATGTAGCATTGTGATGACATGGTCATGGAACATTGTGATGACAAGAATTCTGGAGCATTGTGATGACACGGGCATGAAGCATGGTGATGACAACAGATCTGGAGCATTGTGATGACAAGGGCGTGGAGCATTGTGATTACAGGAGACATGGAGCATTGTGATGACATTGGCAGGGATCATTGTGATTACAGGGATCATGGCGCATTGTGATGACAAGTGTCATGCAATATTGTGCTGACACAGTTCATGGAGCATCTTGATGAGAGTGGCCTTGGAGCACATTGATGAGAGACGTCATGGGGCATTATGGTGACAGTGGTCAAGGAGCATTTTGATGAAAGTGTTCATGGAGCAACGTGATTATCAGGACAATGGAGCATTGTGAATACAAAGGCCATGGAGCATTGAGATAACAGAGTTCATGGAGCATTGGAATGAAAATGGTCATGGATCACTGTGAAACAAGTGTCCTGGAACCTAATGATGACATGGTTCATACAGCATTGAGATGACAAGGGCCAAGGCGAATTGTGATGAAATGTATCATGGGGCATTGTGGTGACATTGGTCATCTTGCATTGTGATGTCAGTGGTCATGTAGAATTTTGATTAAAGGTATCATGGGGCACTGTGATGACAAAGGCCAAGGAAGATTTTGATGACAAGTGTCATTGAGCAAAGGGTTGACACGGGAATGGAGTATTATGATGACAAGAGCTCTGGAGCATTTTGATGAAAAAGGCATGGAGCATTGTGAAGACAGTGCCCATGGAGCATTGTGATGAAAAGTGCAGGGAACATTGTGATGTCTAGGTTCATGGAGCATTGTGATTAAAGTGGCCATTGAGCATTGAGATGACAGGCGTCATGAAGCATGGTGAAGACAGTGGTCATGGAGCATTGTGATGAAGGAGATCATGGAGCAATATGATATCACGGGCCATGGAGCATTGTGATGACAAGGGTCATGGGGCATTGTGCTGAAAGTGGTCATGGAGCATTGCGATGAAAAGCGCTATGGAGCATTGTGATGACAAGGGCCATGGATCATTGTAAGAACAGGTATCATTGGGCATTGTGATGAAAGGGGCATGGAGCATTTTTATGTAAGTTGCCATGGAGAGTTGTGATGAAAGGGATCATGTGGATTTGTAATGACAAGGGCCATGGAGCATTGTGATGAAACAAATCTTGGAGTATCTTGATGAAAGTTGTCATGGAGCATTGCGATGAAAAGCACCAAGGAACATTGTGATGACAAGAACCATCGAGCATTGTGATGACAAGTGTCATGGAGCATTGTGATGACAGGTGTCATGGAGCATCGTGATGACAAATGCCATGGAGAATTGTGATGAGAGGTGGCATTGGGCAATGTGACGAAAGGGATCATGGAGTACTGTGATTACAGGGGCCATGGAGCATTGTGATAACAAGTGACATGGAGAATAGTGATGACAGGCGTCATAGAGCATTGTGATGACAAGTGACATTTAGCATTTTGATGACATGGGTCATCAGGCATTGTGTTGACAGGGGTCATGGAGTATTGTGATGACAAAGGCAATAGAGCATTGTGATGACAGGGGTCATGGAGCACTGTGATGACATGGGCCATGGAGCATTGTGAAGACAAGATTCATGGAGTATTGTGATGACACGGGCATGAAGCATGGTGATGACCACAGACCTGGAGCATTGTGATGACATTGGCAGGGATCGTTGTGATTACAGGGATCATGGAGCATTGTGATGACAAGTGTCATGCAATATTGTGCTGACACAGATCAGGGAGCATTTTGATGAGAGTGGCCTTGGAGCGCAGTAATGAGAGACGTCATGGGGCATTATGGTGGCAGTGGTCAAGGAGCATTGTGATGAAAGTGTTCATGGAGCAACGCTATTATCGGGACAATGGAGCATTGTGAATACAAAGGCCATGGAGCATTGAGATAACAGAGTTCATGGAGCATTGTGATGAAAGTGGTCATGGATCACTGTGATGACAAGTGTCCTGGAACCTAGTGATGACACGGTTCATACCGCATTGAGATGACAAGGGCCAAGGAGAATTGTGATGACACGTGTCATGGGGCATTGTGATGACATTGGTCATCTTGCATTGTGATGACAGTGGTCATGTAGAATTTTGATTAAAGTTATCATGGAGAACTGTGATGACAAAGGCCAAGGAAGATTTTGATGACAAGTGTCATTGAGCAATGGGATGACACGGGATTGGAGTATTATGATGACAAGTGTTCTGGAGCATTGTGATGACAAGGGCATGGAGCATTGTGATTACAGAGGCCATGGAGCATTGTGATGACAACGGCATGGAGTATTGTGATGACAGGGGTCATTGAGCATTGTGATTACAAAGACCATGAGGCATTGTGATGACAGGGGCCTTGGAGCATTGTGATGACAATGGTCATCGAGCATTGTGATGAGAGGGGTCATACAGCATTGTGATGAGAAAGACCATGGAGCATGGTGATGACAGATGCCATGGAACATTGTGATGACAAGGCCATGTACCATTTTGATTACAAGGGTCATGGAGCATTGTGATGACAAGGGCAGGGAACCTTGTGGTGACCGGGGTCATGGAGCATTTTGATGACAACTTTCATGGAACGTTGTGATAACAGGGGTCATGGAGCATTGTGTTGAAAGGGAACATGGAGCACTGTGATTACAGGGTCCATGGAACATTGTGAATACATAGGCCATGGAACAATGTGATGACAGGTGTCATGTAGCATTGTGATGACAGGGTCATGGAGCATTGTGATTACAGGTGTTAAGGGGCACTGTGATGACAGGGGGCATGGAACATTGTGATGAAAAGTGTCATCGAACATTGTGTTGACAGGGATCATGGAGCTTTTTTGTAAGAGAGGCCTTGGATCTTAGTGATGGCAGGTGTCATGGGGCATTGTGATGACAGCGGTCTTGGAGCATTGTGATGAAAGGGGTCATGGAGCACTGTGATTCCACGGACCATGGAGCATTGTGAATACAAAGGCTATGGAGCATTGAGATGACAGGGTTCATGGAGCATTTTGATGAAAGTGATCATAGTTCATTGTGATGACAAGTGTCTTGGAACCTTGTGATGACACGGTTCATGGAGCATTGTGATGACAAGGACCATGGCGAATTGTGATGACATCTGTCATGGGGCATTGTGATGACAGTGGTCATCTAGAATTGTGATGAAAGGTATCATGGAGCACTGTGATGACAGGGGCCATGGAACATTGTGATGACAAAGGCCATGGAGCATTGTGATGACAAGTGTCATGGGGCATTTTGATGACATTGGCATGGAGCATTATGATGACAAGTGTTCTGGAGCATTGTGATGAAAAGGGCAGGGAACATTGTGATGACTGGGTTCATGGAGCATTGTGATGAAAGGGGCCATGGAGCATTGAGATGACAGGCGTCATGAGGCATGGTGATGACACTGGTCATGGAGCATTGTGATCAAAGAGATCATGGAGCAATATGATAACAGGGGCCATGGAGCATTGTGATGACAGGTGTATTGGAGCATTGTGATGAAAGTAGTCATGGATCATTGTGATGACATGTGTCCTGGAACACTGTGATGACACGGTTCATCGAGTATTGTGATGACAAGGGTCATAGCGAATTGTGATGACAGGTGTCATGGGGCATTGTGATGACATTGATCATCTAGGAATTGTGATGAAATGTATCATGGAGCACTGTGATGTCTGGGGGCATGAAGCATTGTTATGAAAATTGTCCTGGATTATGTGATGACAGCAGTCATGGAGAATTGTGATGACAAGGATTATGCAGCATTGTGTTGACAAGGGTATGGACTATTGTGATGACAATGGTCATGGAGCAATGTGATGAAAGTTTTCATGGAACATCGTGATGAAAAGTGCCTGGGAGAATTGTGACGATAAAGGCCATGGAGCATTGTGATGACAAGTGTCATGGAGCATTGTAATGAAAGGTTTCATTGTGCACTGTGATGACAAGGGGGATGGAGTATTGTGATGAAACTGGTCCTGGAGCATTGTGATAACAGAAGCCGTGGAGCATTGTGATGACAGGCATCATGGAGCATTGTGAAGAAAGGGACAATGGGGAATTGTAATGACAATAGAGAAATGTGATGAAAATGGTCAGCGAGCATAGTGATTAAAGTGGTCATTGAGAATTGTAATGAAAAGCGACATAGAGCATTGTGATGACAAAGGTCATGGAGAACTGTGATGACCAGGGTTATGTAGCATTGTGATGACACGGTCATGGAACATTGTGATGACAAGAATTCTGGAGCATTGTGATGACACGGGCATGAAGCATGGTGATGACAACAGACCTGGAGCATTGTGATGACAAGGGCGTGGAGCATTGTGATTACAGGAGACATGGAGCATTGTGATGACATTGGCAGGGATCATTGTGATTACAGGGATCATGGAGCATTGTGATGACAAGTGTCATGCAATATTGTGCTGACACAGTTCATGGAGCATTTTGATGAGAGTGGCCTTGGAGCACATTGATGAGAGACGTCATGGGGCATTATGGTGACAGTGGTCAAGGAGCATTTTGATGAAAGTGTTCATGGAGCAACGTGATTATCAGGACAATGGAGCATTGTGAATACAAAGGCCATGGAGCATTGAGATAACAGAGTTCATGGAGCATTGTGATGAAAATGGTCATGGATCACTGTGAAACAAGTGTCCTGGAACCTATTGATGACATGGTTCATACAGCATTGAGATGACAAGGGCCAAGGCGAATTGTGATGAAATGTATCATGGGGCATTGTGGTGACATTGGTCATCTTGCATTGTGATGTCAGTGGTCATGTAGAATTTTGATTAAAGGTATCATGGGGCACTGTGATGACAAAGGCCAAGGAAGATTTTGATGACAAGTGTCATTGAGCAAAGGGTTGACACGGGAATGGAGTATTATGATGACAAGAGCTCTGGAGCATTTTGATGAAAAAGGCATGGAGCATTGTGAAGACAGTGCCCATGGAGCATTGTGATGAAAAGTGCAGGGAACATTGTGATGTCTAGGTTCATGGAGCATTGTGATGAAAGTGGCCATTGAGCATTGAGATGACAGGCGTCATGAAGCATGGTGAAGACAGTGGTCATGGAGCATTGTGATAAAGGAGATCATGGAGCAATATGATATCACGGGCCATGGAGCATTGTGATGACAAGGGTCATGGGGCATTGTGCTGAAAGTGGTCATGGAGCATTGCGATGAAAAGCGCTATGGAGCATTGTGATGACAAGGGCCATGGAACATTGTAAAAACAGGTATCATTGGGCATTGTGATGAAAGGGGCATGGAGCATTTTTATGTAAGTTGCCATGGAGAGTTGTGATGAAAGGGATCATGTGGATTTGTAATGACAAGGGCCATGGAGCATTGTGATGAAACAAATCTTGGAGTATCTTGATGAAAGTTGTCATGGAGCATTGCGATGAAAAGCACCAAGGAACATTGTGATGACAAGAACCATCGAGCATTGTGATGACAAGTGTCATGGAGCATTGTGATGACAGGTGTCATGGAGCATCGTGATGACAAATGCCATGGAGAATTGTGATGAGAGGTGGCATTGGGCAATGTGACGAAAGGGATCATGGAGTACTGTGATTACAGGGGCCATGGAGCATTGTGATAACAAGTGACATGGAGAATAGTGATGACAGGCGTCATAGAGCATTGTGATGACAAGTGACATTTAGCATTTTGATGACATGGGTCATCAGGCATTGTGTTGACAGGGGTCATGGAGTATTGTGATGACAAAGGCAATAGAGCATTGTGATGACAGGGGTCATGGAGCACTGTGATGACATGGGCCATGGAGCATTGTGAAGACAAGATTCATGGAGTATTGTGATGACACGGGCATGAAGCATGGTGATGACCACAGACCTGGAGCATTGTGATGACATTGGCAGGGATCATTGTGATTACAGGGATCATGGAGCATTGTGATGACAAGTGTCATGCAATATTGTGCTGACACAGATCAGGGAGCATTTTGATGAGAGTGGCCTTGGAGCGCAGTAATGAGAGACGTCATGGGGCATTATGGTGGCAGTGGTCAAGGAGCATTGTGATGAAAGTGTTCATGGAGCAACGCTATTATCGGGACAATGGAGCATTGTGAATACAAAGGCCGTGGAGCATTGAGATGACAGGGTTCATGGAGCATTGTGATGAAAGTGATCATAGTTCATTGTGATGACAAGTGTCCTGGAACCTTGTGATGACACGGTTCATGGAGCATTGTGATGACAAGGACCATGGCGAATTGTGATGACATCTGTCATGGGGCATTGTGATGACAGTGGTCATCTAGAATTGTGATGAAAGGTATCATGGAGCACTGTGATGACAGGGGCCATGGAACATTGTGATGACAAAGGCCATGGAGCATTGTGATGACAAGTGTCATGGGGCATTTTGATGACATTGGCATGGAGCATTATGATGACAAGTGTTCTGGAGCATTGTGATGAAAAGGGCAGGGAACATTGTGATGACTGGGTTCATGGAGCATTGTGATGAAAGGGGCCATGGAGCATTGAGATGACAGGACTCATGAGGCATGGTGATGACACTGGTCATGGAGCATTGTGATCAAAGAGATCATGGAGCAATATGATAACAGGGGCCATGGAGCATTGTGATGACAGGTGTATTTGAGCATTGTGATGAAAGTAGTCATGGATCATTGTGATGACATGTGTCCTGGAACACTGTGATGACACGGTTCATCGAGTATTGTGATGACAAGGGTCATAGCGAATTGTGATGACAGGTGTCATGGGGCATTGTGATGACATTGATCATCTAGGAATTGTGATGAAATGTATCATGGAGCACTGTGATGACTGGGGGCATGAAGCATTGTTATGAAAATTGTCCTGGATTATGTGATGACAGCAGTCATGGAGAATTGTGATGACAAGGATTATGCAGCATTGTGTTGACAGGGTATGGACTATTGTGATGACAATGGTCATGGAGCAATGTGATGAAAGTTTTCATGGAACATCGTGATGAAAAGTGCCTGGGAGCATTGTGACGATAAAGGCCATGGAGCATTGTGATGACAAGTGTCATGGAGCATTGTAATGAAATGTTTCATTGTGCACTGTGATGACAAGGGGGATGGAGTATTGTGATGAAACTGGTCCTGGAGCATTGTGGTAACAGAAGCCGTGGAGCATTGTGATGACAGGCATCATGGAGCATTGTGAAGAAAGGGACAATGGGGAATTGTAATGACAATAGAGAAATGTGATGAAAATGGTCAGCGAGCATAGTGATTAAAGTGGTCATTGAGAATTGTGATGAAAAGCGACATAGAGCATTGTGATGACAAAGGTCATGGAGAACTGTGATGACCAGGGTTATGTAGCATTGGGATGACACGGTCATGGAACATTGTGATGACAAGAATTCTGGAGCATTGTGATGACACGGGCATGAAGCATGGTGATGACAACAGACCTGGAGCATTGTGATGACAAGGGCGTGGAGCATTGTGATTACAGGAGACATGGAGCATTGTGATGACATTGGCAGGGATCATTGTGATTACAGGGATCATGGCGCATTGTGATGACAAGTGTCATGCAATATTGTGCTGACACAGTTCATGGAGCATCTTGATGAGAGTGGCCTTGGAGCACATTGATGAGAGACGTCATGGGGCATTATGGTGACAGTGGTCAAGGAGCATTTTGATGAAAGTGTTCATGGAGCAACGTGATTATCAGGACAATGGAGCATTGTGAATACAAAGGCCATGGAGCATTGAGATAACAGAGTTCATGGAGCATTGGAATGAAAATGGTCATGGATCACTGTGAAACAAGTGTCCTGGAACCTATTGATGACATGGTTCATACAGCATTGAGATGACAAGGGCCAAGGCGAATTGTGATGAAATGTATCATGGGGCATTGTGGTGACATTGGTCATCTTGCATTGTGATGTCAGTGGTCATGTAGAATTTTGATTAAAGGTATCATGGGGCACTGTGATGACAAAGGCCAAGGAAGATTTTGATGACAAGTGTCATTGAGCAAAGGGTTGACACGGGAATGGAGTATTATGATGACAAGAGCTCTGGAGCATTTTGATGAAAAAGGCATGGAGCATTGTGAAGACAGTGCCCATGGAGCATTGTGATGAAAAGTGCAGGGAACATTGTGATGTCTAGGTTCATGGAGCATTGTGATGAAAGTGGCCATTGAGCATTGAGATGACAGGCGTCATGAAGCATGGTGAAGACAGTGGTCATGGAGCATTGTGATGAAGGAGATCATGGAGCAATATGATATCACGGGCCATGGAGCATTGTGATGACAAGGGTCATGGGGCATTGTGCTGAAAGTGGTCATGGAGCATTGCGATGAAAAGCGCTATGGAGCATTGTGATGACAAGGGCCATGGATCATTGTAAGAACAGGTATCATTGGGTATTGTGATGAAAGGGGCATGGAGCATTTTTATGTAAGTTGCCATGGAGAGTTGTGATGAAAGGGATCATGTGGATTTGTAATGACAAGGGCCATGGAGCATTGTGATGAAACAAATCTTGGAGTATCTTGATGAAAGTTGTCATGGAGCATTGCGATGAAAAGCACCAAGGAACATTGTGATGACAAGAACCATCGAGCATTGTGATGACAAGTGTCATGGAGCATTGTGATGACAGGTGTCATGGAGCATCGTGATGACAAATGCCATGGAGAATTGTGATGAGAGGTGGCATTGGGCAATGTGACGAAAGGGATCATGGAGTACTGTGATTACAGGGGCCATGGAGCATTGTGATAACAAGTGACATGGAGAATAGTGATGACAGGCGTCATAGAGCATTGTGATGACAAGTGACATTTAGCATTTTGATGACATGGGTCATCAGGCATTGTGTTGACAGGGGTCATGGAGTATTGTGATGACAAAGGCAATAGAGCATTGTGATGACAGGGGTCATGGAGCACTGTGATGACATGGGCCATGGAGCATTGTGAAGACAAGATTCATGGAGTATTGTGATGACACGGGCATGAAGCATGGTGATGACCACAGACCTGGAGCATTGTGATGACATTGGCCTGGATCGTTGTGATTACAGGGATCATGGAGCATTGTGATGACAAGTGTCATGCAATATTGTGCTGACACAGATCAGGGAGCATTTTGATGAGAGTGGCCTTGGAGCGCAGTAATGAGAGACGTCATGGGGCATTATGGTGGCAGTGGTCAAGGAGCATTGTGATGAAAGTGTTCATGGAGCAACGCTATTATCGGGACAATGGAGCATTGTGAATACAAAGGCCATGGAGCATTGAGATAACAGAGTTCATGGAGCATTGTGATGAAAGTGGTCATGGATCACTGTGATGACAAGTGTCCTGGAACCTAGTGATGACACGGTTCATACCGCATTGAGATGACAAGGGCCAAGGAGAATTGTGATGACACGTGTCATGGGGCATTGTGATGACATTGGTCATCTTGCATTGTGATGACAGTGGTCATGTAGAATTTTGATTAAAGTTATCATGGAGAACTGTGATGACAAAGGCCAAGGAAGATTTTGATGACAAGTGTCATTGAGCAATGGGATGACACGGGATTGGAGTATTATGATGACAAGTGTTCTGGAGCATTGTGATGACAAGGGCATGGAGCATTGTGATTACAGAGGCCATGGAGCATTGTGATGACAACGGCATGGAGTATTGTGATGACAGGGGTCATTGAGCATTGTGATTACAAAGACCATGAGGCATTGTGATGACAGGGGCCTTGGAGCATTGTGATGACAATGGTCATCGAGCATTGTGATGAGAGGGGTCATACAGCATTGTGATGAGAAAGACCATGGAGCATGGTGATGACAGATGCCATGGAACATTGTGATGACAAGGCCATGTACCATTTTGATTACAAGGGTCATGGAGCATTGTGATGACAAGGGCAGGGAACCTTGTGGTGACCGGGGTCATGGAGCATTTTGATGACAACTTTCATGGAACGTTGTGATAACAGGGGTCATGGAGCATTGTGTTGAAAGGGAACATGGAGCACTGTGATTACAGGGTCCATGGAACATTGTGAATACATAGGCCATGGAACAATGTGATGACAGGTGTCATGTAGCATTGTGATGACAGGGTCATGGAGCATTGTGATTACAGGTGTTAAGGGGCACTGTGATGACAGGGGGCATGGAACATTGTGATGAAAAGTGTCATCGAACATTGTGTTGACAGGGATCATGGAGCTTTTTTGTAAGAGAGGCCTTGGATCTTAGTGATGGCAGGTGTCATGGGGCATTGTGATGACAGCGGTCTTGGAGCATTGTGATGAAAGGGGTCATGGAGCACTGTGATTCCACGGACCATGGAGCATTGTGAATACAAAGGCTATGGAGCATTGAGATGACAGGGTTCATGGAGCATTGTGATGAAAGTGATCATAGTTCATTGTGATGACAAGTGTCTTGGAACCTTGTGATGACACGGTTCATGGAGCATTGTGATGACAAGGACCATGGCGAATTGTGATGACATCTGTCATGGGGCATTGTGATGACAGTGGTCATCTAGAATTGTGATGAAAGGTATCATGGAGCACTGTGATGACAGGGGCCATGGAACATTGTGATGACAAAGGCCATGGAGCATTGTGATGACAAGTGTCATGGGGCATTTTGATGACATTGGCATGGAGCATTATGATGACAAGTGTTCTGGAGCATTGTGATGAAAAGGGCAGGGAACATTGTGATGACTGGGTTCATGGAGCATTGTGATGAAAGGGGCCATGGAGCATTGAGATGACAGGCGTCATGAGGCATGGTGATGACACTGGTCATGGAGCATTGTGATCAAAGAGATCATGGAGCAATATGATAACAGGGGCCATGGAGCATTGTGATGACAGGTGTATTGGAGCATTGTGATGAAAGTAGTCATGGATCATTGTGATGACATGTGTCCTGGAACACTGTGATGACACGGTTCATCGAGTATTGTGATGACAAGGGTCATAGCGAATTGTGATGACAGGTGTCATGGGGCATTGTGATGACATTGATCATCTAGGAATTGTGATGAAATGTATCATGGAGCACTGTGATGTCTGGGGGCATGAAGCATTGTTATGAAAATTGTCCTGGATTATGTGATGACAGCAGTCATGGAGAATTGTGATGACAAGGATTATGCAGCATTGTGTTGACAAGGGTATGGACTATTGTGATGACAATGGTCATGGAGCAATGTGATGAAAGTTTTCATGGAACATCGTGATGAAAAGTGCCTGGGAGAATTGTGACGATAAAGGCCATGGAGCATTGTGATGACAAGTGTCATGGAGCATTGTAATGAAAGGTTTCATTGTGCACTGTGATGACAAGGGGGATGGAGTATTGTGATGAAACTGGTCCTGGAGCATTGTGATAACAGAAGCCGTGGAGCATTGTGATGACAGGCATCATGGAGCATTGTGAAGAAAGGGACAATGGGGAATTGTAATGACAATAGAGAAATGTGATGAAAATGGTCAGCGAGCATAGTGATTAAAGTGGTCATTGAGAATTGTGATGAAAAGCGACATAGAGCATTGTGATGACAAAGGTCATGGAGAACTGTGATGACCAGGGTTATGTAGCATTGTGATGACACGGTCATGGAACATTGTGATGACAAGAATTCTGGAGCATTGTGATGACACGGGCATGAAGCATGGTGATGACAACAGACCTGGAGCATTGTGATGACAAGGGCATGGAGCATTGTGATTACAGGAGACATGGAGCATTGTGATGACATTGGCAGGGATCATTGTGATTACAGGGATCATGGAGCATTGTGATGACAAGTGTCATGCAATATTGTGCTGACACAGTTCATGGAGCATTTTGATGAGAGTGGCCTTGGAGCACATTGATGAGAGACGTCATGGGGCATTATGGTGACAGTGGTCAAGGAGCATTTTGATGAAAGTGTTCATGGAGCAACGTGATTATCAGGACAATGGAGCATTGTGAATACAAAGGCCATGGAGCATTGAGATAACAGAGTTCATGGAGCATTGTGATGAAAATGGTCATGGATCACTGTGAAACAAGTGTCCTGGAACCTATTGATGACATGGTTCATACAGCATTGAGATGACAAGGGCCAAGGCGAATTGTGATGAAATGTATCATGGGGCATTGTGGTGACATTGGTCATCTTGCATTGTGATGTCAGTGGTCATGTAGAATTTTGATTAAAGGTATCATGGGGCACTGTGATGACAAAGGCCAAGGAAGATTTTGATGACAAGTGTCATTGAGCAAAGGGTTGACACGGGAATGGAGTATTATGATGACAAGAGCTCTGGAGCATTTTGATGAAAAAGGCATGGAGCATTGTGAAGACAGTGCCCATGGAGCATTGTGATGAAAAGTGCAGGGAACATTGTGATGTCTAGGTTCATGGAGCATTGTGATGAAAGTGGCCATTGAGCATTGAGATGACAGGCGTCATGAAGCATGGTGAAGACAGTGGTCATGGAGCATTGTGATAAAGGAGATCATGGAGCAATATGATATCACGGGCCATGGAGCATTGTGATGACAAGGGTCATGGGGCATTGTGCTGAAAGTGGTCATGGAGCATTGCGATGAAAAGCGCTATGGAGCATTGTGATGACAAGGGCCATGGAACATTGTTAAAACAGGTATCATTGGGCATTGTGATGAAAGGGGCATGGAGCATTTTTATGTAAGTTGCCATGGAGAGTTGTGATGAAAGGGATCATGTGGATTTGTAATGACAAGGGCCATGGAGCATTGTGATGAAACAAATCTTGGAGTATCTTGATGAAAGTTGTCATGGAGCATTACGATGAAAAGCACCAAGGAACATTGTGATGACAAGAACCATCGAGCATTGTGATGACAAGTGTCATGGAGCATTGTGATGACAGGTGTCATGGAGCATCGTGATGACAAATGCCATGGAGAATTGTGATGAGAGGTGGCATTGGGCAATGTGACGAAAGGGATCATGGAGTACTGTGATTACAGGGGCCATGGAGCATTGTGATAACAAGTGACATGGAGAATAGTGATGACAGGCGTCATAGAGCATTGTGATGACAAGTGACATTTAGCATTTTGATGACATGGGTCATCAGGCATTGTGTTGACAGGGGTCATGGAGTATTGTGATGACAAAGGCAATAGAGCATTGTGATGACAGGGGTCATGGAGCACTGTGATGACATGGGCCATGGAGCATTGTGAAGACAAGATTCATGGAGTATTGTGATGACACGGGCATGAAGCATGGTGATGACCACAGACCTGGAGCATTGTGATAACATTGGCAGGGATCATTGTGATTACAGGGATCATGGAGCATTGTGATGACAAGTGTCATGCAATATTGTGCTGACACAGATCAGGGAGCATTTTGATGAGAGTGGCCTTGGAGCGCAGTAATGAGAGACGTCATGGGGCATTATGGTGGCAGTGGTCAAGGAGCATTGTGATGAAAGTGTTCATGGAGCAACGCTATTATCGGGACAATGGAGCATTGTGAATACAAAGGCCATGGAGCATTGAGATGACAGGGTTCATGGAGCATTGTGATGAAAGTGATCATAGTTCATTGTGATGACAAGTGTCCTGGAACCTTGTGATGACACGGTTCATGGAGCATTGTGATGACAAAGACCATGGCGAATTGTGATGACATCTGTCATGGGGCATTGTGATGACAGTGGTCATCTAGAATTGTGATGAAAGGTATCATGGAGCACTGTGATGACAGGGGCCATGGAACATTGTGATGACAAAGGCCATGGAGCATTGTGATGACAAGTGTCATGGGGCATTTTGATGACATTGGCATGGAGCATTATGATGACAAGTGTTCTGGAGCATTGTGATGAAAAGGGCAGGGAACATTGTGATGACTGGGTTCATGGAGCATTGTGATGAAAGGGGCCATGGAGCATTGAGATGACAGGCCTCATGAGGCATGGTGATGACACTGGTCATGGAGCATTGTGATCAAAGAGATCATGGAGCAATATGATAACAGGGGCCATGGAGCATTGTGATGACAGGTGTATTGGAGCATTGTGATTAAAGTAGTCATGGATCATTGTGATGACATGTGTCCTGGAACACTGTGATGACACGGTTCATCGAGTATTGTGATGACAAGGGTCATAGCGAATTGTGATGACAGGTGTCATGGGGCATTGTGATGACATTGATCATCTAGGAATTGTGATGAAATGTATCATGGAGCACTGTGATGACTGGGGGCATGAAGCATTGTTATGAAAATTGTCCTGGATTATGTGATGACAGCAGTCATGGAGAATTGTGATGACAAGGATTATGCAGCATTGTGTTGACAGGGTATGGACTATTGTGATGACAATGGTCATGGAGCAATGTGATGAAAGTTTTCATGGAACATCGTGATGAAAAGTGCCTGGGAGCATTGTGACGATAAAGGCCATGGAGCATTGTGATGACAAGTGTCATGGAGCATTGTAATGAAAGGTTTCATTGTGCACTGTGATGACAAGGGGGATGGAGTATTGTGATGAAACTGGTCCTGGAGCATTGTGGTAACAGAAGCCGTGGAGCATTGTGATGACAGGCATCATGGAGCATTGTGAAGAAAGGGACAATGGGGAATTGTAATGACAATAGAGAAATGTGATGAAAATGGTCAGCGAGCATAGTGATTAAAGTGGTCATTGAGAATTGTGATGAAAAGCGACATAGAGCATTGTGATGACAAAGGTCATGGAGAACTGTGATGACCAGGGTTATGTAGCATTGTGATGACACGGTCATGGAACATTGTGATGACAAGAATTCTGGAGCATTGTGATGACACGGGCATGAAGCATGGTGATGACAACAGACCTGGAGCATTGTGATGACAAGGGCGTGGAGCATTGTGATTACAGGAGACATGGAGCATTGTGATGACATTGGCAGGGATCATTGTGATTACAGGGATCATGGAGCATTGTGATGACAAGTGTCATGCAATATTGTGCTGACACAGTTCATGGAGCATTTTGATGAGAGTGGCCTTGGAGCACATTGATGAGAGACGTCATGGGGCATTATGGTGACAGTGGTCAAGGAGCATTTTGATGAAAGTGTTCATGGAGCAACGTGATTATCAGGACAATGGAGCATTGTGAATACAAAGGCCATGGAGCATTGAGATAACAGAGTTCATGGAGCATTGTGATGAAAATGGTCATGGATCACTGTGAAACAAGTGTCCTGGAACCTATTGATGACATGGTTCATACAGCATTGAGATGACAAGGGCCAAGGCGAATTGTGATGAAATGTATCATGGGGCATTGTGGTGACATTGGTCATCTTGCATTGTGATGTCAGTGGTCATGTAGAATTTTGATTAAAGGTATCATGGGGCACTGTGATGACAAAGGCCAAGGAAGATTTTGATGACAAGTGTCATTGAGCAAAGGGTTGACACGGGAATGGAGTATTATGATGACAAGAGCTCTGGAGCATTTTGATGAAAAAGGCATGGAGCATTGTGAAGACAGTGCCCATGGAGCATTGTGATGAAAAGTGCAGGGAACATTGTGATGTCTAGGTTCATGGAGCATTGTGATGAAAGTGGCCATTGAGCATTGAGATGACAGGCGTCATGAAGCATGGTGAAGACAGTGGTCATGGAGCATTGTGATAAAGGAGATCATGGAGCAATATGATATCACGGGCCATGGAGCATTGTGATGACAAGGGTCATGGGGCATTGTGCTGAAAGTGGTCATGGAGCATTGCGATGAAAAGCGCTATGGAGCATTGTGATGACAAGGGCCATGGAACATTGTAAAAACAGGTATCATTGGGCATTGTGATGAAAGGGGCATGGAGCATTTTTATGTAAGTTGCCATGGAGAGTTGTGATGAAAGGGATCATGTGGATTTGTAATGACAAGGGCCATGGAGCATTGTGATGAAACAAATCTTGGAGTATCTTGATGAAAGTTGTCATGGAGCATTGCGATGAAAAGCACCAAGGAACATTGTGATGACAAGAACCATCGAGCATTGTGATGACAAGTGTCATGGAGCATTGTGATGACAGGTGTCATGGAGCATCGTGATGACAAATTCCATGGAGAATTGTGATGAGAGGTGGCATTGGGCAATGTGACGAAAGGGATCATGGAGTACTGTGATTACAGGGGCCATGGAGCATTGTGATAACAAGTGACATGGAGAATAGTGATGACAGGCGTCATAGAGCATTGTGATGACAAGTGACATTTAGCATTTTGATGACATGGGTCATCAGGCATTGTGTTGACAGGGGTCATGGAGTATTGTGATGACAAAGGCAATAGAGCATTGTGATGACAGGGGTCATGGAGCACTGTGATGACATGGGCCATGGAGCATTGTGAAGACAAGATTCATGGAGTATTGTGATGACACGGGCATGAAGCATGGTGATGACCACAGACCTGGAGCATTGTGATAACATTGGCAGGGATCATTGTGATTACAGGGATCATGGAGCATTGTGATGACAAGTGTCATGCAATATTGTGCTGACACAGATCAGGGAGCATTTTGATGAGAGTGGCCTTGGAGCGCAGTAATGAGAGACGTCATGGGGCATTATGGTGGCAGTGGTCAAGGAGCATTGTGATGAAAGTGTTCATGGAGCAACGCTATTATTGGGACAATGGAGCATTGTGAATACAAAGGCCATGGAGCATTGAGATAACAGAGTTCATGGAGCATTGTGATGAAAGTGGTCATGGATCACTGTGATGACAAGTGTCCTGGAACCTAGTGATGACACGGTTCATAAAGCATTGAGATGACAAGGGCCAAGGAGAATTGTGATGACACGTGTCATGGGGCATTGTGATGACATTGGTCATCTTGCATTGTGATGACAGTGGTCATGTAGAATTTTGATTAAAGTTATCATGGAGAACTGTGATGACAAAGGCCAAGGAAGATTTTGATGACAAGTGTCATTGAGCAATGGGATGACACGGGATTGGAGTATTATGATGACAAGTGTTCTGGAGCATTGTGATGACAAGGGCATGGAGCATTGTGATTACAGAGGCCATGGAGCATTGTGATGACAACGGCATGGAGTATTGTGATGACAGGGGTCATTGAGCATTGTGATTACAAAGACCATGAGGCATTGTGATGACAGGGGCCTTGGAGCATTGTGATGACAATGGTCATCGAGCATTGTGATGAGAGGGGTCATACAGCATTGTGATGAGAAAGACCATGGAGCATGGTGATGACAGATGCCATGGAACATTGTGATGACAAGGCCATGTACCATTTTGATTACAAGGGTCATGGAGCATTGTGATGACAAGGGCAGGGAACCTTGTGGTGACCGGGGTCATGGAGCATTTTGATGACAACTTTCATGGAACGTTGTGATAACAGGGGTCATGGAGCATTGTGTTGAAAGGGAACATGGAGCACTGTGATTACAGGGTCCATGGAACATTGTGAATACATAGGCCATGGAACAATGTGATGACAGGTGTCATGTAGCATTGTGATGACAGGGTCATGGAGCATTGTGATTACAGGTGTTAAGGGGCACTGTGATTACAGGGGGCATGGAACATTGTGATGAAAAGTGTCATCGAACATTGTGTTGACAGGGATCATGGAGCTTTTTTGTAAGAGAGGCCTTGGATCTTAGTGATGGCAGGTGTCATGGGGCATTGTGATGACAGCGGTCTTGGAGCATTGTGATGAAAGGGGTCATGGAGCACTGTGATTCCACGGACCATGGAGCATTGTGAATACAAAGGCTATGGAGCATTGAGATGACAGGGTTCATGGAGCATTTTGATGAAAGTGATCATAGTTCATTGTGATGACAAGTGTCTTGGAACCTTGTGATGACACGGTTCATGGAGCATTGTGATGACAAGGACCATGGCGAATTGTGATGACATCTGTCATGGGGCATTGTGATGACAGTGGTCATCTAGAATTGTGATGAAAGGTATCATGGAGCACTGTGATGACAGGGGCCATGGAACATTGTGATGACAAAGGCCATGGAGCATTGTGATGACAAGTGTCATGGGGCATTTTGATGACATTGGCATGGAGCATTATGATGACAAGTGTTCTGGAGCATTGTGATGAAAAGGGCAGGGAACATTGTGATGACTGGGTTCATGGAGCATTGTGATGAAAGGGGCCATGGAGCATTGAGATGACAGGCGTCATGAGGCATGGTGATGACACTGGTCATGGAGCATTGTGATCAAAGAGATCATGGAGCAATATGATAACAGGGGCCATGGAGCATTGTGATGACAGGTGTATTGGAGCATTGTGATGAAAGTAGTCATGGATCATTGTGATGACATGTGTCCTGGAACACTGTGATGACACGGTTCATCGAGTATTGTGATGACAAGGGTCATAGCGAATTGTGATGACAGGTGTCATGGGGCATTGTGATGACATTGATCATCTAGGAATTGTGATGAAATGTATCATGGAGCACTGTGATGTCTGGGGGCATGAAGCATTGTTATGAAAATTGTCCTGGATTATGTGATGACAGCAGTCATGGAGAATTGTGATGACAAGGATTATGCAGCATTGTGTTGACAAGGGTATGGACTATTGTGATGACAATGGTCATGGAGCAATGTGATGAAAGTTTTCATGGAACATCGTGATGAAAAGTGCCTGGGAGAATTGTGACGATAAAGGCCATGGAGCATTGTGATGACAAGTGTCATGGAGCATTGTAATGAAAGGTTTCATTGTGCACTGTGATGACAAGGGGGATGGAGTATTGTGATGAAACTGGTCCTGGAGCATTGTGATAACAGAAGCCGTGGAGCATTGTGATGACAGGCATCATGGAGCATTGTGAAGAAAGGGACAATGGGGAATTGTAATGACAATAGAGAAATGTGATGAAAATGGTCAGCGAGCATAGTGATTAAAGTGGTCATTGAGAATTGTGATGAAAAGCGACATAGAGCATTGTGATGACAAAGGTCATGGAGAACAGTGATGACCAGGGTTATGTAGCATTGTGATGACACGGTCATGGAACATTGTGATGACAAGAATTCTGGAGCATTGTGATGACACGGGCATGAAGCATGGTGATGACAACAGACCTGGAGCATTGTGATGACAAGGGCATGGAGCATTGTGATTACAGGAGACATGGAGCATTGTGATGACATTGGCAGGGATCATTGTGATTACAGGGATCATGGAGCATTGTGATGACAAGTGTCATGCAATATTGTGCTGACACAGTTCATGGAGCATTTTGATGAGAGTGGCCTTGGAGCACATTGATGAGAGACGTCATGGGGCATTATGGTGACAGTGGTCAAGGAGCATTTTGATGAAAGTGTTCATGGAGCAACGTGATTATCAGGACAATGGAGCATTGTGAATACAAAGGCCATGGAGCATTGAGATAACAGAGTTCATGGAGCATTGTGATGAAAATGGTCATGGATCACTGTGAAACAAGTGTCCTGGAACCTATTGATGACATGGTTCATACAGCATTGAGATGACAAGGGCCAAGGCGAATTGTGATGAAATGTATCATGGGGCATTGTGGTGACATTGGTCATCTTGCATTGTGATGTCAGTGGTCATGTAGAATTTTGATTAAAGGTATCATGGGGCACTGTGATGACAAAGGCCAAGGAAGATTTTGATGACAAGTGTCATTGAGCAAAGGGTTGACACGGGAATGGAGTATTATGATGACAAGAGCTCTGGAGCATTTTGATGAAAAAGGCATGGAGCATTGTGAAGACAGTGCCCATGGAGCATTGTGATGAAAAGTGCAGGGAACATTGTGATGTCTAGGTTCATGGAGCATTGTGATGAAAGTGGCCATTGAGCATTGAGATGACAGGCGTCATGAAGCATGGTGAAGACAGTGGTCATGGAGCATTGTGATAAAGGAGATCATGGAGCAATATGATATCACGGGCCATGGAGCATTGTGATGACAAGGGTCATGGGGCATTGTGCTGAAAGTGGTCATGGAGCATTGCGATGAAAAGCGCTATGGAGCATTGTGATGACAAGGGCCATGGAACATTGTAAAAACAGGTATCATTGGGCATTGTGATGAAAGGGGCATGGAGCATTTTTATGTAAGTTGCCATGGAGAGTTGTGATGAAAGGGATCATGTGGATTTGTAATGACAAGGGCCATGGAGCATTGTGATGAAACAAATCTTGGAGTATCTTGATGAAAGTTGTCATGGAGCATTGCGATGAAAAGCACCAAGGAACATTGTGATGACAAGAACCATCGAGCATTGTGATGACAAGTGTCATGGAGCATTGTGATGACAGGTGTCATGGAGCATCGTGATGACAAATGCCATGGAGAATTGTGATGAGAGGTGGCATTGGGCAATGTGACGAAAGGGATCATGGAGTACTGTGATTACAGGGGCCATGGAGCATTGTGATAACAAGTGACATGGAGAATAGTGATGACAGGCGTCATAGAGCATTGTGATGACAAGTGACATTTAGCATTTTGATGACATGGGTCATCAGGCATTGTGTTGACAGGGGTCATGGAGTATTGTGATGACAAAGGCAATAGAGCATTGTGATGACAGGGGTCATGGAGCACTGTGATGACATGGGCCATGGAGCATTGTGAAGACAAGATTCATGGAGTATTGTGATGACACGGGCATGAAGCATGGTGATGACCACAGACCTGGAGCATTGTGATAACATTGGCAGGGATCATTGTGATTACAGGGATCATGGAGCATTGTGATGACAAGTGTCATGCAATATTGTGCTGACACAGATCAGGGAGCATTTTGATGAGAGTGGCCTTGGAGCGCAGTAATGAGAGACGTCATGGGGCATTATGGTGGCAGTGGTCAAGGAGCATTGTGATGAAAGTGTTCATGGAGCAACGCTATTATCGGGACAATGGAGCATTGTGAATACAAAGGCCATGGAGCATTGAGATGACAGGGTTCATGGAGCATTGTGATGAAAGTGATCATAGTTCATTGTGATGACAAGTGTCCTGGAACCTTGTGATGACACGGTTCATGGAGCATTGTGATGACAAAGACCATGGCGAATTGTGATGACATCTGTCATGGGGCATTGTGATGACAGTGGTCATCTAGAATTGTGATGAAAGGTATCATGGAGCACTGTGATGACAGGGGCCATGGAACATTGTGATGACAAAGGCCATGGAGCATTGTGATGACAAGTGTCATGGGGCATTTTGATGACATTGGCATGGAGCATTATGATGACAAGTGTTCTGGAGCATTGTGATGAAAAGGGCAGGGAACATTGTGATGACTGGGTTCATGGAGCATTGTGATGAAAGGGGCCATGGAGCATTGAGATGACAGGCCTCATGAGGCATGGTGATGACACTGGTCATGGAGCATTGTGATCAAAGAGATCATGGAGCAATATGATAACAGGGGCCATGGAGCATTGTGATGACAGGTGTATTTGAGCATTGTGATGAAAGTAGTCATGGATCATTGTGATGACATGTGTCCTGGAACACTGTGATGACACGGTTCATCGAGTATTGTGATGACAAGGGTCATAGCGAATTGTGATGACAGGTGTCATGGGGCATTGTGATGACATTGATCATCTAGGAATTGTGATGAAATGTATCATGGAGCACTGTGATGACTGGGGGCATGAAGCATTGTTATGAAAATTGTCCTGGATTATGTGATGACAGCAGTCATGGAGAATTGTGATGACAAGGATTATGCAGCATTGTGTTGACAGGGTATGGACTATTGTGATGACAGTGGTCATGGAGCAATGTGATGAAAGTTTTCATGGAACATCGTGATGAAAAGTGCCTGGGAGCATTGTGACGATAAAGGCCATGGAGCATTGTGATGACAAGTGTCATGGAGCATTGTAATGAAATGTTTCATTGTGCACTGTGATGACAAGGGGGATGGAGTATTGTGATGAAACTGGTCCTGGAGCATTGTGGTAACAGAAGCCGTGGAGCATTGTGATGACAGGCATCATGGAGCATTGTGAAGAAAGGGACAATGGGGAATTGTAATGACAATAGAGAAATGTGATGAAAATGGTCAGCGAGCATAGTGATTAAAGTGGTCATTGAGAATTGTGATGAAAAGCGACATAGAGCATTGTGATGACAAAGGTCATGGAGAACTGTGATGACCAGGGTTATGTAGCATTGTGATGACATGGTCATGGAACATTGTGATGACAAGAATTCTGGAGCATTGTGATGACACGGGCATGAAGCATGGTGATGACAACAGACCTGGAGCATTGTGATGACAAGGGCGTGGAGCATTGTGATTACAGGAGACATGGAGCATTGTGATGACATTGGCAGGGATCATTGTGATTACAGGGATCATGGCGCATTGTGATGACAAGTGTCATGCAATATTGTGCTGACACAGTTCATGGAGCATCTTGATGAGAGTGGCCTTGGAGCACATTGATGAGAGACGTCATGGGGCATTATGGTGACAGTGGTCAAGGAGCATTTTGATGAAAGTGTTCATGGAGCAACGTGATTATCAGGACAATGGAGCATTGTGAATACAAAGGCCATGGAGCATTGAGATAACAGAGTTCATGGAGCATTGGAATGAAAATGGTCATGGATCACTGTGAAACAAGTGTCCTGGAACCTAATGATGACATGGTTCATACAGCATTGAGATGACAAGGGCCAAGGCGAATTGTGATGAAATGTATCATGGGGCATTGTGGTGACATTGGTCATCTTGCATTGTGATGTCAGTGGTCATGTAGAATTTTGATTAAAGGTATCATGGGGCACTGTGATGACAAAGGCCAAGGAAGATTTTGATGACAAGTGTCATTGAGCAAACGGTTGACACGGGAATGGAGTATTATGATGACAAGAGCTCTGGAGCATTTTGATGAAAAAGGCATGGAGCATTGTGAAGACAGTGCCCATGGAGCATTGTGATGAAAAGTGCAGGGAACATTGTGATGTCTAGGTTCATGGAGCATTGTGATGAAAGTGGCCATTGAGCATTGAGATGACAGGCGTCATGAAGCATGGTGAAGACAGTGGTCATGGAGCATTGTGATGAAGGAGATCATGGAGCAATATGATATCACGGGCCATGGAGCATTGTGATGACAAGGGTCATGGGGCATTGTGCTGAAAGTGGTCATGGAGCATTGCGATGAAAAGCGCTATGGAGCATTGTGATGACAAGGGCCATGGATCATTGTAAGAACAGGTATCATTGGGCATTGTGATGAAAGGGGCATGGAGCATTTTTATGTAAGTTGCCATGGAGAGTTGTGATGAAAGGGATCATGTGGATTTGTAATGACAAGGGCCATGGAGCATTGTGATGAAACAAATCTTGGAGTATCTTGATGAAAGTTGTCATGGAGCATTGCGATGAAAAGCACCAAGGAACATTGTGATGACAAGAACCATCGAGCATTGTGATGACAAGTGTCATGGAGCATTGTGATGACAGGTGTCATGGAGCATCGTGATGACAAATGCCATGGAGAATTGTGATGAGAGGTGGCATTGGGCAATGTGACGAAAGGGATCATGGAGTACTGTGATTACAGGGGCCATGGAGCATTGTGATAACAAGTGACATGGAGAATAGTGATGACAGGCGTCATAGAGCATTGTGATGACAAGTGACATTTAGCATTTTGATGACATGGGTCATCAGGCATTGTGTTGACAGGGGTCATGGAGTATTGTGATGACAAAGGCAATAGAGCATTGTGATGACAGGGGTCATGGAGCACTGTGATGACATGGGCCATGGAGCATTGTGAAGACAAGATTCATGGAGTATTGTGATGACACGGGCATGAAGCATGGTGATGACCACAGACCTGGAGCATTGTGATGACATTGGCAGGGATCGTTGTGATTACAGGGATCATGGAGCATTGTGATGACAAGTGTCATGCAATATTGTGCTGACACAGATCAGGGAGCATTTTGATGAGAGTGGCCTTGGAGCGCAGTAATGAGAGACGTCATGGGGCATTATGGTGGCAGTGGTCAAGGAGCATTGTGATGAAAGTGTTCATGGAGCAACGCTATTATCGGGACAATGGAGCATTGTGAATACAAAGGCCATGGAGCATTGAGATAACAGAGTTCATGGAGCATTGTGATGAAAGTGGTCATGGATCACTGTGATGACAAGTGTCCTGGAACCTAGTGATGACACGGTTCATACCGCATTGAGATGACAAGGGCCAAGGAGAATTGTGATGACACGTGTCATGGGGCATTGTGATGACATTGGTCATCTTGCATTGTGATGACAGTGGTCATGTAGAATTTTGATTAAAGTTATCATGGAGAACTGTGATGACAAAGGCCAAGGAAGATTTTGATGACAAGTGTCATTGAGCAATGGGATGACACGGGATTGGAGTATTATGATGACAAGTGTTCTGGAGCATTGTGATGACAAGGGCATGGAGCATTGTGATTACAGAGGCCATGGAGCATTGTGATGACAACGGCATGGAGTATTGTGATGACAGGGGTCATTGAGCATTGTGATTACAAAGACCATGAGGCATTGTGATGACAGGGGCCTTGGAGCATTGTGATGACAATGGTCATCGAGCATTGTGATGAGAGGGGTCATACAGCATTGTGATGAGAAAGACCATGGAGCATGGTGATGACAGATGCCATGGAACATTGTGATGACAAGGCCATGTACCATTTTGATTACAAGGGTCATGGAGCATTGTGATGACAAGGGCAGGGAACCTTGTGGTGACCGGGGTCATGGAGCATTTTGATGACAACTTTCATGGAACGTTGTGATAACAGGGGTCATGGAGCATTGTGTTGAAAGGGAACATGGAGCACTGTGATTACAGGGTCCATGGAACATTGTGAATACATAGGCCATGGAACAATGTGATGACAGGTGTCATGTAGCATTGTGATGACAGGGTCATGGAGCATTGTGATTACAGGTGTTAAGGGGCACTGTGATGACAGGGGGCATGGAACATTGTGATGAAAAGTGTCATCGAACATTGTGTTGACAGGGATCATGGAGCTTTTTTGTAAGAGAGGCCTTGGATCTTAGTGATGGCAGGTGTCATGGGGCATTGTGATGACAGCGGTCTTGGAGCATTGTGATGAAAGGGGTCATGGAGCACTGTGATTCCACGGACCATGGAGCATTGTGAATACAAAGGCTATGGAGCATTGAGATGACAGGGTTCATGGAGCATTTTGATGAAAGTGATCATAGTTCATTGTGATGACAAGTGTCTTGGAACCTTGTGATGACACGGTTCATGGAGCATTGTGATGACAAGGACCATGGCGAATTGTGATGACATCTGTCATGGGGCATTGTGATGACAGTGGTCATCTAGAATTGTGATGAAAGGTATCATGGAGCACTGTGATGACAGGGGCCATGGAACATTGTGATGACAAAGGCCATGGAGCATTGTGATGACAAGTGTCATGGGGCATTTTGATGACATTGGCATGGAGCATTATGATGACAAGTGTTCTGGAGCATTGTGATGAAAAGGGCAGGGAACATTGTGATGACTGGGTTCATGGAGCATTGTGATGAAAGGGGCCATGGAGCATTGAGATGACAGGCGTCATGAGGCATGGTGATGACACTGGTCATGGAGCATTGTGATCAAAGAGATCATGGAGCAATATGATAACAGGGGCCATGGAGCATTGTGATGACAGGTGTATTGGAGCATTGTGATGAAAGTAGTCATGGATCATTGTGATGACATGTGTCCTGGAACACTGTGATGACACGGTTCATCGAGTATTGTGATGACAAGGGTCATAGCGAATTGTGATGACAGGTGTCATGGGGCATTGTGATGACATTGATCATCTAGGAATTGTGATGAAATGTATCATGGAGCACTGTGATGTCTGGGGGCATGAAGCATTGTTATGAAAATTGTCCTGGATTATGTGATGACAGCAGTCATGGAGAATTGTGATGACAAGGATTATGCAGCATTGTGTTGACAAGGGTATGGACTATTGTGATGACAATGGTCATGGAGCAATGTGATGAAAGTTTTCATGGAACATCGTGATGAAAAGTGCCTGGGAGAATTGTGACGATAAAGGCCATGGAGCATTGTGATGACAAGTGTCATGGAGCATTGTAATGAAAGGTTTCATTGTGCACTGTGATGACAAGGGGGATGGAGTATTGTGATGAAACTGGTCCTGGAGCATTGTGATAACAGAAGCCGTGGAGCATTGTGATGACAGGCATCATGGAGCATTGTGAAGAAAGGGACAATGGGGAATTGTAATGACAATAGAGAAATGTGATGAAAATGGTCAGCGAGCATAGTGATTAAAGTGGTCATTGAGAATTGTAATGAAAAGCGACATAGAGCATTGTGATGACAAAGGTCATGGAGAACTGTGATGACCAGGGTTATGTAGCATTGTGATGACACGGTCATGGAACATTGTGATGACAAGAATTCTGGAGCATTGTGATGACACGGGCATGAAGCATGGTGATGACAACAGACCTGGAGCATTGTGATGACAAGGGCGTGGAGCATTGTGATTACAGGAGACATGGAGCATTGTGATGACATTGGCAGGGATCATTGTGATTACAGGGATCATGGAGCATTGTGATGACAAGTGTCATGCAATATTGTGCTGACACAGTTCATGGAGCATTTTGATGAGAGTGGCCTTGGAGCACATTGATGAGAGACGTCATGGGGCATTATGGTGACAGTGGTCAAGGAGCATTTTGATGAAAGTGTTCATGGAGCAACGTGATTATCAGGACAATGGAGCATTGTGAATACAAAGGCCATGGAGCATTGAGATAACAGAGTTCATGGAGCATTGTGATGAAAATGGTCATGGATCACTGTGAAACAAGTGTCCTGGAACCTATTGATGACATGGTTCATACAGCATTGAGATGACAAGGGCCAAGGCGAATTGTGATGAAATGTATCATGGGGCATTGTGGTGACATTGGTCATCTTGCATTGTGATGTCAGTGGTCATGTAGAATTTTGATTAAAGGTATCATGGGGCACTGTGATGACAAAGGCCAAGGAAGATTTTGATGACAAGTGTCATTGAGCAAAGGGTTGACACGGGAATGGAGTATTATGATGACAAGAGCTCTGGAGCATTTTGATGAAAAAGGCATGGAGCATTGTGAAGACAGTGCCCATGGAGCATTGTGATGAAAAGTGCAGGGAACATTGTGATGTCTAGGTTCATGGTGCATTGTGATGAAAGTGGCCATTGAGCATTGAGATGACAGGCGTCATGAAGCATGGTGAAGACAGTGGTCATGGAGCATTGTGATAAAGGAGATCATGGAGCAATATGATATCACGGGCCATGGAGCATTGTGATGACAAGGGTCATGGGGCATTGTGCTGAAAGTGGTCATGGAGCATTGCGATGAAAAGCGCTATGGAGCATTGTGATGACAAGGGCCATGGAACATTGTAAAAACAGGTATCATTGGGCATTGTGATGAAAGGGGCATGGAGCATTTTTATGTAAGTTGCCATGGAGAGTTGTGATGAAAGGGATCATGTGGATTTGTAATGACAAGGGCCATGGAGCATTGTGATGAAACAAATCTTGGAGTATCTTGATGAAAGTTGTCATGGAGCATTGCGATGAAAAGCACCAAGGAACATTGTGATGACAAGAACCATCGAGCATTGTGATGACAAGTGTCATGGAGCATTGTGATGACAGGTGTCATGGAGCATCGTGATGACAAATGCCATGGAGAATTGTGATGAGAGGTGGCATTGGGCAATGTGACGAAAGGGATCATGGAGTACTGTGATTACAGGGGCCATGGAGCATTGTGATAACAAGTGACATGGAGAATAGTGATGACAGGCGTCATAGAGCATTGTGATGACAAGTGACATTTAGCATTTTGATGACATGGGTCATCAGGCATTGTGTTGACAGGGGTCATGGAGTATTGTGATGACAAAGGCAATAGAGCATTGTGATGACAGGGGTCATGGAGCACTGTGATGACATGGGCCATGGAGCATTGTGAAGACAAGATTCATGGAGTATTGTGATGACACGGGCATGAAGCATGGTGATGACCACAGACCTGGAGCATTGTGATGACATTGGCAGGGATCATTGTGATTACAGGGATCATGGAGCATTGTGATGACAAGTGTCATGCAATATTGTGCTGACACAGATCAGGGAGCATTTTGATGAGAGTGGCCTTGGAGCGCAGTAATGAGAGACGTCATGGGGCATTATGGTGGCAGTGGTCAAGGAGCATTGTGATGAAAGTGTTCATGGAGCAACGCTATTATCGGGACAATGGAGCATTGTGAATACAAAGGCCGTGGAGCATTGAGATGACAGGGTTCATGGAGCATTGTGATGAAAGTGATCATAGTTCATTGTGATGACAAGTGTCCTGGAACCTTGTGATGACACGGTTCATGGAGCATTGTGATGACAAGGACCATGGCGAATTGTGATGACATCTGTCATGGGGCATTGTGATGACAGTGGTCATCTAGAATTGTGATGAAAGGTATCATGGAGCACTGTGATGACAGGGGCCATGGAACATTGTGATGACAAAGGCCATGGAGCATTGTGATGACAAGTGTCATGGGGCATTTTGATGACATTGGCATGGAGCATTATGATGACAAGTGTTCTGGAGCATTGTGATGAAAAGGGCAGGGAACATTGTGATGACTGGGTTCATGGAGCATTGTGATGAAAGGGGCCATGGAGCATTGAGATGACAGGACTCATGAGGCATGGTGATGACACTGGTCATGGAGCATTGTGATCAAAGAGATCATGGAGCAATATGATAACAGGGGCCATGGAGCATTGTGATGACAGGTGTATTTGAGCATTGTGATGAAAGTAGTCATGGATCATTGTGATGACATGTGTCCTGGAACACTGTGATGACACGGTTCATCGAGTATTGTGATGACAAGGGTCATAGCGAATTGTGATGACAGGTGTCATGGGGCATTGTGATGACATTGATCATCTAGGAATTGTGATGAAATGTATCATGGAGCACTGTGATGACTGGGGGCATGAAGCATTGTTATGAAAATTGTCCTGGATTATGTGATGACAGCAGTCATGGAGAATTGTGATGACAAGGATTATGCAGCATTGTGTTGACAGGGTATGGACTATTGTGATGACAATGGTCATGGAGCAATGTGATGAAAGTTTTCATGGAACATCGTGATGAAAATTGCCTGGGAGCATTGTGACGATAAAGGCCATGGAGCATTGTGATGACAAGTGTCATGGAGCATTGTAATGAAATGTTTCATTGTGCACTGTGATGACAAGGGGGATGGAGTATTGTGATGAAACTGGTCCTGGAGCATTGTGGTAACAGAAGCCGTGGAGCATTGTGATGAAAGGCATCATGGAGCATTGTGAAGAAAGGGACAATGGGGAATTGTAATGACAATAGAGAAATGTGATGAAAATGGTCAGCGAGCATAGTGATTAAAGTGGTCATTGAGAATTGTGATGAAAAGCGACATAGAGCATTGTGATGACAAAGGTCATGGAGAACTGTGATGACCAGGGTTATGTAGCATTGGGATGACACGGTCATGGAACATTGTGATGACAAGAATTCTGGAGCATTGTGATGACACGGGCATTAAGCATGGTGATGACAACAGACCTGGAGCATTGTGATGACAAGGGCGTGGAGCATTGTGATTACAGGAGACATGGAGCATTGTGATGACATTGGCAGGGATCATTGTGATTACAGGGATCATGGAGCATTGTGATGACAAGTGTCATGCAATATTGTGCTGACACAGTTCATGGAGCATTTTGATGAGAGTGGCCTTGGAGCACATTGATGAGAGACGTCATGGGGCATTATGGTGACAGTGGTCAAGGAGCATTTTGATGAAAGTGTTCATGGAGCAACGTGATTATCAGGACAATGGAGCATTGTGAATACAAAGGCCGTGGAGCATTGAGATAACAGAGTTCATGGAGCATTGGAATGAAAATGGTCATGGATCACTGTGAAACAAGTGTCCTGGAACCTATTGATGACATGGTTCATACAGCATTGAGATGACAAGGGCCAAGGCGAATTGTGATGAAATGTATCATGGGGCATTGTGGTGACATTGGTCATCTTGCATTGTGATGTCAGTGGTCATGTAGAATTTTGATTAAAGGTATCATGGGGCACTGTGATGACAAAGGCCAAGGAAGATTTTGATGACAAGTGTCATTGAGCAAAGGGTTGACACGGGAATGGAGTATTATGATGACAAGAGCTCTGGAGCATTTTGATGAAAAAGGCATGGAGCATTGTGAAGACAGTGCCCATGGAGCATTGTGATGAAAAGTGCAGGGAACATTGTGATGTCTAGGTTCATGGAGCATTGTGATGAAAGTGGCCATTGAGCATTGAGATGACAGGCGTCATGAAGCATGGTGAAGACAGTGGTCATGGAGCATTGTGATGAAGGAGATCATGGAGCAATATGATATCACGGGCCATGGAGCATTGTGATGACAAGGGTCATGGGGCATTGTGCTGAAAGTGGTCATGGAGCATTGCGATGAAAAGCGCTATGGAGCATTGTGATGACAAGGGCCATGGATCATTGTAAGAACAGGTATCATTGGGCATTGTGATGAAAGGGGCATGGAGCATTTTTATGTAAGTTGCCATGGAGAGTTGTGATGAAAGGGATCATGTGGATTTGTAATGACAAGGGCCATGGAGCATTGTGATGAAACAAATCTTGGAGTATCTTGATGAAAGTTGTCATGGAGCATTGCGATGAAAAGCACCAAGGAACATTGTGATGACAAGAACCATCGAGCATTGTGATGACAAGTGTCATGGAGCATTGTGATGACAGGTGTCATGGAGCATCGTGATGACAAATGCCATGGAGAATTGTGATGAGAGGTGGCATTGGGCAATGTGACGAAAGGGATCATGGAGTACTGTGATTACAGGGGCCATGGAGCATTGTGATAACAAGTGACATGGAGAATAGTGATGACAGGCGTCATAGAGCATTGTGATGACAAGTGACATTTAGCATTTTGATGACATGGGTCATCAGGCATTGTGTTGACAGGGGTCATGGAGTATTGTGATGACAAAGGCAATAGAGCATTGTGATGACAGGGGTCATGGAGCACTGTGATGACATGGGCCATGGAGCATTGTGAAGACAAGATTCATGGAGTATTGTGATGACACGGGCATGAAGCATGGTGATGACCACAGACCTGGAGCATTGTGATGACATTGGCAGGGATCGTTGTGATTACAGGGATCATGGAGCATTGTGATGACAAGTGTCATGCAATATTGTGCTGACACAGATCAGGGAGCATTTTGATGAGAGTGGCCTTGGAGCGCAGTAATGAGAGACGTCATGGGGCATTATGGTGGCAGTGGTCAAGGAGCATTGTGATGAAAGTGTTCATGGAGCAACGCTATTATCGGGACAATGGAGCATTGTGAATACAAAGGCCATGGAGCATTGAGATAACAGAGTTCATGGAGCATTGTGATGAAAGTGGTCATGGATCACTGTGATGACAAGTGTCCTGGAACCTAGTGATGACACGGTTCATACCGCATTGAGATGACAAGGGCCAAGGAGAATTGTGATGACACGTGTCATGGGGCATTGTGATGACATTGGTCATCTTGCATTGTGATGACAGTGGTCATGTAGAATTTTGATTAAAGTTATCATGGAGAACTGTGATGACAAAGGCCAAGGAAGATTTTGATGACAAGTGTCATTGAGCAATGGGATGACACGGGATTGGAGTATTATGATGACAAGTGTTCTGGAGCATTGTGATGACAAGGGCATGGAGCATTGTGATTACAGAGGCCATGGAGCATTGTGATGACAACGGCATGGAGTATTGTGATGACAGGGGTCATTGAGCATTGTGATTACAAAGACCATGAGGCATTGTGATGACAGGGGCCTTGGAGCATTGTGATGACAATGGTCATCGAGCATTGTGATGAGAGGGGTCATACAGCATTGTGATGAGAAAGACCATGGAGCATGGTGATGACAGATGCCATGGAACATTGTGATGACAAGGCCATGTACCATTTTGATTACAAGGGTCATGGAGCATTGTGATGACAAGGGCAGGGAACCTTGTGGTGACCGGGGTCATGGAGCATTTTGATGACAACTTTCATGGAACGTTGTGATAACAGGGGTCATGGAGCATTGTGTTGAAAGGGAACATGGAGCACTGTGATTACAGGGTCCATGGAACATTGTGAATACATAGGCCATGGAACAATGTGATGACAGGTGTCATGTAGCATTGTGATGACAGGGTCATGGAGCATTGTGATTACAGGTGTTAAGGGGCACTGTGATGACAGGGGGCATGGAACATTGTGATGAAAAGTGTCATCGAACATTGTGTTGACAGGGATCATGGAGCTTTTTTGTAAGAGAGGCCTTGGATCTTAGTGATGGCAGGTGTCATGGGGCATTGTGATGACAGCGGTCTTGGAGCATTGTGATGAAAGGGGTCATGGAGCACTGTGATTCCACGGACCATGGAGCATTGTGAATACAAAGGCTATGGAGCATTGAGATGACAGGGTTCATGGAGCATTGTGATGAAAGTGATCATAGTTCATTGTGATGACAAGTGTCTTGGAACCTTGTGATGACACGGTTCATGGAGCATTGTGATGACAAGGACCATGGCGAATTGTGATGACATCTGTCATGGGGCATTGTGATGACAGTGGTCATCTAGAATTGTGATGAAAGGTATCATGGAGCACTGTGATGACAGGGGCCATGGAACATTGTGATGACAAAGGCCATGGAGCATTGTGATGACAAGTGTCATGGGGCATTTTGATGACATTGGCATGGAGCATTATGATGACAAGTGTTCTGGAGCATTGTGATGAAAAGGGCAGGGAACATTGTGATGACTGGGTTCATGGAGCATTGTGATGAAAGGGGCCATGGAGCATTGAGATGACAGGCGTCATGAGGCATGGTGATGACACTGGTCATGGAGCATTGTGATCAAAGAGATCATGGAGCAATATGATAACAGGGGCCATGGAGCATTGTGATGACAGGTGTATTGGAGCATTGTGATGAAAGTAGTCATGGATCATTGTGATGACATGTGTCCTGGAACACTGTGATGACACGGTTCATCGAGTATTGTGATGACAAGGGTCATAGCGAATTGTGATGACAGGTGTCATGGGGCATTGTGATGACATTGATCATCTAGGAATTGTGATGAAATGTATCATGGAGCACTGTGATGTCTGGGGGCATGAAGCATTGTTATGAAAATTGTCCTGGATTATGTGATGACAGCAGTCATGGAGAATTGTGATGACAAGGATTATGCAGCATTGTGTTGACAAGGGTATGGACTATTGTGATGACAATGGTCATGGAGCAATGTGATGAAAGTTTTCATGGAACATCGTGATGAAAAGTGCCTGGGAGAATTGTGACGATAAAGGCCATGGAGCATTGTGATGACAAGTGTCATGGAGCATTGTAATGAAAGGTTTCATTGTGCACTGTGATGACAAGGGGGATGGAGTATTGTGATGAAACTGGTCCTGGAGCATTGTGATAACAGAAGCCGTGGAGCATTGTGATGACAAGCATCATGGAGCATTGTGAAGAAAGGGACAATGGGGAATTGTAATGACAATAGAGAAATGTGATGAAAATGGTCAGCGAGCATAGTGATTAAAGTGGTCATTGAGAATTGTGATGAAAAGCGACATAGAGCATTGTGATGACAAAGGTCATGGAGAACTGTGATGACCAGGGTTATGTAGCATTGTGATGACATGGTCATGGAACATTGTGATGACAAGAATTCTGGAGCATTGTGATGACACGGGCATGAAGCATGGTGATGACAACAGACCTGGAGCATTGTGATGACAAGGGCGTGGAGCATTGTGATTACAGGAGACATGGAGCATTGTGATGACATTGGCAGGGATCATTGTGATTACAGGGATCATGGAGCATTGTGATGACAAGTGTCATGCAATATTGTGCTGACACAGTTCATGGAGCATTTTGATGAGAGTGGCCTTGGAGCACATTGATGAGAGACGTCATGGGGCATTATGGTGACAGTGGTCAAGGAGCATTTTGATGAAAGTGTTCATGGAGCAACGTGATTATCAGGACAATGGAGCATTGTGAATACAAAGGCCATGGAGCATTGAGATAACAGAGTTCATGGAGCATTGTGATGAAAATGGTCATGGATCACTGTGAAACAAGTGTCCTGGAACCTATTGATGACATGGTTCATACAGCATTGAGATGACAAGGGCCAAGGCGAATTGTGATGAAATGTATCATGGGGCATTGTGGTGACATTGGTCATCTTGCATTGTGATGTCAGTGGTCATGTAGAATTTTGATTAAAGGTATCATGGGGCACTGTGATGACAAAGGCCAAGGAAGATTTTGATGACAAGTGTCATTGAGCAAAGGGTTGACACGGGAATGGAGTATTATGATGACAAGAGCTCTGGAGCATTTTGATGAAAAAGGCATGGAGCATTGTGAAGACAGTGCCCATGGAGCATTGTGATGAAAAGTGCAGGGAACATTGTGATGTCTAGGTTCATGGAGCATTGTGATGAAAGTGGCCATTGAGCATTGAGATGACAGGCGTCATGAAGCATGGTGAAGACAGTGGTCATGGAGCATTGTGATGAAGGAGATCATGGAGCAATATGATATCACGGGCCATGGAGCATTGTGATGACAAGGGTCATGGGGCATTGTGCTGAAAGTGGTCATGGAGCATTGCGATGAAAAGCGCTATGGAGCATTGTGATGACAAGGGCCATGGATCATTGTAAGAACAGGTATCATTGGGCATTGTGATGAAAGGGGCATGGAGCATTTTTATGTAAGTTGCCATGGAGAGTTGTGATGAAAGGGATCATGTGGATTTGTAATGACAAGGGCCATGGAGCATTGTGATGAAACAAATCTTGGAGTATCTTGATGAAAGTTGTCATGGAGCATTGCGATGAAAAGCACCAAGGAACATTGTGATGACAAGAACCATCGAGCATTGTGATGACAAGTGTCATGGAGCATTGTGATGACAGGTGTCATGGAGCATCGTGATGACAAATGCCATGGAGAATTGTGATGAGAGGTGGCATTGGGCAATGTGACGAAAGGGATCATGGAGTACTGTGATTACAGGGGCCATGGAGCATTGTGATAACAAGTGACATGGAGAATAGTGATGACAGGCGTCATAGAGCATTGTGATGACAAGTGACATTTAGCATTTTGATGACATGGGTCATCAGGCATTGTGTTGACAGGGGTCATGGAGTATTGTGATGACAAAGGCAATAGAGCATTGTGATGACAGGGGTCATGGAGCACTGTGATGACATGGGCCATGGAGCATTGTGAAGACAAGATTCATGGAGTATTGTGATGACACGGGCATGAAGCATGGTGATGACCACAGACCTGGAGCATTGTGATGACATTGGCAGGGATCGTTGTGATTACAGGGATCATGGAGCATTGTGATGACAAGTGTCATGCAATATTGTGCTGACACAGATCAGGGAGCATTTTGATGAGAGTGGCCTTGGAGCGCAGTAATGAGAGACGTCATGGGGCATTATGGTGGCAGTGGTCAAGGAGCATTGTGATGAAAGTGTTCATGGAGCAACGCTATTATCGGGACAATGGAGCATTGTGAATACAAAGGCCATGGAGCATTGAGATAACAGAGTTCATGGAGCATTGTGATGAAAGTGGTCATGGATCACTGTGATGACAAGTGTCCTGGAACCTAGTGATGACACGGTTCATACCGCATTGAGATGACAAGGGCCAAGGAGAATTGTGATGACACGTGTCATGGGGCATTGTGATGACATTGGTCATCTTGCATTGTGATGACAGTGGTCATGTAGAATTTTGATTAAAGTTATCATGGAGAACTGTGATGACAAAGGCCAAGGAAGATTTTGATGACAAGTGTCATTGAGCAATGGGATGACACGGGATTGGAGTATTATGATGACAAGTGTTCTGGAGCATTGTGATGACAAGGGCATGGAGCATTGTGATTACAGAGGCCATGGAGCATTGTGATGACAACGGCATGGAGTATTGTGATGACAGGGGTCATTGAGCATTGTGATTACAAAGACCATGAGGCATTGTGATGACAGGGGCCTTGGAGCATTGTGATGACAATGGTCATCGAGCATTGTGATGAGAGGGGTCATACAGCATTGTGATGAGAAAGACCATGGAGCATGGTGATGACAGATGCCATGGAACATTGTGATGACAAGGCCATGTACCATTTTGATTACAAGGGTCATGGAGCATTGTGATGACAAGGGCAGGGAACCTTGTGGTGACCGGGGTCATGGAGCATTTTGATGACAACTTTCATGGAACGTTGTGATAACAGGGGTCATGGAGCATTGTGTTGAAAGGGAACATGGAGCACTGTGATTACAGGGTCCATGGAACATTGTGAATACATAGGCCATGGAACAATGTGATGACAGGTGTCATGTAGCATTGTGATGACAGGGTCATGGAGCATTGTGATTACAGGTGTTAAGGGGCACTGTGATGACAGGGGGCATGGAACATTGTGATGAAAAGTGTCATCGAACATTGTGTTGACAGGGATCATGGAGCTTTTTTGTAAGAGAGGCCTTGGATCTTAGTGATGGCAGGTGTCATGGGGCATTGTGATGACAGCGGTCTTGGAGCATTGTGATGAAAGGGGTCATGGAGCACTGTGATTCCACGGACCATGGAGCATTGTGAATACAAAGGCTATGGAGCATTGAGATGACAGGGTTCATGGAGCATTGTGATGAAAGTGATCATAGTTCATTGTGATGACAAGTGTCTTGGAACCTTGTGATGACACGGTTCATGGAGCATTGTGATGACAAGGACCATGGCGAATTGTGATGACATCTGTCATGGGGCATTGTGATGACAGTGGTCATCTAGAATTGTGATGAAAGGTATCATGGAGCACTGTGATGACAGGGGCCATGGAACATTGTGATGACAAAGGCCATGGAGCATTGTGATGACAAGTGTCATGGGGCATTTTGATGACATTGGCATGGAGCATTATGATGACAAGTGTTCTGGAGCATTGTGATGAAAAGGGCAGGGAACATTGTGATGACTGGGTTCATGGAGCATTGTGATGAAAGGGGCCATGGAGCATTGAGATGACAGGCGTCATGAGGCATGGTGATGACACTGGTCATGGAGCATTGTGATCAAAGAGATCATGGAGCAATATGATAACAGGGGCCATGGAGCATTGTGATGACAGGTGTATTGGAGCATTGTGATGAAAGTAGTCATGGATCATTGTGATGACATGTGTCCTGGAACACTGTGATGACACGGTTCATCAAGTATTGTGATGACAAGGGTCATAGCGAATTGTGATGACAGGTGTCATGGGGCATTGTGATGACATTGATCATCTAGGAATTGTGATGAAATGTATCATGGAGCACTGTGATGTCTGGGGGCATGAAGCATTGTTATGAAAATTGTCCTGGATTATGTGATGACAGCAGTCATGGAGAATTGTGATGACAAGGATTATGCAGCATTGTGTTGACAAGGGTATGGACTATTGTGATGACAATGGTCATGGAGCAATGTGATGAAAGTTTTCATGGAACATCGTGATGAAAAGTGCCTGGGAGAATTGTGACGATAAAGGCCATGGAGCATTGTGATGACAAGTGTCATGGAGCATTGTAATGAAAGGTTTCATTGTGCACTGTGATGACAAGGGGGATGGAGTATTGTGATGAAACTGGTCCTGGAGCATTGTGATAACAGAAGCCGTGGAGCATTGTGATGACAGGCATCATGGAGCATTGTGAAGAAAGGGACAATGGGGAATTGTAATGACAATAGAGAAATGTGATGAAAATGGTCAGCGAGCATAGTGATTAAAGTGGTCATTGAGAATTGTGATGAAAAGCGACATAGAGCATTGTGATGACAAAGGTCATGGAGAACTGTGATGACCAGGGTTATGTAGCATTGTGATGACACGGTCATGGAACATTGTGATGACAAGAATTCTGGAGCATTGTGATGACACGGGCATGAAGCATGGTGATGACAACAGACCTGGAGCATTGTGATGACAAGGGCGTGGAGCATTGTGATTACAGGAGACATGGAGCATTGTGATGACATTGGCAGGGATCATTGTGATTACAGGGATCATGGAGCATTGTGATGACAAGTGTCATGCAATATTGTGCTGACACAGTTCATGGAGCATTTTGATGAGAGTGGCCTTGGAGCACATTGATGAGAGACGTCATGGGGCATTATGGTGACAGTGGTCAAGGAGCATTTTGATGAAAGTGTTCATGGAGCAACGTGATTATCAGGACAATGGAGCATTGTGAATACAAAGGCCATGGAGCATTGAGATAACAGAGTTCATGGAGCATTGTGATGAAAATGGTCATGGATCACTGTGAAACAAGTGTCCTGGAACCTATTGATGACATGGTTCATACAGCATTGAGATGACAAGGGCCAAGGCGAATTGTGATGAAATGTATCATGGGGCATTGTGGTGACATTGGTCATCTTGCATTGTGATGTCAGTGGTCATGTAGAATTTTGATTAAAGGTATCATGGGGCACTGTGATGACAAAGGCCAAGGAAGATTTTGATGACAAGTGTCATTGAGCAAAGGGTTGACACGGGAATGGAGTATTATGATGACAAGAGCTCTGGAGCATTTTGATGAAAAAGGCATGGAGCATTGTGAAGACAGTGCCCATGGAGCATTGTGATGAAAAGTGCAGGGAACATTGTGATGTCTAGGTTCATGGAGCATTGTGATGAAAGTGGCCATTGAGCATTGAGATGACAGGCGTCATGAAGCATGGTGAAGACAGTGGTCATGGAGCATTGTGATAAAGGAGATCATGGAGCAATATGACATCACGGGCCATGGAGCATTGTGATGACAAGGGTCATGGGGCATTGTGCTGAAAGTGGTCATGGAGCATTGCGATGAAAAGCGCTATGGAGCATTGTGATGACAAGGGCCATGGAACATTGTAAAAACAGGTATCATTGGGCATTGTGATGAAAGGGGCATGGAGCATTTTTATGTAAGTTGCCATGGAGAGTTGTGATGAAAGGGATCATGTGGATTTGTAATGACAAGGGCCATGGAGCATTGTGATGAAACAAATCTTGGAGTATCTTGATGAAAGTTGTCATGGAGCATTGCGATGAAAAGCACCAAGGAACATTGTGATGACAAGAACCATCGAGCATTGTGATGACAAGTGTCATGGAGCATTGTGATGACAGGTGTCATGGAGCATCGTGATGACAAATGCCATGGAGAATTGTGATGAGAGGTGGCATTGGGCAATGTGACGAAAGGGATCATGGAGTAATGTGATTACAGGGGCCATGGAGCATTGTGATAACAAGTGACATGGAGAATAGTGATGACAGGCGTCATAGAGCATTGTGATGACAAGTGACATTTAGCATTTTGATGACATGGGTCATCAGGCATTGTGTTGACAGGGGTCATGGAGTATTGTGAAGACAAAGGCAATAGAGCATTGTGATGACAGGGGTCATGGAGCACTGTGATGACATGGGCCATGGAGCATTGTGAAGACAAGATTCATGGAGTATTGTGATGACACGGGCATGAAGCATGGTGATGACCACAGACCTGGAGCATTGTGATGACATTGGCAGGGATCATTGTGATTACAGGGATCATGGAGCATTGTGATGACAAGTGTCATGCAATATTGTGCTGACACAGATCAGGGAGCATTTTGATGAGAGTGGCCTTGGAGCGCAGTAATGAGAGACGTCATGGGGCATTATGGTGGCAGTGGTCAAGGAGCATTGTGATGAAAGTGTTCATGGAGCAACGCTATTATCGGGACAATGGAGCATTGTGAATACAAAGGCCATGGAGCATTGAGATGACAGGGTTCATGGAGCATTGTGATGAAAGTGATCATAGTTCATTGTGATGACAAGTGTCCTGGAACCTTGTGATGACACGGTTCACGGAGCATTGTGATGACAAGGACCATGGCGAATTGTGATGACATCTGTCATGGGGCATTGTGATGACAGTGGTCATCTAGAATTGTGATGAAAGGTATCATGGAGCACTGTGATGACAGGGGCCATGGAACATTGTGATGACAAAGGCCATGGAGCATTGTGATGACAAGTGTCATGGGGCATTTTGATGACATTGGCATGGAGCATTATGATGACAAGTGTTCTGGAGCATTGTGATGAAAAGGGCAGGGAACATTGTGATGACTGGGTTCATGGAGCATTGTGATGAAAGGGGCCATGGAGCATTGAGATGACAGGCCTCATGAGGCATGGTGATGACACTGGTCATGGAGCATTGTGATCAAAGAGATCATGGAGCAATATGATAACAGGGGCCATGGAGCATTGTGATGACAGGTGTATTTGAGCATTGTGATGAAAGTAGTCATGGATCATTGTGATGACATGTGTCCTGGAACACTGTGATGACACGGTTCATCGAGTATTGTGATGACAAGGGTCATAGCGAATTGTGATGACAGGTGTCATGGGGCATTGTGATGACATTGATCATCTAGGAATTGTGATGAAATGTATCATGGAGCACTGTGATGACTGGGGGCATGAAGCATTGTTATGAAAATTGTCCTGGATTATGTGATGACAGCAGTCATGGAGAATTGTGATGACAAGGATTATGCAGCATTGTGTTGACAGGGTATGGACTATTGTGATGACAATGGTCATGGAGCAATGTGATGAAAGTTTTCATGGAACATCGTGATGAAAAGTGCCTGGGAGCATTGTGACGATAAAGGCCATGGAGCATTGTGATGACAAGTGTCATGGAGCACTGTAATGAAAGGTTTCATTGTGCACTGTGATGACAAGGGGGATGGAGTATTGTGATGAAACTGGTCCTGGAGCATTGTGGTAACAGAAGCCGTGGAGCATTGTGATGACAGGCATCATGGAGCATTGTGAAGAAAGGGACAATGGGGAATTGTAATGACAATAGAGAAATGTGATGAAAATGGTCAGCGAGCATAGTGATTAAAGTGGTCATTGAGAATTGTGATGAAAAGCGACATAGAGCATTGTGATGACAAAGGTCATGGAGAACTGTGATGACCAGGGTTATGTAGCATTGTGATGACACGGTCATGGAACATTGTGATGACAAGAATTCTGGAGCATTGTGATGACACGGGCATGAAGCATGGTGATGACAACAGACCTGGAGCATTGTGATGACAAGGGCGTGGAGCATTGTGATTACAGGAGACATGGAGCATTGTGATGACATTGGCAGGGATCATTGTGATTACAGGGATCATGGAGCATTGTGATGACAAGTGTCATGCAATATTGTGCTGACACAGTTCATGGAGCATTTTGATGAGAGTGGCCTTGGAGCACATTGATGAGAGACGTCATGGGGCATTATGGTGACAGTGGTCAAGGAGCATTTTGATGAAAGTGTTCATGGAGCAACGTGATTATCAGGACAATGGAGCATTGTGAATACAAAGGCCATGGAGCATTGAGATAACAGAGTTCATGGAGCATTGTGATGAAAATGGTCATGGATCACTGTGAAACAAGTGTCCTGGAACCTATTGATGACATGGTTCATACAGCATTGAGATGACAAGGGCCAAGGCGAATTGTGATGAAATGTATCATGGGGCATTGTGGTGACATTGGTCATCTTGCATTGTGATGTCAGTGGTCATGTAGAATTTTGATTAAAGGTATCATGGGGCACTGTGATGACAAAGGCCAAGGAAGATTTTGATGACAAGTGTCATTGAGCAAAGGGTTGACACGGGAATGGAGTATTATGATGACAAGAGCTCTGGAGCATTTTGATGAAAAAGGCATGGAGCATTGTGAAGACAGTGCCCATGGAGCATTGTGATGAAAAGTGCAGGGAACATTGTGATGTCTAGGTTCATGGAGCATTGTGATGAAAGTGGCCATTGAGCATTGAGATGACAGGCGTCATGAAGCATGGTGAAGACAGTGGTCATGGAGCATTGTGATAAAGGAGATCATGGAGCAATATGACATCACGGGCCATGGAGCATTGTGATGACAAGGGTCATGGGGCATTGTGCTGAAAGTGGTCATGGAGCATTGCGATGAAAAGCGCTATGGAGCATTGTGATGACAAGGGCCATGGAACATTGTAAAAACAGGTATCATTGGGCATTGTGATGAAAGGGGCATGGAGCATTTTTATGTAAGTTGCCATGGAGAGTTGTGATGAAAGGGATCATGTGGATTTGTAATGACAAGGGCCATGGAGCATTGTGATGAAACAAATCTTGGAGTATCTTGATGAAAGTTGTCATGGAGCATTGCGATGAAAAGCACCAAGGAACATTGTGATGACAAGAACCATCGAGCATTGTGATGACAAGTGTCATGGAGCATTGTGATGACAGGTGTCATGGAGCATCGTGATGACAAATGCCATGGAGAATTGTGATGAGAGGTGGCATTGGGCAATGTGACGAAAGGGATCATGGAGTAATGTGATTACAGGGGCCATGGAGCATTGTGATAACAAGTGACATGGAGAATAGTGATGACAGGCGTCATAGAGCATTGTGATGACAAGTGACATTTAGCATTTTGATGACATGGGTCATCAGGCATTGTGTTGACAGGGGTCATGGAGTATTGTGAAGACAAAGGCAATAGAGCATTGTGATGACAGGGGTCATGGAGCACTGTGATGACATGGGCCATGGAGCATTGTGAAGACAAGATTCATGGAGTATTGTGATGACACGGGCATGAAGCATGGTGATGACCACAGACCTGGAGCATTGTGATGACATTGGCAGGGATCATTGTGATTACAGGGATCATGGAGCATTGTGATGACAAGTGTCATGCAATATTGTGCTGACACAGTTCAGGGAGCATTTTGATGAGAGTGGCCTTGGAGCGCAGTAATGAGAGACGTCATGGGGCATTATGGTGGCAGTGGTCAAGGAGCATTGTGATGAAAGTGTTCATGGAGCAACGCTATTATCGGGACAATGGAGCATTGTGAATACAAAGGCCATGGAGCATTGAGATGACAGGGTTCATGGAGCATTGTGATGAAAGTGATCATAGTTCATTGTGATGACAAGTGTCCTGGAACCTTGTGATGACACGGTTCACGGAGCATTGTGATGACAAGGACCATGGCGAATTGTGATGACATCTGTCATGGGGCATTGTGATGACAGTGGTCATCTAGAATTGTGATGAAAGGTATCATGGAGCACTGTGATGACAGGGGCCATGGAACATTGTGATGACAAAGGCCATGGAGCATTGTGATGACAAGTGTCATGGGGCATTTTGATGACATTGGCATGGAGCATTATGATGACAAGTGTTCTGGAGCATTGTGATGAAAAGGGCAGGGAACATTGTGATGACTGGGTTCATGGAGCATTGTGATGAAAGGGGCCATGGAGCATTGAGATGACAGGCCTCATGAGGCATGGTGATGACACTGGTCATGGAGCATTGTGATCAAAGAGATCATGGAGCAATATGATAACAGGGGCCATGGAGCATTGTGATGACAGGTGTATTTGAGCATTGTGATGAAAGTAGTCATGGATCATTGTGATGACATGTGTCCTGGAACACTGTGATGACACGGTTCATCGAGTATTGTGATGACAAGGGTCATAGCGAATTGTGATGACAGGTGTCATGGGGCATTGTGATGACATTGATCATCTAGGAATTGTGATGAAATGTATCATGGAGCACTGTGATGACTGGGGGCATGAAGCATTGTTATGAAAATTGTCCTGGATTATGTGATGACAGCAGTCATGGAGAATTGTGATGACAAGGATTATGCAGCATTGTGTTGACAGGGTATGGACTATTGTGATGACAATGGTCATGGAGCAATGTGATGAAAGTTTTCATGGAACATCGTGATGAAAAGTGCCTGGGAGCATTGTGACGATAAAGGCCATGGAGCATTGTGATGACAAGTGTCATGGAGCATTGTAATGAAAGGTTTCATTGTGCACTGTGATGACAAGGGGGATGGAGTATTGTGATGAAACTGGTCCTGGAGCATTGTGGTAACAGAAGCCGTGGAGCATTGTGATGACAGGCATCATGGAGCATTGTGAAGAAAGTGACAATGGGGAATTGTAATGACAATAGAGAAATGTGATGAAAATGGTCAGCGAGCATAGTGATTAAAGTGGTCATTGAGAATTGTGATGAAAAGCGACATAGAGCATTGTGATGACAAAGGTCATGGAGAACTGTGATGACCAGGGTTATGTAGCATTGTGATGACACGGTCATGGAACATTGTGATGACAAGAATTCTGGAGCATTGTGATGACACGGGCATGAAGCATGGTGATGACAACAGACCTGGAGCATTGTGATGACAAGGGCGTGGAGCATTGTGATTACAGGAGACATGGAGCATTGTGATGACATTGGCAGGGATCATTGTGATTACAGGGATCATGGAGCATTGTGATGACAAGTGTCATGCAATATTGTGCTGACACAGTTCATGGAGCATTTTGATGAGAGTGGCCTTGGAGCACATTGATGAGAGACGTCATGGGGCATTATGGTGACAGTGGTCAAGGAGCATTTTGATGAAAGTGTTCATGGAGCAACGTGATTATCAGGACAATGGAGCATTGTGAATACAAAGGCCATGGAGCATTGAGATAACAGAGTTCATGGAGCATTGTGATGAAAATGGTCATGGATCACTGTGAAACAAGTGTCCTGGAACCTATTGATGACATGGTTCATACAGCATTGAGATGACAAGGGCCAAGGCGAATTGTGATGAAATGTATCATGGGGCATTGTGGTGACATTGGTCATCTTGCATTGTGATGTCAGTGGTCATGTAGAATTTTGATTAAAGGTATCATGGGGCACTGTGATGACAAAGGCCAAGGAAGATTTTGATGACGTGTCATTGAGCAAAGGGTTGACACGGGAATGGAGTATTATGATGACAAGAGCTCTGGAGCATTTTGATGAAAAAGGCATGGAGCATTGTGAAGACAGTGCCCATGGAGCATTGTGATGAAAAGTGCAGGGAACATTGTGATGTCTAGGTTCATGGAGCATTGTGATGAAAGTGGCCATTGAGCATTGAGATGACAGGCGTCATGAAGCATGGTGAAGACAGTGGTCATGGAGCATTGTGATAAAGGAGATCATGGAGCAATATGATATCACGGGCCATGGAGCATTGTGATGACAAGGGTCATGGGGCATTGTGCTGAAAGTGGTCATGGAGCATTGTGATGAAAAGCGCTATGGAGCATTGTGATGACAAGGGCCATGGATCATTGTAAAAACAGGTATCATTGGGCATTGTGATGAAAGGGGCATGGAGCATTTTTATGTAAGTTGCCATGGAGAGTTGTGATGAAAGGGATCATGTGGATTTGTAATGACAAGGGCCATGGAGCATTGTGATGAAACAAATCTTGGAGTATCTTGATGAAAGTTGTCATGGAGCATTGCGATGAAAAGCGCCAAGGAACATTGTGATGACAAGAACCATCGAGCATTGTGATGACAAGTGTCATGGAGCATTGTGATGACAGGTGTCATGGAGCATCGTGATGACAAATGCCATGGAGAATTGTGATGAGAGGTGGCATTGGGCAATGTGACGAAAGGGATCATGGAGTACTGTGATTACAGGGGCCATGGAGCATTGTGATAACAAGTGACATGGAGAATAGTGATGACAGGCGTCATAGAGCATTGTGATGACAAGTGACATTTAGCATTTTGATGACATGGGTCATCAGGCATTGTGTTGACAGGGGTCATGGAGTATTGTGATGACAAAGGCAATAGAGCATTGTGATGACAGGGGTCATGGAGCACTGTGATGACATGGGCCATGGAGCATTGTGAAGACAAGATTCATGGAGTATTGTGATGACACGGGCATGAAGCATGGTGATGACCACAGACCTGGAGCATTGTGATGACATTGGCAGGGATCATTGTGATTACAGGGATCATGGAGCATTGTGATGACAAGTGTCATGCAATATTGTGCTGACACAGATCAGGGAGCATTTTGATGAGAGTGGCCTTGGAGCGCAGTAATGAGAGACGTCATGGGGCATTATGGTGGCAGTGGTCAAGGAGCATTGTGATGAAAGTGTTCATGGAGCAACGCTATTATCGGGACAATGGAGCATTGTGAATACAAAGTCCATGGAGCATTGAGATAACAGAGTTCATGGAGCATTGTGATGAAAGTGGTCATGGATCACTGTGATGACAAGTGTCCTGGAACCTAGTGATGACACGGTTCATACCGCATTGAGATGACAAGGGCCAAGGAGAATTGTGATGACACGTGTCATGGGGCATTGTGATGACATTGGTCATCTTGCATTGTGATGACAGTGGTCATGTAGAATTTTGATTAAAGTTATCATGGAGAACTGTGATGACAAAGGCCAAGGAAGATTTTGATGACAAGTGTCATTGAGCAATGGGATGACACGGGATTGGAGTATTATGATGACAAGTGTTCTGGAGCATTGTGATGACAAGGGCATGGAGCATTGTGATTACAGAGGCCATGGAGCATTGTGATGACAACGGCATGGAGTATTGTGATGACAGGGGTCATTGAGCATTGTGATTACAAAGACCATGAGGCATTGTGATGACAGGGGCCTTGGAGCATTGTGATGACAATGGTCATCGAGCATTGTGATGAGAGGGGTCATACAGCATTGTGATGAGAAAGACCATGGAGCATGGTGATGACAGATGCCATGGAACATTGTGATGACAAGGCCATGTACCATTTTGATTACAAGGGTCATGGAGCATTGTGATGACAAGGGCAGGGAACCTTGTGGTGACCGGGGTCATGGAGCATTTTGATGACAACTTTCATGGAACGTTGTGATAACAGGGGTCATGGAGCATTGTGTTGAAAGGGAACATGGAGCACTGTGATTACAGGGTCCATGGAACATTGTGAATACATAGGCCATGGAACAATGTGATGACAGGTGTCATGTAGCATTGTGATGACAGGGTCATGGAGCATTGTGATTACAGGTGTTAAGGGGCACTGTGATGACAGGGGGCATGGAGCATTGTGATGAAAAGTGTCATCGAACATTGTGTTGACAGGGATCATGGAGCTTTTTTGTAAGAGAGGCCTTGGATCTTAGTGATGGCAGGTGTCATGGGGCATTGTGATGACAGCGGTCTTGGAGCATTGTGATGAAAGGGGTCAAGGAGCACTGTGATTCCACGGACCATGGAGCATTGTGAATACAAAGGCTATGGAGCATTGAGATGACAGGGTTCATGGAGCATTGTGATGAAAGTGATCATAGTTCATTGTGATGACAAGTGTCTTGGAACCTTGTGATGACACGGTTCATGGAGCATTGTGATGACAAGGACCATGGCGAATTGTGATGACATCTGTCATGGGGCATTGTGATGACAGTGGTCATCTAGAATTGTGATGAAAGGTATCATGGAGCACTGTGATGACAGGGGCCATGGAACATTGTGATGACAAAGGCCATGGAGCATTGTGATGACAAGTGTCATGGGGCATTTTGATGACATTGGCATGGAGCATTATGATGACAAGTGTTCTGGAGCATTGTGATGAAAAGGGCAGGGAACATTGTGATGACTGGGTTCATGGAGCATTGTGATGAAAGGGGCCATGGAGCATTGAGATGACAGGCGTCATGAGGCATGGTGATGACACTGGTCATGGAGCATTGTGATCAAAGAGATCATGGAGCAATATGATAACAGGGGCCATGGAGCATTGTGATGACAGGTGTATTGGAGCATTTTGATGAAAGTAGTCATGGATCATTGTGATGACATGTGTCCTGGAACACTGTGATGACACGGTTCATCGAGTATTGTGATGACAAGGGACATAGCGAATTGTGATGACAGGTGTCATGGGGCATTGTGATGACATTGATCATCTAGGAATTGTGATGAAATGTATCATGGAGCACTGTGATGTCTGGGGGCATGAAGCATTGTTATGAAAATTGTCCTGGATTATGTGATGACAGCAGTCATGGAGAATTGTGATGACAAGGATTATGCAGCATTGTGTTGACAAGGGTATGGACTATTGTGATGACAATGGTCATGGAGCAATGTGATGAAAGTTTTCATGGAACATCGTGATGAAAAGTGCCTGGGAGAATTGTGACGATAAAGGCCATGGAGCATTGTGATGACAAGTGTCATGGAGCATTGTAATGAAAGGTTTCATTGTGCACTGTGATGACAAGGGGGATGGAGTATTGTGATGAAACTGGTCCTGGAGCATTGTGATAACAGAAGCCGTGGAGCATTGTGATGACAGGCATCGTGGAGCATTGTGAAGAAAGGGACAATGGGGAGTTGTAATGACAATAGAGAAATGTGATGAAAATGGTCAGCGAGCATAGTGATTAAAGTGGTCATTGAGAATTGTGATGAAAAGCGACATAGAGCATTGTGATGACAAAGGTCATGGAGAACTGTGATGACCAGGGTTATGTAGCATTGTGATGACACGGTCATGGAACATTGTGATGACAAGAATTCTGGAGCATTGTGATGACACGGGCATGAAGCATGGTGATGACAACAGACCTGGAGCATTGTGATGACAAGGGCGTGGAGCATTGTGATTACAGGAGACATGGAGCATTGTGATGACATTGGCAGGGATCATTGTGATTACAGGGATCATGGAGCATTGTGATGACAAGTGTCATGCAATATTGTGCTGACACAGTTCATGGAGCATTTTGATGAGAGTGGCCTTGGAGCACATTGATGAGAGACGTCATGGGGCATTATGGTGACAGTGGTCAAGGAGCATTTTGATGAAAGTGTTCATGGAGCAACGTGATTATCAGGACAATGGAGCATTGTGAATACAAAGGCCATGGAGCATTGAGATAACAGAGTTCATGGAGCATTGTGATGAAAATGGTCATGGATCACTGTGAAACAAGTGTCCTGGAACCTATTGATGACATGGTTCATACAGCATTGAGATGACAAGGGCCAAGGCGAATTGTGATGAAAGGTATCATGGGGCATTGTGGTGACATTGGTCATCTTGCATTGTGATGTCAGTGGTCATGTAGAATTTTGATTAAAGGTATCATGGGGCACTGTGATGACAAAGGCCAAGGAAGATTTTGATGACGTGTCATTGAGCAAAGGGTTGACACGGGAATGGAGTATTATGATGACAAGAGCTCTGGAGCATTTTGATGAAAAAGGCATGGAGCATTGTGAAGACAGTGCCCATGGAGCATTGTGATGAAAAGTGCAGGGAACATTGTGATGTCTAGGTTCATGGAGCATTGTGATAAAAGTGGCCATTGAGCATTGAGATGACAGGCGTCATGAAGCATGGTGAAGACAGTGGTCATGGATCATTGTGATGAAGGAGATCATGGAGCAATATGATATCACGGGCCATGGAGCATTGTGATGACAAGGGTCATGGGGCATTGTGCTGAAAGTGGTCATGGAGCATTGTGATGAAAAGCTCTATGGAGCATTGTGATGACAAGGGCCATGGATCATTGTAAAAACAGGTATCATTGGGCATTGTGATGAAAGGGGCATGGAGCATTTTTATGTAAGTTGCCATGGAGAGTTGTGATGAAAGGGATCATGTGGATTTGTAATGACAAGGGCCATGGAGCATTGTGATGAAACAAATCTTGGAGTATCTTGATGAAAGTTGTCATGGAGCATTACGATGAAAAGCACCAAGGAACATTGTGATGACAAGAACCATCGAGCATTGTGATGACAAGTGTCATGGAGCATTGTGATGACAGGTGTCATGGAGCATCGTGATGACAAATGCCATGGAGAATTGTGATGAGAGGTGGCATTGGGCAATGTGACGAAAGGGATCATGGAGTACTGTGATTACAGGGGCCATGGAGCATTGTGATAACAAGTGACATGGAGAATAGTGATGACAGGCGTCATAGAGCATTGTGATGACAAGTGACATTTAGCATTTTGATGACATGGGTCATCAGGCATTGTGTTGACAGGGGTCAGGGAGTATTGTGATGACAAAGGCAATAGAGCATTGTGATGACAGGGGTCATGGAGCACTGTGATGACATGGGCCATGGAGCATTGTGAAGACAAGATTCATGGAGTATTGTGATGACACGGGCATGAAGCATGGTGATGACCACAGACCTGGAGCATTGTGATGACATTGGCAGGGATCATTGTGATTACAGGGATCATGGAGCATTGTGATGACAAGTGTCATGCAATATTGTGCTGACACAGATCAGGGAGCATTTTGATGAGAGTGGCCTTGGAGCGCAGTAATGAGAGACGTCATGGGGCATTATGGTGGCAGTGGTCAAGGAGCATTGTGATGAAAGTGTTCATGGAGCAACGCTATTATCGGGACAATGGAGCATTGTGAATACAAAGGCCATGGAGCATTGAGATAACAGAGTTCATGGAGCATTGTGATGAAAGTGGTCATGGATCACTGTGATGACAAGTGTCCTGGAACCTAGTGATGACACGGTTCATACCGCATTGAGATGACAAGGGCCAAGGAGAATTGTGATGACACGTGTCATGGGGCATTGTGATGACATTGGTCATCTTGCATTGTGATGACAGTGGTCATGTAGAATTTTGATTAAAGTTATCATGGAGAACTGTGATGACAAAGGCCAAGGAAGATTTTGATGACAAGTGTCATTGAGCAATGGGATGACACGGGATTGGAGTATTATGATGACAAGTGTTCTGGAGCATTGTGATGACAAGGGCATGGAGCATTGTGATTACAGAGGCCATGGAGCATTGTGATGACAACGGCATGGAGTATTGTGATGACAGGGGTCATTGAGCATTGTGATTACAAAGACCATGAGGCATTGTGATGACAGGGGCCTTGGAGCATTGTGATGACAATGGTCATCGAGCATTGTGATGAGAGGGGTCATACAGCATTGTGATGAGAAAGACCATGGAGCATGGTGATGACAGATGCCATGGAACATTGTGATGACAAGGCCATGTACCATTTTGATTACAAGGGTCATGGAGCATTGTGATGACAAGGGCAGGGAACCTTGTGGTGACCGGGGTCATGGAGCATTTTGATGACAACTTTCATGGAACGTTGTGATAACAGGGGTCATGGAGCATTGTGTTGAAAGGGAACATGGAGCACTGTGATTACAGGGTCCATGGAACATTGTGAATACATAGGCCATGGAACAATGTGATGACAGGTGTCATGTAGCATTGTGATGACAGGGTCATGGAGCATTGTGATTACAGGTGTTAAGGGGCACTGTGATGACAGGGGGCATGGAGCATTGTGATGAAAAGTGTCATCGAACATTGTGTTGACAGGGATCATGGAGCTTTTTTGTAAGAGAGGCCTTGGATCTTAGTGATGGCAGGTGTCATGGGGCATTGTGATGACAGCGGTCTTGGAGCATTGTGATGAAAGGGGTCAAGGAGCACTGTGATTCCACGGACCATGGAGCATTGTGAATACAAAGGCTATGGAGCATTGAGATGACAGGGTTCATGGAGCATTGTGATGAAAGTGATCATAGTTCATTGTGATGACAAGTGTCTTGGAACCTTGTGATGACACGGTTCATGGAGCATTGTGATGACAAGGACCATGGCGAATTGTGATGACATCTGTCATGGGGCATTGTGATGACAGTGGTCATCTAGAATTGTGATGAAAGGTATCATGGAGCACTGTGATGACAGGGGCCATGGAACATTGTGATGACAAAGGCCATGGAGCATTGTGATGACAAGTGTCATGGGGCATTTTGATGACATTGGCATGGAGCATTATGATGACAAGTGTTCTGGAGCATTGTGATGAAAAGGGCAGGGAACATTGTGATGACTGGGTTCATGGAGCATTGTGATGAAAGGGGCCATGGAGCATTGAGATGACAGGCGTCATGAGGCATGGTGATGACACTGGTCATGGAGCATTGTGATCAAAGAGATCATGGAGCAATATGATAACAGGGGCCATGGAGCATTGTGATGACAGGTGTATTGGAGCATTGTGATGAAAGTAGTCATGGATCATTGTGATGACATGTGTCCTGGAACACTGTGATGACACGGTTCATCGAGTATTGTGATGACAAGGGACATAGCGAATTGTGATGACAGGTGTCATGGGGCATTGTGATGACATTGATCATCTAGGAATTGTGATGAAATGTATCATGGAGCACTGTGATGTCTGGGGGCATGAAGCATTGTTATGAAAATTGTCCTGGATTATGTGATGACAGCAGTCATGGAGAATTGTGATGACAAGGATTATGCAGCATTGTGTTGACAAGGGTATGGACTATTGTGATGACAATGGTCATGGAGCAATGTGATGAAAGTTTTCATGGAACATCGTGATGAAAAGTGCCTGGGAGAATTGTGACGATAAAGGCCATGGAGCATTGTGATGACAAGTGTCATGGAGCATTGTAATGAAAGGTTTCATTGTGCACTGTGATGACAAGGGGGATGGAGTATTGTGATGAAACTGGTCCTGGAGCATTGTGATAACAGAAGCCGTGGAGCATTGTGATGACAGGCATCGTGGAGCATTGTGAAGAAAGGGACAATGGGGAGTTGTAATGACAATAGAGAAATGTGATGAAAATGGTCAGCGAGCATAGTGATTAAAGTGGTCATTGAGAATTGTGATGAAAAGCGACATAGAGCATTGTGATGACAAAGGTCATGGAGAACTGTGATGACCAGGGTTATGTAGCATTGTGATGACACGGTCATGGAACATTGTGATGACAAGAATTCTGGAGCATTGTGATGACACGGGCATGAAGCATGGTGATGACAACAGACCTGGAGCATTGTGATGACAAGGGCGTGGAGCATTGTGATTACAGGAGACATGGAGCATTGTGATGACATTGGCAGGGATCATTGTGATTACAGGGATCATGGAGCATTGTGATGACAAGTGTCATGCAATATTGTGCTGACACAGTTCATGGAGCATTTTGATGAGAGTGGCCTTGGAGCACATTGATGAGAGACGTCATGGGGCATTATGGTGACAGTGGTCAAGGAGCATTTTGATGAAAGTGTTCATGGAGCAACGTGATTATCAGGACAATGGAGCATTGTGAATACAAAGGCCATGGAGCATTGAGATAACAGAGTTCATGGAGCATTGTGATGAAAATGGTCATGGATCACTGTGAAACAAGTGTCCTGGAACCTATTGATGACATGGTTCATACAGCATTGAGATGACAAGGGCCAAGGTGAATTGTGATGAAATGTATCATGGGGCATTGTGGTGACATTGGTCATCTTGCATTGTGATGTCAGTGGTCATGTAGAATTTTGATTAAAAGTATCATGGGGCACTGTGATGACAAAGGCCAAGGAAGATTTTGATGACGTGTCATTGAGCAAAGGGTTGACACGGGAATGGAGTATTATGATGACAAGAGCTCTGGAGCATTTTGATGAAAAAGGCATGGAGCATTGTGAAGACAGTGCCCATGGAGCATTGTGATGAAAAGTGCAGGGAACATTGTGATGTCTAGGTTCATGGAGCATTGTGATGAAAGTGGCCATTGAGCATTGAGATGACAGGCGTCATGAAGCATGGTGAAGACAGTGGTCATGGATCATTGTGATGAAGGAGATCATGGAGCAATATGATATCACGGGCCATGGAGCATTGTGATGACAAGGGTCATGGGGCATTGTGCTGAAAGTGGTCATGGAGCATTGTGATGAAAAGCTCTATGGAGCATTGTGATGACAAGGGCCATGGATCATTGTAAAAACAGGTATCATTGGGCATTGTGATGAAAGGGGCATGGAGCATTTTTATGTAAGTTGCCATGGAGAGTTGTGATGAAAGGGATCATGTGGATTTGTAATGACAAGGGCCATGGAGCATTGTGATGAAACAAATCTTGGAGTATCTTGATGAAAGTTGTCATGGAGCATTACGATGAAAAGCACCAAGGAACATTGTGATGACAAGAACCATCGAGCATTGTGATGACAAGTGTCATGGAGCATTGTGATGACAGGTGTCATGGAGCATCGTGATGACAAATGCCATGGAGAATTGTGATGAGAGGTGGCATTGGGCAATGTGACGAAAGGGATCATGGAGTACTGTGATTACAGGGGCCATGGAGCATTGTGATAACAAGTGACATGGAGAATAGTGATGACAGGCGTCATAGAGCATTGTGATGACAAGTGACATTTAGCATTTTGATGACATGGGTCATCAGGCATTGTGTTGACAGGGGTCATGGAGTATTGTGATGACAAAGGCAATAGAGCATTGTGATGACAGGGGTCATGGAGCACTGTGATGACATGGGCCATGGAGCATTGTGAAGACAAGATTCATGGAGTATTGTGATGACACGGGCATGAAGCATGGTGATGACCACAGACCTGGAGCATTGTGATGACATTGGCAGGGATCATTGTGATTACAGGGATCATGGAGCATTGTGATGACAAGTGTCATGCAATATTGTGCTGACACAGATCAGGGAGCATTTTGATGAGAGTGGCCTTGGAGCGCAGTAATGAGAGACGTCATGGGGCATTATGGTGGCAGTGGTCAAGGAGCATTGTGATGAAAGTGTTCATGGAGCAACGCTATTATCGGGACAATGGAGCATTGTGAATACAAAGGCCATGGAGCATTGAGATAACAGAGTTCATGGAGCATTGTGATGAAAGTGGTCATGGATCACTGTGATGACAAGTGTCCTGGAACCTAGTGATGACACGGTTCATACCGCATTGAGATGACAAGGGCCAAGGAGAATTGTGATGACACATGTCATGGGGCATTGTGATGACATTGGTCATCTTGCATTGTGATGACAGTGGTCATGTAGAATTTTGATTAAAGTTATCATGGAGAACTGTGATGACAAAGGCCAAGGAAGATTTTGATGACAAGTGTCATTGAGCAATGGGATGACACGGGATTGGAGTATTATGATGACAAGTGTTCTGGAGCATTGTGATGACAAGGGCATGGAGCATTGTGATTACAGAGGCCATGGAGCATTGTGATGACAACGGCATGGAGTATTGTGATGACAGGGGTCATTGAGCATTGTGATTACAAAGACCATGAGGCATTGTGATGACAGGGGCCTTGGAGCATTGTGATGACAATGGTCATCGAGCATTGTGATGAGAGGGGTCATACAGCATTGTGATGAGAAAGACCATGGAGCATGGTGATGACAGATGCCATGGAACATTGTGATGACAAGGCCATGTACCATTTTGATTACAAGGGTCATGGAGCATTGTGATGACAAGGGCAGGGAACCTTGTGGTGACCGGGGTCATGGAGCATTTTGATGACAACTTTCATGGAACGTTGTGATAACAGGGGTCATGGAGCATTGTGTTGAAAGGGAACATGGAGCACTGTGATTACAGGGTCCATGGAACATTGTGAATACATAGGCCATGGAACAATGTGATGACAGGTGTCATGTAGCATTGTGATGACAGGGTCATGGAGCATTGTGATTACAGGTGTTAAGGGGCACTGTGATGACAGGGGGCATGGAGCATTGTGATGAAAAGTGTCATCGAACATTGTGTTGACAGGGATCATGGAGCTTTTTTGTAAGAGAGGCCTTGGATCTTAGTGATGGCAGGTGTCATGGGGCATTGTGATGACAGCGGTCTTGGAGCATTGTGATGAAAGGGGTCAAGGAGCACTGTGATTCCACGGACCATGGAGCATTGTGAATACAAAGGCTATGGAGCATTGAGATGACAGGGTTCATGGAGCATTGTGATGAAAGTGATCATAGTTCATTGTGATGACAAGTGTCTTGGAACCTTGTGATGACACGGTTCATGGAGCATTGTGATGACAAGGACCATGGCGAATTGTGATGACATCTGTCATGGGGCATTGTGATGACAGTGGTCATCTAGAATTGTGATGAAAGGTATCATGGAGCACTGTGATGACAGGGGCCATGGAACATTGTGATGACAAAGGCCATGGAGCATTGTGATGACAAGTGTCATGGGGCATTTTGATGACATTGGCATGGAGCATTATGATGACAAGTGTTCTGGAGCATTGTGATGAAAAGGGCAGGGAACATTGTGATGACTGGGTTCATGGAGCATTGTGATGAAAGGGGCCATGGAGCATTGAGATGACAGGCGTCATGAGGCATGGTGATGACACTGGTCATGGAGCATTGTGATCAAAGAGATCATGGAGCAATATGATAACAGGGGCCATGGAGCATTGTGATGACAGGTGTATTGGAGCATTGTGATGAAAGTAGTCATGGATCATTGTGATGACATGTGTCCTGGAACACTGTGATGACACGGTTCATCGAGTATTGTGATGACAAGGGACATAGCGAATTGTGATGACAGGTGTCATGGGGCATTGTGATGACATTGATCATCTAGGAATTGTGATGAAATGTATCATGGAGCACTGTGATGTCTGGGGGCATGAAGCATTGTTATGAAAATTGTCCTGGATTATGTGATGACAGCAGTCATGGAGAATTGTGATGACAAGGATTATGCAGCATTGTGTTGACAAGGGTATGGACTATTGTGATGACAATGGTCATGGAGCAATGTGATGAAAGTTTTCATGGAACATCGTGATGAAAAGTGCCTGGGAGAATTGTGACGATAAAGGCCATGGAGCATTGTGATGACAAGTGTCATGGAGCATTGTAATGAAAGGTTTCATTGTGCACTGTGATGACAAGGGGGATGGAGTATTGTGATGAAACTGGTCCTGGAGCATTGTGATAACAGAAGCCGTGGAGCATTGTGATGACAGGCATCGTGGAGCATTGTGAAGAAAGGGACAATGGGGAGTTGTAATGACAATAGAGAAATGTGATGAAAATGGTCAGCGAGCATAGTGATTAAAGTGGTCATTGAGAATTGTGATGAAAAGCGACATAGAGCATTGTGATGACAAAGGTCATGGAGAACTGTGATGACCAGGGTTATGTAGCATTGTGATGACACGGTCATGGAACATTGTGATGACAAGAATTCTGGAGCATTGTGATGACACGGGCATGAAGCATGGTGATGACAACAGACCTGGAGCATTGTGATGACAAGGGCGTGGAGCATTGTGATTACAGGAGACATGGAGCATTGTGATGACATTGGCAGGGATCATTGTGATTACAGGGATCATGGAGCATTGTGATGACAAGTGTCATGCAATATTGTGCTGACACAGTTCATGGAGCATTTTGATGAGAGTGGCCTTGGAGCACATTGATGAGAGACGTCATGGGGCATTATGGTGACAGTGGTCAAGGAGCATTTTGATGAAAGTGTTCATGGAGCAACGTGATTATCAGGACAATGGAGCATTGTGAATACAAAGGCCATGGAGCATTGAGATAACAGAGTTCATGGAGCATTGTGATGAAAATGGTCATGGATCACTGTGAAACAAGTGTCCTGGAACCTATTGATGACATGGTTCATACAGCATTGAGATGACAAGGGCCAAGGCGAATTGTGATGAAATGTATCATGGGGCATTGTGGTGACATTGGTCATCTTGCATTGTGATGTCAGTGGTCATGTAGAATTTTGATTAAAGGTATCATGGGGCACTGTGATGACAAAGGCCAAGGAAGATTTTGATGACGTGTCATTGAGCAAAGGGTTGACACGGGAATGGAGTATTATGATGACAAGAGCTCTGGAGCATTTTGTTGAAAAAGGCATGGAGCATTGTGAAGACAGTGCCCATGGAGCATTGTGATGAAAAGTGCAGGGAACATTGTGATGTCTAGGTTCATGGAGCATTGTGATGAAAGTGGCCATTGAGCATTGAGATGACAGGCGTCATGAAGCATGGTGAAGACAGTGGTCATGGATCATTGTGATGAAGGAGATCATGGAGCAATATGATATCACGGGCCATGGAGCATTGTGATGACAAGGGTCATGGGGCATTGTGCTGAAAGTGGTCATGGAGCATTGTGATGAAAAGCTCTATGGAGCATTGTGATGACAAGGGCCATGGATCATTGTAAAAACAGGTATCATTGGGCATTGTGATGAAAGGGGCATGGAGCATTTTTATGTAAGTTGCCATGGAGAGTTGTGATGAAAGGGATCATGTGGATTTGTAATGACAAGGGCCATGGAGCATTGTGATGAAACAAATCTTGGAGTATCTTGATGAAAGTTGTCATGGAGCATTACGATGAAAAGCACCAAGGAACATTGTGATGACAAGAACCATCGAGCATTGTGATGACAAGTGTCATGGAGCATTGTGATGACAGGTGTCATGGAGCATCGTGATGACAAATGCCATGGAGAATTGTGATGAGAGGTGGCATTGGGCAATGTGACGAAAGGGATCATGGAGTACTGTGATTACAGGGGCCATGGAGCATTGTGATAACAAGTGACATGGAGAATAGTGATGACAGGCGTCATAGAGCATTGTGATGACAAGTGACATTTAGCATTTTGATGACATGGGTCATCAGGCATTGTGTTGACAGGGGTCATGGAGTATTGTGATGACAAAGGCAATAGAGCATTGTGATGACAGGGGTCATGGAGCACTGTGATGACATGGGCCATGGAGCATTGTGAAGACAAGATTCATGGAGTATTGTGATGACACGGGCATGAAGCATGGTGATGACCACAGACCTGGAGCATTGTGATGACATTGGCAGGGATCATTGTGATTACAGGGATCATGGAGCATTGTGATGACAAGTGTCATGCAATATTGTGCTGACACAGATCAGGGAGCATTTTGATGAGAGTGGCCTTGGAGCGCAGTAATGAGAGACGTCATGGGGCATTATGGTGGCAGTGGTCAAGGAGCATTGTGATGAAAGTGTTCATGGAGCAACGCTATTATCGGGACAATGGAGCATTGTGAATACAAAGGCCATGGAGCATTGAGATAACAGAGTTCATGGAGCATTGTGATGAAAGTGGTCATGGATCACTGTGATGACAAGTGTCCTGGAACCTAGTGATGACACGGTTCATACCGCATTGAGATGACAAGGGCCAAGGAGAATTGTGATGACACGTGTCATGGGGCATTGTGATGACATTGGTCATCTTGCATTGTGATGACAGTGGTCATGTAGAATTTTGATTAAAGTTATCATGGAGAACTGTGATGACAAAGGCCAAGGAAGATTTTGATGACAAGTGTCATTGAGCAATGGGATGACACGGGATTGGAGTATTATGATGACAAGTGTTCTGGAGCATTGTGATGACAAGGGCATGGAGCATTGTGATTACAGAGGCCATGGAGCATTGTGATGACAACGGCATGGAGTATTGTGATGACAGGGGTCATTGAGCATTGTGATTACAAAGACCATGAGGCATTGTGATGACAGGGGCCTTGGAGCATTGTGATGACAATGGTCATCGAGCATTGTGATGAGAGGGGTCATACAGCATTGTGATGAGAAAGACCATGGAGCATGGTGATGACAGATGCCATGGAACATTGTGATGACAAGGCCATGTACCATTTTGATTACAAGGGTCATGGAGCATTGTGATGACAAGGGCAGGGAACCTTGTGGTGACCGGGGTCATGGAGCATTTTGATGACAACTTTCATGGAACGTTGTGATAACAGGGGTCATGGAGCATTGTGTTGAAAGGGAACATGGAGCACTGTGATTACAGGGTCCATGGAACATTGTGAATACATAGGCCATGGAACAATGTGATGACAGGTGTCATGTAGCATTGTGATGACAGGGTCATGGAGCATTGTGATTACAGGTGTTAAGGGGCACTGTGATGACAGGGGGCATGGAGCATTGTGATGAAAAGTGTCATCGAACATTGTGTTGACAGGGATCATGGAGCTTTTTTGTAAGAGAGGCCTTGGATCTTAGTGATGGCAGGTGTCATGGGGCATTGTGATGACAGCGGTCTTGGAGCATTGTGATGAAAGGGGTCAAGGAGCACTGTGATTCCACGGACCATGGAGCATTGTGAATACAAAGGCTATGGAGCATTGAGATGACAGGGTTCATGGAGCATTGTGATGAAAGTGATCATAGTTCATTGTGATGACAAGTGTCTTGGAACCTTGTGATGACACGGTTCATGGAGCATTGTGATGACAAGGACCATGGCGAATTGTGATGACATCTGTCATGGGGCATTGTGATGACAGTGGTCATCTAGAATTGTGATGAAAGGTATCATGGAGCACTGTGATGACAGGGGCCATGGAACATTGTGATGACAAAGGCCATGGAGCATTGTGATGACAAGTGTCATGGGGCATTTTGATGACATTGGCATGGAGCATTATGATGACAAGTGTTCTGGAGCATTGTGATGAAAAGGGCAGGGAACATTGTGATGACTGGGTTCATGGAGCATTGTGATGAAAGGGGCCATGGAGCATTGAGATGACAGGCGTCATGAGGCATGGTGATGACACTGGTCATGGAGCATTGTGATCAAAGAGATCATGGAGCAATATGATAACAGGGGCCATGGAGCATTGTGATGACAGGTGTATTGGAGCATTGTGATGAAAGTAGTCATGGATCATTGTGATGACATGTGTCCTGGAACACTGTGATGACACGGTTCATCGAGTATTGTGATGACAAGGGACATAGCGAATTGTGATGACAGGTGTCATGGGGCATTGTGATGACATTGATCATCTAGGAATTGTGATGAAATGTATCATGGAGCACTGTGATGTCTGGGGGCATGAAGCATTGTTATGAAAATTGTCCTGGATTATGTGATGACAGCAGTCATGGAGAATTGTGATGACAAGGATTATGCAGCATTGTGTTGACAAGGGTATGGACTATTGTGATGACAATGGTCATGGAGCAATGTGATGAAAGTTTTCATGGAACATCGTGATGAAAAGTGCCTGGGAGAATTGTGACGATAAAGGCCATGGAGCATTGTGATGACAAGTGTCATGGAGCATTGTAATGAAAGGTTTCATTGTGCACTGTGATGACAAGGGGGATGGAGTATTGTGATGAAACTGGTCCTGGAGCATTGTGATAACAGAAGCCGTGGAGCATTGTGATGACAGGCATCGTGGAGCATTGTGAAGAAAGGGACAATGGGGAGTTGTAATGACAATAGAGAAATGTGATGAAAATGGTCAGCGAGCATAGTGATTAAAGTGGTCATTGAGAATTGTGATGAAAAGCGACATAGAGCATTGTGATGACAAAGGTCATGGAGAACTGTGATGACCAGGGTTATGTAGCATTGTGATGACACGGTCATGGAACATTGTGATGACAAGAATTCTGGAGCATTGTGATGACACGGGCATGAAGCATGGTGATGACAACAGACCTGGAGCATTGTGATGACAAGGGCGTGGAGCATTGTGATTACAGGAGACATGGAGCATTGTGATGACATTGGCAGGGATCATTGTGATTACAGGGATCATGGAGCATTGTGATGACAAGTGTCATGCAATATTGTGCTGACACAGTTCATGGAGCATTTTGATGAGAGTGGCCTTGGAGCACATTGATGAGAGACGTCATGGGGCATTATGGTGACAGTGGTCAAGGAGCATTTTGATGAAAGTGTTCATGGAGCAACGTGATTATCAGGACAATGGAGCATTGTGAATACAAAGGCCATGGAGCATTGAGATAACAGAGTTCATGGAGCATTGTGATGAAAATGGTCATGGATCACTGTGAAACAAGTGTCCTGGAACCTATTGATGACATGGTTCATACAGCATTGAGATGACAAGGGCCAAGGCGAATTGTGATGAAATGTATCATGGGGCATTGTGGTGACATTGGTCATCTTGCATTGTGATGTCAGTGGTCATGTAGAATTTTGATTAAAGGTATCATGGGGCACTGTGATGACAAAGGCCAAGGAAGATTTTGATGACGTGTCATTGAGCAAAGGGTTGACACGGGAATGGAGTATTATGATGACAAGAGCTCTGGAGCATTTTGATGAAAAAGGCATGGAGCATTGTGAAGACAGTGCCCATGGAGCATTGTGATGAAAAGTGCAGGGAACATTGTGATGTCTAGGTTCATGGAGCATTGTGATGAAAGTGGCCATTGAGCATTGAGATGACAGGCGTCATGAAGCATGGTGAAGACAGTGGTCATGGATCATTGTGATGAAGGAGATCATGGAGCAATATGATATCACGGGCCATGGAGCATTGTGATGACAAGGGTCATGGGGCATTGTGCTGAAAGTGGTCATGGAGCATTGTGATGAAAAGCTCTATGGAGCATTGTGATGACAAGGGCCATGGATCATTGTAAAAACAGGTATCATTGGGCATTGTGATGAAAGGGGCATGGAGCATTTTTATGTAAGTTGCCATGGAGAGTTGTGATGAAAGGGATCATGTGGATTTGTAATGACAAGGGCCATGGAGCATTGTGATGAAACAAATCTTGGAGTATCTTGATGAAAGTTGTCATGGAGCATTACGATGAAAAGCACCAAGGAACATTGTGATGACAAGAACCATCGAGCATTGTGATGACAAGTGTCATGGAGCATTGTGATGACAGGTGTCATGGAGCATCGTGATGACAAATGCCATGGAGAATTGTGATGAGAGGTGGCATTGGGCAATGTGACGAAAGGGATCATGGAGTACTGTGATTACAGGGGCCATGGAGCATTGTGATAACAAGTGACATGGAGAATAGTGATGACAGGCGTCATAGAGCATTGTGATGACAAGTGACATTTAGCATTTTGATGACATGGGTCATCAGGCATTGTGTTGACAGGGGTCATGGAGTATTGTGATGACAAAGGCAATAGAGCATTGTGATGACAGGGGTCATGGAGCACTGTGATGACATGGGCCATGGAGCATTGTGAAGACAAGATTCATGGAGTATTGTGATGACACGGGCATGAAGCATGGTGATGACCACAGACCTGGAGCATTGTGATGACATTGGCAGGGATCATTGTGATTACAGGGATCATGGAGCATTGTGATGACAAGTGTCATGCAATATTGTGCTGACACAGATCAGGGAGCATTTTGATGAGAGTGGCCTTGGAGCGCAGTAATGAGAGACGTCATGGGGCATTATGGTGGCAGTGGTCAAGGAGCATTGTGATGAAAGTGTTCATGGAGCAACGCTATTATCGGGACAATGGAGCATTGTGAATACAAAGGCCATGGAGCATTGAGATAACAGAGTTCATGGAGCATTGTGATGAAAGTGGTCATGGATCACTGTGATGACAAGTGTCCTGGAACCTAGTGATGACACGGTTCATACCGCATTGAGATGACAAGGGCCAAGGAGAATTGTGATGACACATGTCATGGGGCATTGTGATGACATTGGTCATCTTGCATTGTGATGACAGTGGTCATGTAGAATTTTGATTAAAGTTATCATGGAGAACTGTGATGACAAAGGCCAAGGAAGATTTTGATGACAAGTGTCATTGAGCAATGGGATGACACGGGATTGGAGTATTATGATGACAAGTGTTCTGGAGCATTGTGATGACAAGGGCATGGAGCATTGTGATTACAGAGGCCATGGAGCATTGTGATGACAACGGCATGGAGTATTGTGATGACAGGGGTCATTGAGCATTGTGATTACAAAGACCATGAGGCATTGTGATGACAGGGGCCTTGGAGCATTGTGATGACAATGGTCATCGAGCATTGTGATGAGAGGGGTCATACAGCATTGTGATGAGAAAGACCATGGAGCATGGTGATGACAGATGCCATGGAACATTGTGATGACAAGGCCATGTACCATTTTGATTACAAGGGTCATGGAGCATTGTGATGACAAGGGCAGGGAACCTTGTGGTGACCGGGGTCATGGAGCATTTTGATGACAACTTTCATGGAACGTTGTGATAACAGGGGTCATGGAGCATTGTGTTGAAAGGGAACATGGAGCACTGTGATTACAGGGTCCATGGAACATTGTGAATACATAGGCCATGGAACAATGTGATGACAGGTGTCATGTAGCATTGTGATGACAGGGTCATGGAGCATTGTGATTACAGGTGTTAAGGGGCACTGTGATGACAGGGGGCATGGAGCATTGTGATGAAAAGTGTCATCGAACATTGTGTTGACAGGGATCATGGAGCTTTTTTGTAAGAGAGGCCTTGGATCTTAGTAATGGCAGGTGTCATGGGGCATTGTGATGACAGCGGTCTTGGAGCATTGTGATGAAAGGGGTCAAGGAGCACTGTGATTCCACGGACCATGGAGCATTGTGAATACAAAGGCTATGGAGCATTGAGATGACAGGGTTCATGGAGCATTGTGATGAAAGTGATCAGAGTTCATTGTGATGACAAGTGTCTTGGAACCTTGTGATGACACGGTTCATGGAGCATTGTGATGACAAGGACCATGGCGAATTGTGATGACATCTGTCATGGGGCATTGTGATGACAGTGGTCATCTAGAATTGTGATGAAAGGTATCATGGAGCACTGTGATGACAGGGGCCATGGAACATTGTGATGACAAAGGCCATGGAGCATTGTGATGACAAGTGTCATGGGGCATTTTGATGACATTGGCATGGAGCATTATGATGACAAGTGTTCTGGAGCATTGTGATGAAAAGGGCAGGGAACATTGTGATGACTGGGTTCATGGAGCATTGTGATGAAAGGGGCCATGGAGCATTGAGATGACAGGCGTCATGAGGCATGGTGATGACACTGGTCATGGAGCATTGTGATCAAAGAGATCATGGAGCAATATGATAACAGGGGCCATGGAGCATTGTGATGACAGGTGTATTGGAGCATTGTGATGAAAGTAGTCATGGATCATTGTGATGACATGTGTCCTGGAACACTGTGATGACACGGTTCATCGAGTATTGTGATGACAAGGGACATAGCGAATTGTGATGACAGGTGTCATGGGGCATTGTGATGACATTGATCATCTAGGAATTGTGATGAAATGTATCATGGAGCACTGTGATGTCTGGGGGCATGAAGCATTGTTATGAAAATTGTCCTGGATTATGTGATGACAGCAGTCATGGAGAATTGTGATGACAAGGATTATGCAGCATTGTGTTGACAAGGGTATGGACTATTGTGATGACAATGGTCATGGAGCAATGTGATGAAAGTTTTCATGGAACATCGTGATGAAAAGTGCCTGGGAGAATTGTGACGATAAAGGCCATGGAGCATTGTGATGACAAGTGTCATGGAGCATTGTAATGAAAGGTTTCATTGTGCACTGTGATGACAAGGGGGATGGAGTATTGTGATGAAACTGGTCCTGGAGCATTGTGATAACAGAAGCCGTGGAGCATTGTGATGACAGGCATCGTGGAGCATTGTGAAGAAAGGGACAATGGGGAGTTGTAATGACAATAGAGAAATGTGATGAAAATGGTCAGCGAGCATAGTGATTAAAGTGGTCATTGAGAATTGTGATGAAAAGCGACATAGAGCATTGTGATGACAAAGGTCATGGAGAACTGTGATGACCAGGGTTATGTAGCATTGTGATGACACGGTCATGGAACATTGTGATGACAAGAATTCTGGAGCATTGTGATGACACGGGCATGAAGCATGGTGATGACAACAGACCTGGAGCATTGTGATGACAAGGGCGTGGAGCATTGTGATTACAGGAGACATGGAGCATTGTGATGACATTGGCAGGGATCATTGTGATTACAGGGATCATGGAGCATTGTGATGACAAGTGTCATGCAATATTGTGCTGACACAGTTCATGGAGCATTTTGATGAGAGTGGCCTTGGAGCACATTGATGAGAGACGTCATGGGGCATTATGGTGACAGTGGTCAAGGAGCATTTTGATGAAAGTGTTCATGGAGCAACGTGATTATCAGGACAATGGAGCATTGTGAATACAAAGGCCATGGAGCATTGAGATAACAGAGTTCATGGAGCATTGTGATGAAAATGGTCATGGATCACTGTGAAACAAGTGTCCTGGAACCTATTGATGACATGGTTCATACAGCATTGAGATGACAAGGGCCAAGGCGAATTGTGATGAAATGTATCATGGGGCATTGTGGTGACATTGGTCATCTTGCATTGTGATGTCAGTGGTCATGTAGAATTTTGATTAAAGGTATCATGGGGCACTGTGATGACAAAGGCCAAGGAAGATTTTGATGACGTGTCATTGAGCAAAGGGTTGACACGGGAATGGAGTATTATGATGACAAGAGCTCTGGAGCATTTTGATGAAAAAGGCATGGAGCATTGTGAAGACAGTGCCCATGGAGCATTGTGATGAAAAGTGCAGGGAACATTGTGATGTCTAGGTTCATGGAGCATTGTGATGAAAGTGGCCATTGAGCATTGAGATGACAGGCGTCATGAAGCATGGTGAAGACAGTGGTCATGGATCATTGTGATGAAGGAGATCATGGAGCAATATGATATCACGGGCCATGGAGCATTGTGATGACAAGGGTCATGGGGCATTGTGCTGAAAGTGGTCATGGAGCATTGTGATGAAAAGCTCTATGGAGCATTGTGATGACAAGGGCCATGGATCATTGTAAAAACAGGTATCATTGGGCATTGTGATGAAAGGGGCATGGAGCATTTTTATGTAAGTTGCCATGGAGAGTTGTGATGAAAGGGATCATGTGGATTTGTAATGACAAGGGCCATGGAGCATTGTGATGAAACAAATCTTGGAGTATCTTGATGAAAGTTGTCATGGAGCATTACGATGAAAAGCACCAAGGAACATTGTGATGACAAGAACCATCGAGCATTGTGATGACAAGTGTCATGGAGCATTGTGATGACAGGTGTCATGGAGCATCGTGATGACAAATGCCATGGAGAATTGTGATGAGAGGTGGCATTGGGCAATGTGACGAAAGGGATCATGGAGTACTGTGATTACAGGGGCCATGGAGCATTGTGATAACAAGTGACATGGAGAATAGTGATGACAGGCGTCATAGAGCATTGTGATGACAAGTGACATTTAGCATTTTGATGACATGGGTCATCAGGCATTGTGTTGACAGGGGTCATGGAGTATTGTGATGACAAAGGCAATAGAGCATTGTGATGACAGGGGTCATGGAGCACTGTGATGACATGGGCCATGGAGCATTGTGAAGACAAGATTCATGGAGTATTGTGATGACACGGGCATGAAGCATGGTGATGACCACAGACCTGGAGCATTGTGATGACATTGGCAGGGATCATTGTGATTACAGGGATCATGGAGCATTGTGATGACAAGTGTCATGCAATATTGTGCTGACACAGATCAGGGAGCATTTTGATGAGAGTGGCCTTGGAGCGCAGTAATGAGAGACGTCATGGGGCATTATGGTGGCAGTGGTCAAGGAGCATTGTGATGAAAGTGTTCATGGAGCAACGCTATTATCGGGACAATGGAGCATTGTGAATACAAAGGCCATGGAGCATTGAGATAACAGAGTTCATGGAGCATTGTGATGAAAGTGGTCATGGATCACTGTGATGACAAGTGTCCTGGAACCTAGTGATGACACGGTTCATACCGCATTGAGATGACAAGGGCCAAGGAGAATTGTGATGACACGTGTCATGGGGCATTGTGATGACATTGGTCATCTTGCATTGTGATGACAGTGGTCATGTAGAATTTTGATTAAAGTTATCATGGAGAACTGTGATGACAAAGGCCAAGGAAGATTTTGATGACAAGTGTCATTGAGCAATGGGATGACACGGGATTGGAGTATTATGATGACAAGTGTTCTGGAGCATTGTGATGACAAGGGCATGGAGCATTGTGATTACAGAGGCCATGGAGCATTGTGATGACAACGGCATGGAGTATTGTGATGACAGGGGTCATTGAGCATTGTGATTACAAAGACCATGAGGCATTGTGATGACAGGGGCCTTGGAGCATTGTGATGACAATGGTCATCGAGCATTGTGATGAGAGGGGTCATACAGCATTGTGATGAGAAAGACCATGGAGCATGATGATGACAGATGCCATGGAACATTGTGATGACAAGGCCATGTACCATTTTGATTACAAGGGTCATGGAGCATTGTGATGACAAGGGCAGGGAACCTTGTGGTGACCGGGGTCATGGAGCATTTTGATGACAACTTTCATGGAACGTTGTGATAACAGGGGTCATGGAGCATTGTGTTGAAAGGGAACATGGAGCACTGTGATTACAGGGTCCATGGAACATTGTGAATACATAGGCCATGGAACAATGTGATGACAGGTGTCATGTAGCATTGTGATGACAGGGTCATGGAGCATTGTGATTACAGGTGTTAAGGGGCACTGTGATGACAGGGGGCATGGAGCATTGTGATGAAAAGTGTCATCGAACATTGTGTTGACAGGGATCATGGAGCTTTTTTGTAAGAGAGGCCTTGGATCTTAGTGATGGCAGGTGTCATGGGGCATTGTGATGACAGCGGTCTTGGAGCATTGTGATGAAAGGGGTCAAGGAGCACTGTGATTCCACGGACCATGGAGCATTGTGAATACAAAGGCTATGGAGCATTGAGATGACAGGGTTCATGGAGCATTGTGATGAAAGTGATCATAGTTCATTGTGATGACAAGTGTCTTGGAACCTTGTGATGACACGGTTCATGGAGCATTGTGATGACAAGGACCATGGCGAATTGTGATGACATCTGTCATGGGGCATTGTGATGACAGTGGTCATCTAGAATTGTGATGAAAGGTATCATGGAGCACTGTGATGACAGGGGCCATGGAACATTGTGATGACAAAGGCCATGGAGCATTGTGATGACAAGTGTCATGGGGCATTTTGATGACATTGGCATGGAGCATTATGATGACAAGTGTTCTGGAGCATTGTGATGAAAAGGGCAGGGAACATTGTGATGACTGGGTTCATGGAGCATTGTGATGAAAGGGGCCATGGAGCATTGAGATGACAGGCGTCATGAGGCATGGTGATGACACTGGTCATGGAGCATTGTGATCAAAGAGATCATGGAGCAATATGATAACAGGGGCCATGGAGCATTGTGATGACAGGTGTATTGGAGCATTGTGATGAAAGTAGTCATGGATCATTGTGATGACATGTGTCCTGGAACACTGTGATGACACGGTTCATCGAGTATTGTGATGACAAGGGACATAGCGAATTGTGATGACAGGTGTCATGGGGCATTGTGATGACATTGATCATCTAGGAATTGTGATGAAATGTATCATGGAGCACTGTGATGTCTGGGGGCATGAAGCATTGTTATGAAAATTGTCCTGGATTATGTGATGACAGCAGTCATGGAGAATTGTGATGACAAGGATTATGCAGCATTGTGTTGACAAGGGTATGGACTATTGTGATGACAATGGTCATGGAGCAATGTGATGAAAGTTTTCATGGAACATCGTGATGAAAAGTGCCTGGGAGAATTGTGACGATAAAGGCCATGGAGCATTGTGATGACAAGTGTCATGGAACATTGTAATGAAAGGTTTCATTGTGCACTGTGATGACAAGGGGGATGGAGTATTGTGATGAAACTGGTCCTGGAGCATTGTGATAACAGAAGCCGTGGAGCATTGTGATGACAGGCATCATGGAGCATTGTGAAGAAAGGGACAATGGGGAGTTGTAATGACAATAGAGAAATGTGATGAAAATGGTCAGCGAGCATAGTGATTAAAGTGGTCATTGAGAATTGTGATGAAAAGCGACATAGAGCATTGTGATGACAAAGGTCATGGAGAACTGTGATGACCAGGGTTATGTAGCATTGTGATGACACGGTCATGGAACATTGTGATGACAAGAATTCTGGAGCATTGTGATGACACGGGCATGAAGCATGGTGATGACAACAGACCTGGAGCATTGTGATGACAAGGGCGTGGAGCATTGTGATTACAGGAGACATGGAGCATTGTGATGACATTGGCAGGGATCATTGTGATTACAGGGATCATGGAGCATTGTGATGACAAGTGTCATGCAATATTGTGCTGACACAGTTCATGGAGCATTTTGATGAGAGTGGCCTTGGAGCACATTGATGAGAGACGTCATGGGGCATTATGGTGACAGTGGTCAAGGAGCATTTTGATGAAAGTGTTCATGGAGCAACGTGATTATCAGGACAATGGAGCATTGTGAATACAAAGGCCATGGAGCATTGAGATAACAGAGTTCATGGAGCATTGTGATGAAAATGGTCATGGATCACTGTGAAACAAGTGTCCTGGAACCTATTGATGACATGGTTCATACAGCATTGAGATGACAAGGGCCAAGGCGAATTGTGATGAAATGTATCATGGGGCATTGTGGTGACATTGGTCATCTTGCATTGTGATGTCAGTGGTCATGTAGAATTTTGATTAAAGGTATCATGGGGCACTGTGATGACAAAGGCCAAGGAAGATTTTGATGACGTGTCATTGAGCAAAGGGTTGACACGGGAATGGAGTATTATGATGACAAGAGCTCTGGAGCATTTTGTTGAAAAAGGCATGGAGCATTGTGAAGACAGTGCCCATGGAGCATTGTGATGAAAAGTGCAGGGAACATTGTGATGTCTAGGTTCATGGAGCATTGTGATGAAAGTGGCCATTGAGCATTGAGATGACAGGCGTCATGAAGCATGGTGAAGACAGTGGTCATGGATCATTGTGATGAAGGAGATCATGGAGCAATATGATATCACGGGCCATGGAGCATTGTGATGACAAGGGTCATGGGGCATTGTGCTGAAAGTGGTCATGGAGCATTGTGATGAAAAGCTCTATGGAGCATTGTGATGACAAGGGCCATGGATCATTGTAAAAACAGGTATCATTGGGCATTGTGATGAAAGGGGCATGGAGCATTTTTATGTAAGTTGCCATGGAGAGTTGTGATGAAAGGGATCATGTGGATTTGTAATGACAAGGGCCATGGAGCATTGTGATGAAACAAATCTTGGAGTATCTTGATGAAAGTTGTCATGGAGCATTACGATGAAAAGCACCAAGGAACATTGTGATGACAAGAACCATCGAGCATTGTGATGACAAGTGTCATGGAGCATTGTGATGACAGGTGTCATGGAGCATCGTGATGACAAATGCCATGGAGAATTGTGATGAGAGGTGGCATTGGGCAATGTGACGAAAGGGATCATGGAGTACTGTGATTACAGGGGCCATGGAGCATTGTGATAACAAGTGACATGGAGAATAGTGATGACAGGCGTCATAGAGCATTGTGATGACAAGTGACATTTAGCATTTTGATGACATGGGTCATCAGGCATTGTGTTGACAGGGGTCATGGAGTATTGTGATGACAAAGGCAATAGAGCATTGTGATGACAGGGGTCATGGAGCACTGTGATGACATGGGCCATGGAGCATTGTGAAGACAAGATTCATGGAGTATTGTGATGACACGGGCATGAAGCATGGTGATGACCACAGACCTGGAGCATTGTGATGACATTGGCAGGGATCATTGTGATTACAGGGATCATGGAGCATTGTGATGACAAGTGTCATGCAATATTGTGCTGACACAGATCAGGGAGCATTTTGATGAGAGTGGCCTTGGAGCGCAGTAATGAGAGACGTCATGGGGCATTATGGTGGCAGTGGTCAAGGAGCATTGTGATGAAAGTGTTCATGGAGCAACGCTATTATCGGGACAATGGAGCATTGTGAATACAAAGGCCATGGAGCATTGAGATAACAGAGTTCATGGAGCATTGTGATGAAAGTGGTCATGGATCACTGTGATGACAAGTGTCCTGGAACCTAGTGATGACACGGTTCATACCGCATTGAGATGACAAGGGCCAAGGAGAATTGTGATGACACGTGTCATGGGGCATTGTGATGACATTGGTCATCTTGCATTGTGATGACAGTGGTCATGTAGAATTTTGATTAAAGTTATCATGGAGAACTGTGATGACAAAGGCCAAGGAAGATTTTGATGACAAGTGTCATTGAGCAATGGGATGACACGGGATTGGAGTATTATGATGACAAGTGTTCTGGAGCATTGTGATGACAAGGGCATGGAGCATTGTGATTACAGAGGCCATGGAGCATTGTGATGACAACGGCATGGAGTATTGTGATGACAGGGGTCATTGAGCATTGTGATTACAAAGACCATGAGGCATTGTGATGACAGGGGCCTTGGAGCATTGTGATGACAATGGTCATCGAGCATTGTGATGAGAGGGGTCATACAGCATTGTGATGAGAAAGACCATGGAGCATGGTGATGACAGATGCCATGGAACATTGTGATGACAAGGCCATGTACCATTTTGATTACAAGGGTCATGGAGCATTGTGATGACAAGGGCAGGGAACCTTGTGGTGACCGGGGTCATGGAGCATTTTGATGACAACTTTCATGGAACGTTGTGATAACAGGGGTCATGGAGCATTGTGTTGAAAGGGAACATGGAGCACTGTGATTACAGGGTCCATGGAACATTGTGAATACATAGGCCATGGAACAATGTGATGACAGGTGTCATGTAGCATTGTGATGACAGGGTCATGGAGCATTGTGATTACAGGTGTTAAGGGGCACTGTGATGACAGGGGGCATGGAGCATTGTGATGAAAAGTGTCATCGAACATTGTGTTGACAGGGATCATGGAGCTTTTTTGTAAGAGAGGCCTTGGATCTTAGTGATGGCAGGTGTCATGGGGCATTGTGATGACAGCGGTCTTGGAGCATTGTGATGAAAGGGGTCAAGGAGCACTGTGATTCCACGGACCATGGAGCATTGTGAATACAAAGGCTATGGAGCATTGAGATGACAGGGTTCATGGAGCATTGTGATGAAAGTGATCAGAGTTCATTGTGATGACAAGTGTCTTGGAACCTTGTGATGACACGGTTCATGGAGCATTGTGATGACAAGGACCATGGCGAATTGTGATGACATCTGTCATGGGGCATTGTGATGACAGTGGTCATCTAGAATTGTGATGAAAGGTATCATGGAGCACTGTGATGACAGGGGCCATGGAACATTGTGATGACAAAGGCCATGGAGCATTGTGATGACAAGTGTCATGGGGCATTTTGATGACATTGGCATGGAGCATTATGATGACAAGTGTTCTGGAGCATTGTGATGAAAAGGGCAGGGAACATTGTGATGACTGGGTTCATGGAGCATTGTGATGAAAGGGGCCATGGAGCATTGAGATGACAGGCGTCATGAGGCATGGTGATGACACTGGTCATGGAGCATTGTGATCAAAGAGATCATGGAGCAATATGATAACAGGGGCCATGGAGCATTGTGATGACAGGTGTATTGGAGCATTGTGATGAAAGTAGTCATGGATCATTGTGATGACATGTGTCCTGGAACACTGTGATGACACGGTTCATCGAGTATTGTGATGACAAGGGACATAGCGAATTGTGATGACAGGTGTCATGGGGCATTGTGATGACATTGATCATCTAGGAATTGTGATGAAATGTATCATGGAGCACTGTGATGTCTGGGGGCATGAAGCATTGTTATGAAAATTGTCCTGGATTATGTGATGACAGCAGTCATGGAGAATTGTGATGACAAGGATTATGCAGCATTGTGTTGACAAGGGTATGGACTATTGTGATGACAATGGTCATGGAGCAATGTGATGAAAGTTTTCATGGAACATCGTGATGAAAAGTGCCTGGGAGAATTGTGACGATAAAGGCCATGGAGCATTGTGATGACAAGTGTCATGGAGCATTGTAATGAAAGGTTTCATTGTGCACTGTGATGACAAGGGGGATGGAGTATTGTGATGAAACTGGTCCTGGAGCATTGTGATAACAGAAGCCGTGGAGCATTGTGATGACAGGCATCATGGAGCATTGTGAAGAAAGGGACAATGGGGAGTTGTAATGACAATAGAGAAATGTGATGAAAATGGTCAGCGAGCATAGTGATTAAAGTGGTCATTGAGAATTGTGATGAAAAGCGACATAGAGCATTGTGATGACAAAGGTCATGGAGAACTGTGATGACCAGGGTTATGTAGCATTGTGATGACACGGTCATGGAACATTGTGATGACAAGAATTCTGGAGCATTGTGATGACACGGGCATGAAGCATGGTGATGACAACAGACCTGGAGCATTGTGATGACAAGGGCGTGGAGCATTGTGATTACAGGAGACATGGAGCATTGTGATGACATTGGCAGGGATCATTGTGATTACAGGGATCATGGAGCATTGTGATGACAAGTGTCATGCAATATTGTGCTGACACAGTTCATGGAGCATTTTGATGAGAGTGGCCTTGGAGCACATTGATGAAAGACGTCATGGGGCATTATGGTGACAGTGGTCAAGGAGCATTTTGATGAAAGTGTTCATGGAGCAACGTGATTATCAGGACAATGGAGCATTGTGAATACAAAGGCCATGGAGCATTGAGATAACAGAGTTCATGGAGCATTGTGATGAAAATGGTCATGGATCACTGTGAAACAAGTGTCCTGGAACCTATTGATGACATGGTTCATACAGCATTGAGATGACAAGGGCCAAGGCGAATTGTGATGAAATGTATCATGGGGCATTGTGGTGACATTGGTCATCTTGCATTGTGATGTCAGTGGTCATGTAGAATTTTGATTAAAGGTATCATGGGGCACTGTGATGACAAAGGCCAAGGAAGATTTTGATGACGTGTCATTGAGCAAAGGGTTGACACGGGAATGGAGTATTATGATGACAAGAGCTCTGGAGCATTTTGATGAAAAAGGCATGGAGCATTGTGAAGACAGTGCCCATGGAGCATTGTGATGAAAAGTGCAGGGAACATTGTGATGTCTAGGTTCATGGAGCATTGTGATGAAAGTGGCCATTGAGCATTGAGATGACAGGCGTCATGAAGCATGGTGAAGACAGTGGTCATGGATCATTGTGATGAAGGAGATCATGGAGCAATATGATATCACGGGCCATGGAGCATTGTGATGACAAGGGTCATGGGGCATTGTGCTGAAAGTGGTCATGGAGCATTGTGATGAAAAGCTCTATGGAGCATTGTGATGACAAGGGCCATGGATCATTGTAAAAACAGGTATCATTGGGCATTGTGATGAAAGGGGCATGGAGCATTTTTATGTAAGTTGCCATGGAGAGTTGTGATGAAAGGGATCATGTGGATTTGTAATGACAAGGGCCATGGAGCATTGTGATGAAACAAATCTTGGAGTATCTTGATGAAAGTTGTCATGGAGCATTACGATGAAAAGCACCAAGGAACATTGTGATGACAAGAACCATCGAGCATTGTGATGACAAGTGTCATGGAGCATTGTGATGACAGGTGTCATGGAGCATCGTGATGACAAATGCCATGGAGAATTGTGATGAGAGGTGGCATTGGGCAATGTGACGAAAGGGATCATGGAGTACTGTGATTACAGGGGCCATGGAGCATTGTGATAACAAGTGACATGGAGAATAGTGATGACAGGCGTCATAGAGCATTGTGATGACAAGTGACATTTAGCATTTTGATGACATGGGTCATCAGGCATTGTGTTGACAGGGGTCATGGAGTATTGTGATGACAAAGGCAATAGAGCATTGTGATGACAGGGGTCATGGAGCACTGTGATGACATGGGCCATGGAGCATTGTGAAGACAAGATTCATGGAGTATTGTGATGACACGGGCATGAAGCATGGTGATGACCACAGACCTGGAGCATTGTGATGACATTGGCAGGGATCATTGTGATTACAGGGATCATGGAGCATTGTGATGACAAGTGTCATGCAATATTGTGCTGACACAGATCAGGGAGCATTTTGATGAGAGTGGCCTTGGAGCGCAGTAATGAGAGACGTCATGGGGCATTATGGTGGCAGTGGTCAAGGAGCATTGTGATGAAAGTGTTCATGGAGCAACGCTATTATCGGGACAATGGAGCATTGTGAATACAAAGGCCATGGAGCATTGAGATAACAGAGTTCATGGAGCATTGTGATGAAAGTGGTCATGGATCACTGTGATGACAAGTGTCCTGGAACCTAGTGATGACACGGTTCATACCGCATTGAGATGACAAGGGCCAAGGAGAATTGTGATGACACGTGTCATGGGGCATTGTGATGACATTGGTCATCTTGCATTGTGATGACAGTGGTCATGTAGAATTTTGATTAAAGTTATCATGGAGAACTGTGATGACAAAGGCCAAGGAAGATTTTGATGACAAGTGTCATTGAGCAATGGGATGACACGGGATTGGAGTATTATGATGACAAGTGTTCTGGAGCATTGTGATGACAAGGGCATGGAGCATTGTGATTACAGAGGCCATGGAGCATTGTGATGACAACGGCATGGAGTATTGTGATGACAGGGGTCATTGAGCATTGTGATTACAAAGACCATGAGGCATTGTGATGACAGGGGCCTTGGAGCATTGTGATGACAATGGTCATCGAGCATTGTGATGAGAGGGGTCATACAGCATTGTGATGAGAAAGACCATGGAGCATGGTGATGACAGATGCCATGGAACATTGTGATGACAAGGCCATGTACCATTTTGATTACAAGGGTCATGGAGCATTGTGATGACAAGGGCAGGGAACCTTGTGGTGACCGGGGTCATGGAGCATTTTGATGACAACTTTCATGGAACGTTGTGATAACAGGGGTCATGGAGCATTGTGTTGAAAGGGAACATGGAGCACTGTGATTACAGGGTCCATGGAACATTGTGAATACATAGGCCATGGAACAATGTGATGACAGGTGTCATGTAGCATTGTGATGACAGGGTCATGGAGCATTGTGATTACAGGTGTTAAGGGGCACTGTGATGACAGGGGGCATGGAGCATTGTGATGAAAAGTGTCATCGAACATTGTGTTGACAGGGATCATGGAGCTTTTTTGTAAGAGAGGCCTTGGATCTTAGTGATGGCAGGTGTCATGGGGCATTGTGATGACAGCGGTCTTGGAGCATTGTGATGAAAGGGGTCAAGGAGCACTGTGATTCCACGGACCATGGAGCATTGTGAATACAAAGGCTATGGAGCATTGAGATGACAGGGTTCATGGAGCATTGTGATGAAAGTGATCATAGTTCATTGTGATGACAAGTGTCTTGGAACCTTGTGATGACACGGTTCATGGAGCATTGTGATGACAAGGACCATGGCGAATTGTGATGACATCTGTCATGGGGCATTGTGATGACAGTGGTCATCTAGAATTGTGATGAAAGGTATCATGGAGCACTGTGATGACAGGGGCCATGGAACATTGTGATGACAAAGGCCATGGAGCATTGTGATGACAAGTGTCATGGGGCATTTTGATGACATTGGCATGGAGCATTATGATGACAAGTGTTCTGGAGCATTGTGATGAAAAGGGCAGGGAACATTGTGATGACTGGGTTCATGGAGCATTGTGATGAAAGGGGCCATGGAGCATTGAGATGACAGGCGTCATGAGGCATGGTGATGACACTGGTCATGGAGCATTGTGATCAAAGAGATCATGGAGCAATATGATAACAGGGGCCATGGAGCATTGTGATGACAGGTGTATTGGAGCATTGTGATGAAAGTAGTCATGGATCATTGTGATGACATGTGTCCTGGAACACTGTGATGACACGGTTCATCGAGTATTGTGATGACAAGGGTCATAGCGAATTGTGATGACAGGTGTCATGGGGCATTGTGATGACATTGATCATCTAGGAATTATGATGAAATGTATCATGGAGCACTGTGATGTCTGGGGGCATGAAGCATTGTTATGAAAATTGTCCTGGATTATGTGATGACAGCAGTCATGGAGAATTGTGATGACAAGGATTATGCAGCATTGTGTTGACAAGGGTATGGACTATTGTGATGACAATGGTCATGGAGCAATGTGATGAAAGTTTTCATGGAACATCGTGATGAAAAGTGCCTGGGAGAATTGTGACGATAAAGGCCATGGAGCATTGTGATGACAAGTGTCATGGAGCATTGTAATGAAAGGTTTCATTGTGCACTGTGATGACAAGGGGGATGGAGTATTGTGATGAAACTGGTCCTGGAGCATTGTGATAACAGAAGCCGTGGAGCATTGTGATGACAGGCATCATGGAGCATTGTGAAGAAAGGACAATGGGGAGTTGTAATGACAATAGAGAAATGTGATGAAAATGGTCAGCGAGCATAGTGATTAAAGTGGTCATTGAGAATTGTGATGAAAAGCGACATAGAGCATTGTGATGACAAAGGTCATGGAGAACTGTGATGACCAGGGTTATGTAGCATTGTGATGACACGGTCATGGAACATTGTGATGACAAGAATTCTGGAGCATTGTGATGACACGGGCATGAAGCATGGTGATGACAACAGACCTGGAGCATTGTGATGACAAGGGCGTGGAGCATTGTGATTACAGGAGACATGGAGCATTGTGATGACATTGGCAGGGATCATTGTGATTACAGGGATCATGGAGCATTGTGATGACAAGTGTCATGCAATATTGTGCTGACACAGTTCATGGAGCATTTTGATGAGAGTGGCCTTGGAGCACATTGATGAGAGACGTCATGGGGCATTATGGTGACAGTGGTCAAGGAGCATTTTGATGAAAGTGTTCATGGAGCAACGTGATTATCAGGACAATGGAGCATTGTGAATACAAAGGCCATGGAGCATTGAGATAACAGAGTTCATGGAGCATTGTGATGAAAATGGTCATGGATCACTGTGAAACAAGTGTCCTGGAACCTATTGATGACATGGTTCATACAGCATTGAGATGACAAGGGCCAAGGCGAATTGTGATGAAATGTATCATGGGGCATTGTGGTGACATTGGTCATCTTGCATTGTGATGTCAGTGGTCATGTAGAATTTTGATTAAAGGTATCATGGGGCACTGTGATGACAAAGGCCAAGGAAGATTTTGATGACAAGTGTCATTGAGCAAAGGGTTGACACGGGAATGGAGTATTATGATGACAAGAGCTCTGGAGCATTTTGATGAAAAAGGCATGGAGCATTGTGAAGACAGTGCCCATGGAGCATTGTGATGAAAAGTGCAGGGAACATTGTGATGTCTAGGTTCATGGAGCATTGTGATGAAAGTGGCCATTGAGCATTGAGATGACAGGCGTCATGAAGCATGGTGAAGACAGTGGTCATGGATCATTGTGATGAAGGAGATCATGGAGCAATATGATATCACGGGCCATGGAGCATTGTGATGACAAGGGTCATGGGGCATTGTGCTGAAAGTGGTCATGGAGCATTGTGATGAAAAGCTCTATGGAGCATTGTGATGACAAGGGCCATGGATCATTGTAAAAACAGGTATCATTGGGCATTGTGATGAAAGGGGCATGGAGCATTTTTATGTAAGTTGCCATGGAGAGTTGTGATGAAAGGGATCATGTGGATTTGTAATGACAAGGGCCATGGAGCATTGTGATGAAACAAATCTTGGAGTATCTTGATGAAAGTTGTCATGGAGCATTACGATGAAAAGCACCAAGGAACATTGTGATGACAAGAACCATCGAGCATTGTGATGACAAGTGTCATGGAGCATTGTGATGACAGGTGTCATGGAGCATCGTGATGACAAATGCCATGGAGAATTGTGATGAGAGGTGGCATTGGGCAATGTGACGAAAGGGATCATGGAGTACTGTGATTACAGGGGCCATGGAGCATTGTGATAACAAGTGACATGGAGAATAGTGATGACAGGCGTCATAGAGCATTGTGATGACAAGTGACATTTAGCATTTTGATGACATGGGTCATCAGGCATTGTGTTGACAGGGGTCATGGAGTATTGTGATGACAAAGGCAATAGAGCATTGTGATGACAGGGGTCATGGAGCACTGTGATGACATGGGCCATGGAGCATTGTGAAGACAAGATTCATGGAGTATTGTGATGACACGGGCATGAAGCATGGTGATGACCACAGACCTGGAGCATTGTGATGACATTGGCAGGGATCATTGTGATTACAGGGATCATGGAGCATTGTGGTGACAAGTGTCATGCAATATTGTGCTGACACAGATCAGGGAGCATTTTGATGAGAGTGGCCTTGAAGCGCAGTAATGAGAGACGTCATGGGGCATTATGGTGGCAGTGGTCAAGGAGCATTGTGATGAAAGTGTTCATGGAGCAACGCTATTATCGGGACAATGGAGCATTGTGAATACAAAGGCCATGGAGCATTGAGATAACAGAGTTCATGGAGCATTGTGATGAAAGTGGTCATGGATCACTGTGATGACAAGTGTCCTGGAACCTAGTGATGACACGGTTCATACCGCATTGAGATGACAAGGGCCAAGGAGAATTGTGATGACACGTGTCATGGGGCATTGTGATGACATTGGTCATCTTGCATTGTGATGACAGTGGTCATGTAGAATTTTGATTAAAGTTATCATGGAGAACTGTGATGACAAAGGCCAAGGAAGATTTTGATGACAAGCGTCATTGAGCAATGGGATGACACGGGATTGGAGTATTATGATGACAAGTGTTCTGGAGCATTGTGATGACAAGGGCATGGAGCATTGTGATTACAGAGGCCATGGAGCATTGTGATGACAACGGCATGGAGTATTGTGATGACAGGGGTCATTGAGCATTGTGATTACAAAGACCATGAGGCATTGTGATGACAGGGGCCTTGGAGCATTGTGATGACAATGGTCATCGAGCATTGTGATGAGAGGGGTCATACAGCATTGTGATGAGAAAGACCATGGAGCATGGTGATGACAGATGCCATGGAACATTGTGATGACAAGGCCATGTACCATTTTGATTACAAGGGTCATGGAGCATTGTGATGACAAGGGCAGGGAACCTTGTGGTGACCGGGGTCATGGAGCATTTTGATGACAACTTTCATGGAACGTTGTGATAACAGGGGTCATGGAGCATTGTGTTGAAAGGGAACATGGAGCACTGTGATTACAGGGTCCATGGAACATTGTGAATACATAGGCCATGGAACAATGTGATGACAGGTGTCATGTAGCATTGTGATGACAGGGTCATGGAGCATTGTGATTACAGGTGTTAAGGGGCACTGTGATGACAGGGGGCATGGAGCATTGTGATGAAAAGTGTCATCGAACATTGTGTTGACAGGGATCATGGAGCTTTTTTGTAAGAGAGGCCTTGGATCTTAGTGATGGCAGGTGTCATGGGGCATTGTGATGACAGCGGTCTTGGAGCATTGTGATGAAAGGGGTCAAGGAGCACTGTGATTCCACGGACCATGGAGCATTGTGAATACAAAGGCTATGGAGCATTGAGATGACAGGGTTCATGGAGCATTGTGATGAAAGTGATCAGAGTTCATTGTGATGACAAGTGTCTTGGAACCTTGTGATGACACGGTTCATGGAGCATTGTGATGACAAGGACCATGGCGAATTGTGATGACATCTGTCATGGGGCATTGTGATGACAGTGGTCATCTAGAATTGTGATGAAAGGTATCATGGAGCACTGTGATGACAGGGGCCATGGAACATTGTGATGACAAAGGCCATGGAGCATTGTGATGACAAGTGTCATGGGGCATTTTGATGACATTGGCATGGAGCATTATGATGACAAGTGTTCTGGAGCATTGTGATGAAAAGGGCAGGGAACATTGTGATGACTGGGTTCATGGAGCATTGTGATGAAAGGGGCCATGGAGCATTGAGATGACAGGCGTCATGAGGCATGGTGATGACACTGGTCATGGAGCATTGTGATCAAAGAGATCATGGAGCAATATGATAACAGGGGCCATGGAGCATTGTGATGACAGGTGTATTGGAGCATTGTGATGAAAGTAGTCATGGATCATTGTGATGACATGTGTCCTGGAACACTGTGATGACACGGTTCATCGAGTATTGTGATGACAAGGGACATAGCGAATTGTGATGACAGGTGTCATGGGGCATTGTGATGACATTGATCATCTAGGAATTGTGATGAAATGTATCATGGAGCACTGTGATGTCTGGGGGCATGAAGCATTGTTATGAAAATTGTCCTGGATTATGTGATGACAGCAGTCATGGAGAATTGTGATGACAAGGATTATGCAGCATTGTGTTGACAAGGGTATGGACTATTGTGATGACAATGGTCATGGAGCAATGTGATGAAAGTTTTCATGGAACATCGTGATGAAAAGTGCCTGGGAGAATTGTGACGATAAAGGCCATGGAGCATTGTGATGACAAGTGTCATGGAGCATTGTAATGAAAGGTTTCATTGTGCACTGTGATGACAAGGGGGATGGAGTATTGTGATGAAACTGGTCCTGGAGCATTGTGATAACAGAAGCCGTGGAGCATTGTGATGACAGGCATCATGGAGCATTGTGAAGAAAGGGACAATGGGGAGTTGTAATGACAATAGAGAAATGTGATGAAAATGGTCAGCGAGCATAGTGATTAAAGTGGTCATTGAGAATTGTGATGAAAAGCGACATAGAGCATTGTGATGACAAAGGTCATGGAGAACTGTGATGACCAGGGTTATGTAGCATTGTGATGACATGGTCATGGAACATTGTGATGACAAGAATTCTGGAGCATTGTGATGACACGGGCATGAAGCATGGTGATGACAACAGACCTGGAGCATTGTGATGACAAGGGCGTGGAGCATTGTGATTACAGGAGACATGGAGCATTGTGATGACATTGGCAGGGATCATTGTGATTACAGGGATCATGGAGCATTGTGATGACAAGTGTCATGCAATATTGTGCTGACACAGTTCATGGAGCATTTTGATGAGAGTGGCCTTGGAGCACATTGATGAGAGACGTCATGGGGCATTATGGTGACAGTGGTCAAGGAGCATTTTGATGAAAGTGTTCATGGAGCAACGTGATTATCAGGACAATGGAGCATTGTGAATACAAAGGCCATGGAGCATTGAGATAACAGAGTTCATGGAGCATTGTGATGAAAATGGTCATGGATCACTGTGAAACAAGTGTCCTGGAACCTATTGATGACATGGTTCATACAGCATTGAGATGACAAGGGCCAAGGCGAATTGTGATGAAATGTATCATGGGGCATTGTGGTGACATTGGTCATCTTGCATTGTGATGTCAGTGGTCATGTAGAATTTTGATTAAAGGTATCATGGGGCACTGTGATGACAAAGGCCAAGGAAGATTTTGATGACGTGTCATTGAGCAAAGGGTTGACACGGGAATGGAGTATTATGATGACAAGAGCTCTGGAGCATTTTGATGAAAAAGGCATGGAGCATTGTGAAGACAGTGCCCATGGAGCATTGTGATGAAAAGTGCAGGGAACATTGTGATGTCTAGGTTCATGGAGCATTGTGATGAAAGTGGCCATTGAGCATTGAGATGACAGGCGTCATGAAGCATGGTGAAGACAGTGGTCATGGAGCATTGTGATGAAGGAGATCATGGAGCAATATGATATCACGGGCCATGGAGCATTGTGATGACAAGGGTCATGGGGCATTGTGCTGAAAGTGGTCATGGAGCATTGTGATGAAAAGCGCTATGGAGCATTGTGATGACAAGGGCCATGGATCATTGTAAAAACAGGTATCATTGGGCATTGTGATGAAAGGGGCATGGAGCATTTTTATGTAAGTTGCCATGGAGAGTTGTGATGAAAGGGATCATGTGGATTTGTAATGACAAGGGCCATGGAGCATTGTGATGAAACAAATCTTGGAGTATCTTGATGAAAGTTGTCATGGAGCATTACGATGAAAAGCACCAAGGAACATTGTGATGACAAGAACCATCGAGCTTTGTGATGACAAGTGTCATGGAGCATTGTGATGACAGGTGTCATGGAGCATCGTGATGACAAATGCCATGGAGAATTGTGATGAGAGGTGGCATTGGGCAATGTGACGAAAGGGATCATGGAGTACTGTGATTACAGGGGCCATGGAGCATTGTGATAACAAGTGACATGGAGAATAGTGATGACAGGCGTCATAGAGCATTGTGATGATAAGTGACATTTAGCATTTTGATGACATGGGTCATCAGGCATTGTGTTGACAGGGGTCATGGAGTATTGTGATGACAAAGGCAATAGAGCATTGTGATGACAGGGGTCATGGAGCACTGTGATGATATGGGCCATGGAGCATTGTGAAGACAAGATTCATGGAGTATTGTGATGACACGGGCATGAAGCATGGTGATGACCACAGACCTGGAGCATTGTGATGACATTGGCAGGGATCATTGTGATTACAGGGATCATGGAGCATTGTGATGACAAGTGTCATGCAATATTGTGCTGACACAGATCAGGGAGCATTTTGATGAGAGTGGCCTTGCAGCGCAGTAATGAGAGACGTCATGGGGCATTATGGTGACAATGGTCAAGGAGAATTGTGATGAAAGTGTTCATGGAGTAACGCTATTATCGGGACAATGGAGCATTGTGAATACAAAGGCCATGGAGCATTGAGATAACAGAGTTCATGGAGCATTGTGATGAAAATGGTCATGGATCACTGTGAAACAAGTGTCCTGGAACCTATTGATGACATGGTTCATACAGCATTGAGATGACAAGGGCCAAGGCGAATTGTGATGAAATGTATCATGGGGCATTGTGGTGACATTGGTCATCTTGCATTGTGATGTCAGTGGTCATGTAGAATTTTGATTAAAGGTATCATGGGGCACTGTGATGACAAAGGCCAAGGAAGATTTTGATGACGTGTCATTGAGCAAAGGGTTGACACGGGAATGGAGTATTATGATGACAAGAGCTCTGGAGCATTTTGATGAAAAAGGCATGGAGCATTGTGAAGACAGTGCCCATGGAGCATTGTGATGAAAAGTGCAGGGAACATTGTGATGTCTAGGTTCATGGAGCATTGTGATGAAAGTGGCCATTGAGCATTGAGATGACAGGCGTCATGAAGCATGGTGAAGACAGTGGTCATGGATCATTGTGATGAAGGAGATCATGGAGCAATATGATATCACGGGCCATGGAGCATTGTGATGACAAGGGTCATGGGGCATTGTGCTGAAAGTGGTCATGGAGCATTGTGATGAAAAGCGCTATGGAGCATTGTGATGACAAGGGCCATGGATCATTGTAAAAACAGGTATCATTGGGCATTGTGATGAAAGGGGCATGGAGCATTTTTATGTAAGTTGCCATGGAGAGTTGTGATGAAAGGGATCATGTGGATTTGTAATGACAAGGGCCATGGAGCATTGTGATGAAACAAATCTTGGAGTATCTTGATGAAAGTTGTCATGGAGCATTACGATGAAAAGCACCAAGGAACATTGTGATGACAAGAACCATCGAGCATTGTGATGACAAGTGTCATGGAGCATTGTGATGACAGGTGTCATGGAGCATCGTGATGACAAATGCCATGGAGAATTGTGATGAGAGGTGGCATTGGGCAATGTGACGAAAGGGATCATGGAGTACTGTGATTACAGGGGCCATGGAGCATTGTGATAACAAGTGACATGGAGAATAGTGATGACAGGCGTCATAGAGCATTGTGATGACAAGTGACATTTAGCATTTTGATGACATGGGTCATCAGGCATTGTGTTGACAGGGGTCATGGAGTATTGTGATGACAAAGGCAATAGAGCATTGTGATGACAGGGGTCATGGAGCACTGTGATGATATGGGCCATGGAGCATTGTGAAGACAAGATTCATGGAGTATTGTGATGACACGGGCATGAAGCATGGTGATGACCACAGACCTGGAGCATTGTGATGACATTGGCAGGGATCATTGTGATTACAGGGATCATGGAGCATTGTGATGACAAGTGTCATGCAATATTGTGCTGACACAGATCAGGGAGCATTTTGATGAGAGTGGCCTTGCAGCGCAGTAATGAGAGACGTCATGGGGCATTATGGTGACAATGGTCAAGGAGAATTGTGATGAAAGTGTTCATGGAGTAACGCTATTATCGGGACAATGGAGCATTGTGAATACAAAGGCCATGGAGCATTGAGATAACAGAGTTCATGGAGCATTGTGATGAAAGTGGTCATGGATCACTGTGAAGACAAGTATCCTGGAACCTTGTGATGACACGGTTCATACAGCATTGAGATGACAAGGGCCAAGGAGAATTGTGATGACACGTGTCATGGGGCATTGTGATGACATTGGTCATCTTGCATTGTGATGACAGTGGTCATGTAGAATTTTGATTAAAGGTATCATGGAGCACTGTGATGACAAAGGCCAAGGAAGATTTTGATGACAAGTGTCATTGAGCAATGGGATGACGCGAGTTTGGAGTATTATGATGACAAGTGTTCTGGAGCATTGTGATGACAAGGGCATGGAGCATTGTGATTACAGAGGCCATGGAGCATTGTGATGACAACGGCATGGAGTATTGTGATGACAGGGGTCATTGAGCATTGTGTTTACAAAGACCATGAGGCATTGTGATGACAGGGGCCTTGGAGCATTGTGATGACAATGGTCATCGAGCCTTGTGATGAGAGGGGTCATAGAGCATTGTCATGAGAAAGACCATGGAGCATGGTGATAACAGAGGCCATGGAACATTGTGATGACAAGGCCATGTACCATTGTGATTATATCGGTCATGGAGCATTGTGATGACAAGGGCAGGGAACATTGTGGTGACCGGGGTCATGGAGCATTTTGATGACAACTTTCATGGAACGTTTTGATGACAGGGGTCATGGAGCATTGTGTTGAAAGGGAACATGGAGCAGTGTGATTACAGGGTCCATGGAACATTGTGAATACATAGGCCATGGAACAATGTGATGACAGGTGTCATGTAGAATTGTGATGACAGGGTCATGGAGCATTGTGATTACAGGGGTTATGGGGCACTGTGATGACAGGGGGCATGGAGCATTGTGATGAAAATTGTCCTGGAGCATTGTGATGACAGTGGTCACAGAGAATTGGGATGAAAGGTATCATGCAGCATTGTGATGACAATGGTCATGGACCATATTGATGATAGGGGTCATGGAACATTCTGATGACAAGGTTCATAAAGCATTTTGATGACAGGGGTCATGGAGCATTGTGTTGACACGGGCATGGAGCATTGTAGTGATAGGATATCTGAAGCATTGTGATGAAAAGGGGATAGAGCATTTTGACGACAGGGTCCAAGGAGCATTGTGCCGACAATGGCACGGAGCACTGTGATGAAAACGGTACTGGAGCACTGTGAGGAAAGGAGTCATGGATCATTGTGATGACAGGGGTCATGGAGCTTTGTGATGACAAGGGTCATGGAGCATTGTGATGACACGGTCAAGGAACATTGCGATGACAAGATTTCAGGAGCATTGTGATGAAAGGGCATGGAGCATTGTGATTAAAGGTGACAAGAAGCATTGTGATGATATGGGAAGAGAACTTTGTGATGACAGGGGTCATGGAACATTGTGATGAAAAGTGTCATGGAACATTGCGGTGACAGGGATCATGGAGCTTTTTGGTAAGAGAGTCCTAGGAGATTTGTGATGGCAGGCATCATGGGGCATTGTGATGACAGCCGTCTTGGAGCAATGTGATGACTAGTGTCATGGGGCATTTTGATGGCATTGGTATGGAACATTATGATGACAAGTGTTCTGGAACATTTTGATGACAAGGGCATGGAGCATTGTGATGACAGGGCCCATGGAGCATTGTGATGAAAAGGGCAGGGAACATTGTGATGACTGGGTTCATGGAGCATTGTGATGAAAGGGGCCATGGAGCATTGAGATGACAGGCGTCATGAGGCATGGTGATGACACTGGTCATGGAGCATTGTGATCAAAGAGATCATGGAGCAATATGATAACAGGGGCCATGGAGCATTGTGATGACAGGTGTATTGGAGCATTGTGATGAAAGTAGTCATGGATCATTGTGATGACATGTGTCCTGGAACACTGTGATGACACGGTTCATCGAGTATTGTGATGACAAGGGTCATAGCGAATTGTGATGACAGGTGTCATGGGGCATTGTGATGACATTGATCATCTAGGAATTATGATGAAATGTATCATGGAGCACTGTGATGTCTGGGGGCATGAAGCATTGTTATGAAAATTGTCCTGGATTATGTGATGACAGCAGTCATGGAGAATTGTGATGACAAGGATTATGCAGCATTGTGTTGACAAGGGTATGGACTATTGTGATGACAATGGTCATGGAGCAATGTGATGAAAGTTTTCATGGAACATCGTGATGAAAAGTGCCTGGGAGAATTGTGACGATAAAGGCCATGGAGCATTGTGATGACAAGTGTCATGGAGCATTGTAATGAAAGGTTTCATTGTGCACTGTGATGACAAGGGGGATGGAGTATTGTGATGAAACTGGTCCTGGAGCATTGTGATAACAGAAGCCGTGGAGCATTGTGATGACAAGCATCATGGAGCATTGTGAAGAAAGGGACAATGGGGAATTGTAATGACAATAGAGAAATGTGATGAAAATGGTCAGCGAGCATAGTGATTAAAGTGGTCATTGAGAATTGTGATGAAAAGCGACATAGAGCATTGTGATGACAAAGGTCATGGAGAACTGTGATGACCAGGGTTATGTAGCATTGTGATGACATGGTCATGGAACATTGTGATGACAAGAATTCTGGAGCATTGTGATGACACGGGCATGAAGCATGGTGATGACAACAGACCTGGAGCATTGTGATGACAAGGGCGTGGAGCATTGTGATTACAGGAGACATGGAGCATTGTGATGACATTGGCAGGGATCATTGTGATTACAGGGATCATGGAGCATTGTGATGACAAGTGTCATGCAATATTGTGCTGACACAGTTCATGGAGCATTTTGATGAGAGTGGCCTTGGAGCACATTGATGAGAGACGTCATGGGGCATTATGGTGACAGTGGTCAAGGAGCATTTTGATGAAAGTGTTCATGGAGCAACGTGATTATCAGGACAATGGAGCATTGTGAATACAAAGGCCATGGAGCATTGAGATAACAGAGTTCATGGAGCATTGTGATGAAAATGGTCATGGATCACTGTGAAACAAGTGTCCTGGAACCTATTGATGACATGGTTCATACAGCATTGAGATGACAAGGGCCAAGGCGAATTGTGATGAAATGTATCATGGGGCATTGTGGTGACATTGGTCATCTTGCATTGTGATGTCAGTGGTCATGTAGAATTTTGATTAAAGGTATCATGGGGCACTGTGATGACAAAGGCCAAGGAAGATTTTGATGACAAGTGTCATTGAGCAAAGGGTTGACACGGGAATGGAGTATTATGATGACAAGAGCTCTGGAGCATTTTGATGAAAAAGGCATGGAGCATTGTGAAGACAGTGCCCATGGAGCATTGTGATGAAAAGTGCAGGGAACATTGTGATGTCTAGGTTCATGGAGCATTGTGATGAAAGTGGCCATTGAGCATTGAGATGACAGGCGTCATGAAGCATGGTGAAGACAGTTGTCATGGAGCATTGTGATGAAGGAGATCATGGAGCAATATGATATCACGGGCCATGGAGCATTGTGATGACAGGGGTCATGGGGCATTGTGCTGAAAGTGGTCATGGAGCATTGCGATGAAAAGCGCTATGGAGCATTGTGATGACAAGGGCCATGGATCATTGTAAAAACCGGTATCATTGGGCATTGTGATGAAAGGGGCATGGAGCATTTTTATGTAAGTTGCCATGGAGAGTTGTGATGAAAGGGATCATGTGGATTTGTAATGACAAGGGCCATGGAGCATTGTGATGAAACAAATCTTGGAGTATCTTGATGAAAGTTGTCATGGAGCATTGCGATGAAAAGCACCAAGGAACATTGTGATGACAAGAACCATCGAGCATTGTGATGACAAGTGTCATGGAGCATTGTGATGACAGGTGTCATGGAGCATCGTGATGACAAATGCCATGGAGAATTGTGATGAGAGGTGGCATTGGGCAATGTGACGAAAGGGATCATGGAGTACTGTGATTACAGGGGCCATGGAGCATTGTGATAACAAGTGACATGGAGAATAGTGATGACAGGCATCATAGAGCATTGTGATGACAAGTGACATTTAGCATTTTGATGACATGGGTCATCAGGCATTGTGTTGACAGGGGTCATGGAGTATTGTGATGACAAAGGCAATAGAGCATTGTGATGACAGGGGTCATGGAGCACTGTGATGACATGGGCCATGGAGCATTGTGAAGACAAGATTCATGGAGTATTGTGATGACACGGGCATGAAGCATGGTGATGACCACAGACCTGGAGCATTGTGATGACATTGGCAGGGATCATTGTGATTACAGGGATCATGGAGCATTGTGATGACAAGTGTCATGCAATATTGTGCTGACACAGATCAGGGAGCATTTTGATGAGAGTGGCCTTGGAGCGCAGTAATGAGAGACGTCATGGGGCATTATGGTGGCAGTGGTCAAGGAGCATTGTGATGAAAGTGTTCATGGAGCAACGCTATTATCGGGACAATGGAGCATTGTGAATACAAAGGCCGTGGAGCATTGAGATGACAGGGTTCATGGAGCATTGTGATGAAAGTGATCATAGTTCATTGTGATGACAAGTGTCCTGGAACCTTGTGATGACACGGTTCATGGAGCATTGTGATGACAAGGACCATGGCGAATTGTGATGACATCTGTCATGGGGCATTGTGATGACAGTGGTCATCTAGAATTGTGATGAAAGGTATCATGGAGCACTGTGATGACAGGGGCCATGGAACATTGTGATGACAAAGGCCATGGAGCATTGTGATGACAAGTGTCATGGGGCATTTTGATGACATTGGCATGGAGCATTATGATGACAAATGTTCTGGAGCATTGTGATGAAAAGGGCAGGGAACATTGTGATGACTGGGTTCATGGAGCATTGTGATGAAAGGGGCCATGGAGCATTGAGATGACAGGCCTCATGAGGCATGGTGATGACACTGGTCATGGAGCATTGTGATCAAAGAGATCATGGAGCAATATGATAACAGGGGCCATGGAGCATTGTGATGACAGGTGTATTTGAGCATTGTGATGAAAGTAGTCATGGATCATTGTGATGACATGTGTCCTGGAACACTGTGATGACACGGTTCATCGAGTATTGTGATGACAAGGGTCATAGCGAATTGTGATGACAGGTGTCATGGGGCATTGTGATGACATTGATCATCTAGGAATTGTGATGAAATGTATCATGGAGCACTGTGATGACTGGGGGCATGAAGCATTGTTATGAAAATTGTCCTGGATTATGTGATGACAGCAGTCATGGAGAATTGTGATGACAAGGATTATGCAGCATTGTGTTGACAGGGTATGGACTATTGTGATGACAATGGTCATGGAGCAATGTGATGAAAGTTTTCATGGAACATCGTGATGAAAAGTGCCTGGGAGCATTGTGACGATAAAGGCCATGGAGCATTGTGATGACAAGTGTCATGGAGCATTGTAATGAAATGTTTCATTGTGCACTGTGATGACAAGGGGGATGGAGTATTGTGATGAAACTGGTCCTGGAGCATTGTGGTAACAGAAGCCGTGGAGCATTGTGATGACAGGCATCATGGAGCATTGTGAAGAAAGGGACAATGGGGAATTGTAATGACAATAGAGAAATGTGATGAAAATGGTCAGCGAGCATAGTGATTAAAGTGGTCATTGAGAATTGTGATGAAAAGCGACATAGAGCATTGTGATGACAAAGGTCATGGAGAACTGTGATGACCAGGGTTATGTAGCATTGTGATGACACGGTCATGGAACATTGTGATGACAAGAATTCTGGAGCATTGTGATGACACGGGCATGAAGCATGGTGATGACAACAGACCTGGAGCATTGTGATGACAAGGGCGTGGAGCATTGTGATTACAGGAGACATGGAGCATTGTGATGACATTGGCAGGGATCATTGTGATTACAGGGATCATGGAGCATTGTGATGACAAGTGTCATGCAATATTGTGCTGACACAGTTCATGGAGCATTTTGATGAGAGTGGCCTTGGAGCACATTGATGAGAGACGTCATGGGGCATTATGGTGACAGTGGTCAAGGAGCATTTTGATGAAAGTGTTCATGGAGCAACGTGATTATCAGGACAATGGAGCATTGTGAATACAAAGGCCATGGAGCATTGAGATAACAGAGTTCATGGAGCATTGTGATGAAAATGGTCATGGATCACTGTGAAACAAGTGTCCTGGAACCTATTGATGACATGGTTCATACAGCATTGAGATGACAAGGGCCAAGGCGAATTGTGATGAAATATATCATGGGGCATTGTGGTGACATTGGTCATCTTGCATTGTGATGTCAGTGGTCATGTAGAATTTTGATTAAAGGTATCATGGGGCACTGTGATGACAAAGGCCAAGGAAGATTTTGATGACAAGTGTCATTGAGCAAAGGGTTGACACGGGAATGGAGTATTATGATGACAAGAGCTCTGGAGCATTTTGATGAAAAAGGCATGGAGCATTGTGAAGACAGTGCCCATGGAGCATTGTGATGAAAAGTGCAGGGAACATTGTGATGTCTAGGTTCATGGAGCATTGTGATGAAAGTGGCCATTGAGCATTGAGATGACAGGCGTCATGAAGCATGGTGAAGACAGTGGTCATGGAGCATTGTGATGAAGGAGATCATGGAGCAATATGATATCACGGGCCATGGAGCATTGTGATGACAGGGGTCATGGGGCATTGTGCTGAAAGTGGTCATGGAGCATTGCGATGAAAAGCGCTATGGAGCATTGTGATGACAAGGGCCATGGATCATTGTAAAAACAGGTATCATTGGGCATTGTGATGAAAGGGGCATGGAGCATTTTTATGTAAGTTGCCATGGAGAGTTGTGATGAAAGGGATCATGTGGATTTGTAATGACAAGGGCCATGGAGCATTGTGATGAAACAAATCTTGGAGTATCTTGATGAAAGTTGTCATGGAGCATTGCGATGAAAAGCACCAAGGAACATTGTGATGACAAGAACCATCGAGCATTGTGATGACAGGTGTCATGGAGCATCGTGATGACAAATGCCATGGAGAATTGTGATGAGAGGTGGCATTGGGCAATGTGACGAAAGGGATCATGGAGTACTGTGATTACAGGGGCCATGGAGCATTGTTATAACAAGTGACATGGAGAATAGTGATGACAGGCGTCATAGAGCATTGTGATGCCAAGTGACATTTAGCATTTTGATGACATGGGTCATCAGGCATTGTGTTGACAGGGGTCATGGAGTATTGTGATGACAAAGGCAATAGAGCATTGTGATGACAGGGGTCATGGAGCACTGTGATGACATGGGCCATGGAGCATTGTGAAGACAAGATTCATGGAGTATTGTGATGACACGGGCATGAAGCATGGTGATGACCACAGACCTGGAGCATTGTGATGACATTGGCAGGGATCATTGTGATTACAGGGATCATAGAGCATTGTGATGACAAGTGTCATGCAATATTGTGCTGACACAGATCAGGGAGCATTTTGATGAGAGTGGCCTTGGAGCGCAGTAATGAGAGACGTCATGGGGCATTATGGTGGCAGTGGTCAAGGAGCATTGTGATGAAAGTGTTCATGGAGCAACGCTATTATCGGGACAATGGAGCATTGTGAATACAAAGGCCATGGAGCATTGAGATAACAGAGTTCATGGAGCATTGTGATGAAAGTGGTCATGGATCACTGTGATGACAAGTGTCCTGGAACCTAGTGATGACACGGTTCATACCGCATTGAGATGACAAGGGCCAAGGAGAATTGTGATGACACATGTCATGGGGCATTGTGATGACATTGGTCATCTTGCATTGTGATGACAGTGGTCATGTAGAATTTTGATTAAAGTTATCATGGAGAACTGTGATGACAAAGGCCAAGGAAGATTTTGATGACAAGTGTCATTGAGCAATGGGATGACACGGGATTGGAGTATTATGATGACAAGTGTTCTGGAGCATTGTGATGACAAGGGCATGGAGCATTGTGATTACAGAGGCCATGGAGCATTGTGATGACAACGGCATGGAGTATTGTGATGACAGGGGTCATTGAGCATTGTGATTACAAAGACCATGAGGCATTGTGATGACAGGGGTCATTGAACATTGTGATTACAAAGACCATGAGGCATTGTGATGACAGGGACCTTGGAGCATTGTGATGACAATGGTCATCGAGCATTGTGATGAGAGGGGTCATACAGCATTGTGATGAGAAAGACCATGGACCATGGTGATGACAGATGCCATGGAACATTGTGATGACAAGGCCATGTACCATTTTGATTACAAGGGTCATGGAGCATTGTGATGACAAGGGCAGGGAACCTTGTGGTGACCGGGGTCATGGAGCATTTTGATGACAACTTTCATGGAACGTTGTGATAACAGGGGTCATGGAGCATTGTGTTGAAAGGGAACATGGAGCACTGTGATTACAGGGTCCATGGAACATTGTGAATACATAGGCCATGGAACAATGTGATGACAGGGGTCATGTAGCATTGTGATGACAGGGTCATGGAGCATTGTGATTACAGGGGTTATGGGGCACTGTGATGACAGGGGGCATGGAACATTGTGATGAAAAGTGTCATGGAACATTGTGCTGACAGGGATCATGGAGCTTTTTGGTAAGAGAGGCCTTGCCGATTTGTGATGGCAGGCGTCATGGGTCATTGTGATGACAGCGGTCTTGGAGCATTGTGATGAAAGGGGTCATCGAGCACTGTGATTACAGGAGCCATGGAGCATTGTGAATACAAAGACTATGGAGCATTGAGATGACAAGTTTCATGGAGCATTGTGATGAAAGTGATCATGGATCATTGTGATGACAAGTGTCCTGGAACCTTGTGATGACACGGTTCATGGAGCATTGTGATGACAAGGACCATGGCGAATTGTGATGACATCTGTCATGGGGCATTGTGATGACAGTGGTCATCTAGAATTGTGATGAAAGGAATCATGGAGCACTGTGATGACAGGGGCCATGGAACATTGTGATGACAAAGGCCATGGAGCATTGTGATGACAAGTGTCATGGGGCATTTTGATGACATTGGCATGGAGCATTATGATGACAAGTGTTCTGGAGCGTTTTGATGACAAAGGCATGGAGCATTGTGATAAAAGTGCCCATGGAGCATTGTGATGAAAACGGCAGGGAACATTGTGATGACTGGGTTCATGGAGCATTGTGATAAAAGGGGCTATGGAGCCTTGAGATGACAGGCGTCATGAGGCATGGTGATGACACTGGTCATGGAGCATTGTGATGAAAGTGATCATGGAGCCATATGATATCAGGGGCCATGGAGCATTGTGATGACAGGGGTCATGGGGCATTGTGCTGAAAGCGGTCATGGAGCATTGCGATGAAAAGCGCTATGGAGCATTGTGATGACAAGGGCCATGGAGCATTGTGAATACAAGGGACATGGAGCCTTGTGATGACAAAGGTCATGGATCATTGTAAAAACAGGTATCATTGGGCATTGTGATGACAGGGGCATGGAATATTTTAATGTACGTTGCCATGGAGAGCTGTGATGAAAGGGATCATGTGGATTTGTAATGACAAGGGCCATGGAGCATTGTGATGAAACAAATCTTGGAGTATTTTGATGAAAGTTGTCATGGAGCATTGCGATGAAAAACACCAAGGAACATTGTGATGACAAGGGCCATCGTGCATTGTTATGACAAGTGTCATGGAGCATTGTGATGACAGGTGTCATGGAGCATCGTGATGACAAATGCCATGGAGAATTGTGATGAGAGGTGGCATTGGGCAATGTGACGAAAGGGGTCATGGAGTACTGTGATTACAGGGGCCATGGAGCATTGTGATAACAAGTGACATGCAGAATAGTGATGACAGGCGTCATAGAGCATTGTGATGACAATTGACATTTAGCATTTTGATGACAGGGGTCATCAGGCATTGTGTTGAAAGGGGTCACGGAGTATTGTGATGACAAAGGCTATAGAGCATTGTGATGACAGGGGTCATGGAGCACTGTGATGACGTGGGCTATGGAGCATTGTGAAGACAAGATTCATGTAGCATTGTAATGACACGGGCATAAAGCATGGTGATTACAACAGACCTGGAGCATTGTGATGACAAGGGCATGGAGCATTGTGATTACAGGAAATGTGGAGCATTGTGATGACAAGTGTCATGCAATATTGTGCTGACACAATTCATGGAGCATTTTGATGAGAGTGGCCTTGGAGCACAGTGATGAGAGACGTCATGGGGCATTATGGTGACAATGGTCAAGGAGAATTGTGATGAAAGTGTTCATGGAGTAACGCTATTATCGGGACAATGGAGCATTGTGAATACAAAGGCCATGGAGCATTGAGATAACAGAGTTCATGGAGCACTGTGATGAAAGTGGTCATGGATCACTGTGAAGACAAGTATCCTGGAACCTTGTGATGACACGGTTCATACAGCATTGAGATGAGAAGGGCCAAGGAGAATTCTGATGACACGTGTCATGGGGCATTGTGATGACATTGGTCATCTTGCATTGTGATGACAGTGGTCATGTAGAATTTTGATTAAAGGTATCATGGAGCACTGTGATGACAAAGGCCAAGGAAGATTTTGATGACAAGTGTCATTGAGCAATGGGATGACACGAGTTTGGAGTATTATGATGACAAGTGTTCTGGAGCATTGTGATGACAAGGGCATGGAGCATTGTGATTAGAGAGGCCATGGAGCATTTTGATGACAACGGCATGGAGTATTGTGATGACAGGGGTCATTGAGCATTGTGATTACAAAGACCATGAGGCATTGTGATGACAGGGGCCTTGGAGCATTGTGATGACAATGGTCATCGAGCCTTGTGATGAGAGGGGTCATAGAGCATTGTCATGAGAAAGACCATGGAGCATGGTGATAACAGAGGCCATGGAACATTGTGATGACAAGGCCATGTACCATTGTGATTATATCGGTCATGGAGCATTGTGATGACAAGGGCAGGGAACATTGTGGTGACCAGGGTCATGGAGCATTTTGATGACAACTTTCATGGAACGTTGTGATGACAGGGGTCATGGAGCATTGTGTTGAAAGGGAACATGGATCAGTGTGATTACAGGGTCCATGGAACATTGTGAATACATAGGCCATGGAACAATGTGATGACAGGGGTCATGTAGAATTGTGATGACAGGGTCATGGAGCATTGTGATTACAGGGGTTATGGGGCACTGTGATGACAGGGGGCATGGAGCATTGTGATGAAAATTGTCCTGGAGCATTGTGATGACAGTGGTCACAGAGAATTGGGATGAAAGGTATCATGCAGCATTGTGATGACAATGGTCATGGACCATATTGATGACAGGGGTCATGGAACATTCTGATGACAAGGTTCATAAAGCATTTTGATGACAGGGGTCATGGAGCATTGTGTTGACACGGGCATGGAGCATTGTAGTGATAGGATATCTGAAGCATTGTGATGAAAAGGGGATAGAGCATTTTGACGACAGGGTCCAAGGAGCATTGTGCCAACAATGGCACGGAGCACTGTGATGAAAACGGTACTGGAGCACTGTGAGGAAAGGAGTCATGGATCATTGTGGTGACAGGGGTCATGGAGCTTTGTGATGACAAGGGTCATGGAGCATTGTGATGACACGGTCAAGGAACATTGCGATGACAAGATTTCAGGAGCATTGTGATGAAAGGGCATGGAGCATTGTGATTAAAGGTGACAAGGAGCATTGTGATGATATGGGCAGAGAACTTTGTGATGACAGGGGTCATGGAACATTGTGATGAAAAGTGTCATGGAACATTGCGGTGACAGGGATCATGGAGCTTTTTGGTAAGAGAGTCCTAGGAGATTTGTGATGGCAGGCATCATGGGGCATTGTGATGACAGCCGTCTTGGAGCAATGTGATGACTAGTGTCATGGGGCATTTTGATGGCATTGGTATGGAACATTATGATGACAAGTGTTCTGGAACATTTTGATGACAAGGGCATGGAGCATTGTGATGACAGGGCCCATGGAGCATTGTGATGAAAAGGGCAGGGAACATTGTGATGACTGGGTTCATGGAGCATTGTGATGAAAGGGGCCATGGAGCATTGAGATGACAGGCGTCATGAGGCATGGTGATGACACTGGTCATGGAGCATTGTGATCAAAGAGATCATGGAGCAATATGATAACAGGGGCCATGGAGCATTGTGATGACAGGTGTATTGGAGCATTGTGATGAAAGTAGTCATGGATCATTGTGATGACATGTGTCCTGGAACACTGTGATGACACGGTTCATCGAGTATTGTGATGACAAGGGTCATAGCGAATTGTGATGACAGGTGTCATGGGGCATTGTGATGACATTGATCATCTAGGAATTGTGATGAAATGTATCATGGAGCACTGTGATGTCTGGGGGCATGAAGCATTGTTATGAAAATTGTCCTGGATTATGTGATGACAGCAGTCATGGAGAATTGTGATGACAAGGATTATGCAGCATTGTGTTGACAAGGGTATGGACTATTGTGATGACAATGGTCATGGAGCAATGTGATGAAAGTTTTCATGGAACATCGTGATGAAAAGTGCCTGGGAGAATTGTGACGATAAAGGCCATGGAGCATTGTGATGACAAGTGTCATGGAGCATTGTAATGAAAGGTTTCATTGTGCACTGTGATGACAAGGGGGATGGAGTATTGTGATGAAACTGGTCCTGGAGCATTGTGATAACAGAAGCCGTGGAGCATTGTGATGACAAGCATCATGGAGCATTGTGAAGAAAGGGACAATGGGGAATTGTAATGACAATAGAGAAATGTGATGAAAATGGTCAGCGAGCATAGTGATTAAAGTGGTCATTGAGAATTGTGATGAAAAGCGACATAGAGCATTGTGATGACAAAGGTCATGGAGAACTGTGATGACCAGGGTTATGTAGCATTGTGATGACACGGTCATGGAACATTGTGATGACAAGAATTCTGGAGCATTGTGATGACACGGGCATGAAGCATGGTGATGACAACAGACCTGGAGCATTGTGATGACAAGGGCGTGGAGCATTGTGATTACAGGAGACATGGAGCATTGTGATGACATTGGCAGGGATCATTGTGATTACAGGGATCATGGAGCATTGTGATGACAAGTGTCATGCAATATTGTGCTGACACAGTTCATGGAGCATTTTGATGAGAGTGGCCTTGGAGCACATTGATGAGAGACGTCATGGGGCATTATGGTGACAGTGGTCAAGGAGCATTTTGATGAAAGTGTTCATGGAGCAACGTGATTATCAGGACAATGGAGCATTGTGAATACAAAGGCCATGGAGCATTGAGATAACAGAGTTCATGGAGCATTGTGATGAAAATGGTCATGGATCACTGTGAAACAAGTATCCTGGAACCTATTGATGACATGGTTCATACAGCATTGAGATGACAAGGGCCAAGGCGAATTGTGATGAAATGTATCATGGGGCATTGTGGTGACATTGGTCATCTTGCATTGTGATGTCAGTGGTCATGTAGAATTTTGATTAAAGGTATCATGGGGCACTGTGATGACAAAGGCCAAGGAAGATTTTGATGATGTGTCATTGAGCAAAGGGTTGACACGGGAATGGAGTATTATGATGACAAGAGCTCTGGAGCATTTTGATGAAAAAGGCATGGAGCATTGTGAAGACAGTGCCCATGGAGCATTGTGATGAAAAGTGCAGGGAACATTGTGATGTCTAGGTTCATGGAGCATTGTGATGAAAGTGGCCATTGAGCATTGAGATGACAGGCGTCATGAAGCATGGTGAAGACAGTGGTCATGGATCATTGTGATGAAGGAGATCATGGAGCAATATGATATCACGGGCCATGGAGCATTGTGATGACAAGGGTCATGGGGCATTGTGCTGAAAGTGGTCATGGAGCATTGTGATGAAAAGCTCTATGGAGCATTGTGATGACAAGGGCCATGGATCATTGTAAAAACAGGTATCATTGGGCATTGTGATGAAAGGGGCATGGAGCATTTTTATGTAAGTTGCCATGGAGAGTTGTGATGAAAGGGATCATGTGGATTTGTAATGACAAGGGCCATGGAGCATTGTGATGAAACAAATCTTGGAGTATCTTGATGAAAGTTGTCATGGAGCATTACGATGAAAAGCACCAAGGAACATTGTGATGACAAGAACCATCGAGCATTGTGATGACAAGTGTCATGGAGCATTGTGATGACAGGTGTCATGGAGCATCGTGATGACAAATGCCATGGAGAATTGTGATGAGAGGTGGCATTGGGCAATGTGACGAAAGGGATCATGGAGTACTGTGATTACAGGGGCCATGGAGCATTGTGATAACAAGTGACATGGAGAATAGTGATGACAGGCGTCATAGAGCATTGTGATGACAAGTGACATTTAGCATTTTTATGACATGGGTCATCAGGCATTGTGTTGACAGGGGTCATGGAGTATTGTGATGACAAAGGCAATAGAGCATTGTGATGAAAGGGGTCATGGAGCACTGTGATGATATGGGCCATGGAGCATTGTGAAGACAAGATTCATGGAGTATTGTGATGACACGGGCATGAAGCATGGTGATGACCACAGACCTGGAGCATTGTGATGACATTGGCAGGGATCATTGTGATTACAGGGATCATGGAGCATTGTGATGACAAGTGTCATGCAATATTGTGCTGACACAGATCAGGGAGCATTTTGATGAGAGTGGCCTTGCAGCGCAGTAATGAGAGACGTCATGGGGCATTATGGTGACAATGGTCAAGGAGAATTGTGATGAAAGTGTTCATGGAGTAACGCTATTATCGGGACAATGGAGCATTGTGAATACAAAGGCCATGGAGCATTGAGATAACAGAGTTCATGGAGCATTGTGATGAAAATGGTCATGGATCACTGTGAAACAAGTGTCCTGGAACCTATTGATGACATGGTTCATACAGCATTGAGATGACAAGGGCCAAGGCGAATTGTGATGAAATGTATCATGGGGCATTGTGGTGACATTGGTCATCTTGCATTGTGATGTCAGTGGTCATGTAGAATTTTGATTAAAGGTATCATGGGGCACTGTGATGACAAAGGCCAAGGAAGATTTTGATGACGTGTCATTGAGCAAAGGGTTGACACGGGAATGGAGTATTATGATGACAAGAGCTCTGGAGCATTTTGATGAAAAAGGCATGGAGCATTGTGAAGACAGTGCCCATGGAGCATTGTGATGAAAAGTGCAGGGAACATTGTGATGTCTAGGTTCATGGAGCATTGTGATGAAAGTGGCCATTGAGCATTGAGATGACAGGCGTCATGAAGCATGGTGAAGACAGTGGTCATGGATCATTGTGATGAAGGAGATCATGGAGCAATATGATATCACGGGCCATGGAGCATTGTGATGACAAGGGTCATGGGGCATTGTGCTGAAAGTGGTCATGGAGCATTGTGATGAAAAGCGCTATGGAGCATTGTGATGACAAGGGCCATGGATCATTGTAAAAACAGGTATCATTGGGCATTGTGATGAAAGGGGCATGGAGCATTTTTATGTAAGTTGCCATGGAGAGTTGTGATGAAAGGGATCATGTGGATTTGTAATGACAAGGGCCATGGAGCATTGTGATGAAACAAATCTTGGAGTATCTTGATGAAAGTTGTCATGGAGCATTACGATGAAAAGCACCAAGGAACATTGTGATGACAAGAACCATCGAGCATTGTGATGACAAGTGTCATGGAGCATTGTGATGACAGGTGTCATGGAGCATCGTGATGACAAATGCCATGGAGAATTGTGATGAGAGGTGGCATTGGGCAATGTGACGAAAGGGATCATGGAGTACTGTGATTACAGGGGCCATGGAGCATTGTGATAACAAGTGACATGGAGAATAGTGATGACAGGCGTCATAGAGCATTGTGATGACAAGTGACATTTAGCATTTTGATGACATGGGTCATCAGGCATTGTGTTGACAGGGGTCATGGAGTATTGTGATGACAAAGGCAATAGAGCATTGTGATGACAGGGGTCATGGAGCACTGTGATGATATGGGCCATGGAGCATTGTGAAGACAAGAATCATGGAGTATTGTGATGACACGGGCATGAAGCATGGTGATGACCACAGACCTGGAGCATTGTGATGACATTGGCTGGGATCATTGTGATTACAGGGATCATGGAGCATTGTGATGACAAGTGTCATGCAATATTGTGCTGACACAGATCAGGGAGCATTTTGATGAGAGTGGCCTTGCAGCGCAGTAATGAGAGACGTCATGGGGCATTATGGTGACAATGGTCAAGGAGAATTGTGATGAAAGTGTTCATGGAGTAACGCTATTATCGGGACAATGGAGCATTGTGAATACAAAGGCCATGGAGCATTGAGATAACAGAGTTCATGGAGCATTGTGATGAAAGTGGTCATGGATCACTGTGAAGACAAGTATCCTGGAACCTTGTGATGACACGGTTCATACAGCATGGCATTGTGATGACATTGGTCATCTTGCATTGTGATGACAGTGGTCATGTAGAATTTTGATTAAAGGTATCATGGAGCACTGTGATGACAAAGGCCAAGGAAGATTTTGATGACAAGTGTCATTGAGCAATGGGATGACGCGATTTTGGAGTATTATGATGACAAGTGTTCTGGAGCATTGTGATGACAAGGGCATGGAGCATTGTGATTACAGAGGCCATGGAGCATTGTGATGACAACGGCATGGAGTATTGTGATGACAGGGGTCATTGAGCATTGTGATTACAAAGACCATGAGGCATTGTGATGACAGGGGCCTTGGAGCATTGTGATGACAATGGTCATCGAGCCTTGTGATGAGAGGGGTCATAGAGCATTGTCATGAGAAAGACCATGGAGCATGGTGATAACAGAGGCCATGGAACATTGTGATGACAAGGCCATGTACCATTGTGATTATATCGGTCATGGAGCATTGTGATGACAAGGGCAGGGAACATTGTGGTGACCGGGGTCATGGAGCATTTTGATGACAACTTTCATGGAACGTTTTGATGACAGGGGTCATGGAGCATTGTGTTGAAAGGGAACATGGAGCAGTGTGATTACAGGGTCCATGGAACATTGTGAATACATAGGCCATGGAACAATGTGATGACAGGGGTCATGTAGAATTGTGATGACAGGGTCATGGATCATTGTGATTACAGGGGTTATGGGGCACTGTGATGACAGGGGGCATGGAGCATTGTGATGAAAATTGTCCTGGAGCATTGTGATGACAGTGGTCACAGAGAATTGGGATGAAAGGTATCATGCAGCATTGTGATGACAATGGTCATGGACCATATTGATGATAGGGGTCATGGAACATTCTGATGACAAGGTTCATAAAGCATTTTGATGACAGGGGTCATGGAGCATTGTGTTGACACGGGCATGGAGCATTGTAGTGATAGGATATCTGAAGCATTGTGATGAAAAGGGGATAGAGCATTTTGACGACAGGGTCCAAGGAGCATTGTGCCGACAATGGCACGGAGCACTGTGATGAAAACGGTACTGGAGCACTGTGAGGAAAGGAGTCATGGATCATTGTGATGACAGGGGTCATGGAGCTTTGTGATGACAAGGGTCATGGAGCATTGTGATGACACGGTCAAGGAACATTGCGATGACAAGATTTCAGGAGCATTGTGATGAAAGGGCATGGAGCATTGTGATTAAAGGTGACAAGAAGCATTGTGATGATATGGGCAGAGAACTTTGTGATGACAGGGGACATGGAACATTGTGATGAAAAGTGTCATGGAACATTGCGGTGACAGGGATCATGGAGCTTTTTGGTAAGAGAGTCCTAAGAGATTTGTGATGGCAGGCATCATGGGGCATTGTGATGACAGCCATCTTGGAGCAATGTGATGACTAGTGTCATGGGGCATTTTGATGGCATTGGTATGGAACATTATGATGACAAGTGTTCTGGAACATTTTGATGACAAGGGCATGGAGCATTGTGATGACAGGGCCCATTGAGCATTGTGATGAAAAGGGCAGGGAACATTGTGATGACTGGGTTCATGGAGCATTGTGATGAAAGGGGCCATGGAGCATTGAGATGACAGGCGTCATGAGGCATGGTGATGACACTGGTCATGGAGCATTGTGATCAAAGAGATCATGGAGCAATATGATAACAGGGGCCATGGAGCATTGTGATGACAGGTGTATTGGAGCATTGTGATGAAAGTAGTCATGGATCATTGTGATGACATGTGTCCTGGAACACTGTGATGACACGGTTCATCGAGTATTGTGATGACAAGGGTCATAGCGAATTGTGATGACAGGTGTCATGGGGCATTGTGATGACATTGATCATCTAGGAATTGTGATGAAATGTATCATGGAGCACTGTGATGTCTGGGGGCATGAAGCATTGTTATGAAAATTGTCCTGGATTATGTGATGACAGCAGTCATGGAGAATTGTGATGACAAGGATTATGCAGCATTGTGTTGACAAGGGTATGGACTATTGTGATGACAATGGTCATGGAGCAATGTGATGAAAGTTTTCATGGAACATCGTGATGAAAAGTGCCTGGGAGAATTGTGACGATAAAGGCCATGGAGCATTGTGATGACAAGTGTCATGGAGCATTGTAATGAAAGGTTTCATTGTGCACTGTGATGACAAGGGGGATGGAGTATTGTGATGAAACTGGTCCTGGAGCATTGTGATAACAGAAGCCGTGGAGCATTGTGATGACAAGCATCATGGAGCATTGTGAAGAAAGGGACAATGGGGAATTGTAATGACAATAGAGAAATGTGATGAAAATGGTCAGCGAGCATAGTGATTAAAGTGGTCATTGAGAATTGTGATGAAAAGCGACATAGAGCATTGTGATGACAAAGGTCATGGAGAACTGTGATGACCAGGGTTATGTAGCATTGTGATGACACGGTCATGGAACATTGTGATGACAAGAATTCTGGAGCATTGTGATGACACGGGCATGAAGCATGGTGATGACAACAGACCTGGAGCATTGTGATGACAAGGGCGTGGAGCATTGTGATTACAGGAGACATGGAGCATTGTGATGACATTGGCAGGGATCATTGTGATTACAGGGATCATGGAGCATTGTGATGACAAGTGTCATGCAATATTGTGCTGATACAGTTCATGGAGCATTTTGATGAGAGTGGCCTTGGAGCACATTGATGAGAGACGTCATGGGGCATTATGGTGACAGTGGTCAAGGAGCATTTTGATGAAAGTGTTCATGGAGCAACGTGATTATCAGGACAATGGAGCATTGTGAATACAAAGGCCATGGAGCATTGAGATAACAGAGTTCATGGAGCATTGTGATGAAAATGGTCATGGATCACTGTGAAACAAGTGTCCTGGAACCTATTGATGACATGGTTCATACAGCATTGAGATGACAAGGGCCAAGGCGTATTGTGATGAAATGTATCATGGGGCATTGTGGTGACATTGGTCATCTTGCATTGTGATGTCAGTGGTCATGTAGAATTTTGATTAAAGGTATCATGGGGCACTGTGATGACAAAGGCCAAGGAAGATTTTGATGACGTGTCATTGAGCAAAGGGTTGACACGGGAATGGAGTATTATGATGACAAGAGCTCTGGAGCATTTTGATGAAAAAGGCATGGAGCATTGTGAAGACAGTGCCCATGGAGCATTGTGATGAAAAGTGCAGGGAACATTGTGATGTCTAGGTTCATGGAGCATTGTGATGAAAGTGGCCATTGAGCATTGAGATGACAGGCGTCATGAAGCATGGTGAAGACAGTGGTCATGGATCATTGTGATGAAGGAGATCATGGAGCAATATGATATCACGGGCCATGGAGCATTGTGATGACAAGGGTCATGGGGCATTGTGCTGAAAGTGGTCATGGAGCATTGTGATGAAAAGCGCTATGGAGCATTGTGATGACAAGGGCCATGGATCATTGTAAAAACAGGTATCATTGGGCATTGTGATGAAAGGGGCATGGAGCATTTTTATGTAAGTTGCCATGGAGAGTTGTGATGAAAGGGATCATGTGGATTTGTAATGACAAGGGCCATGGAGCATTGTGATGAAACAAATCTTGGAGTATCTTGATGAAAGTTGTCATGGAGCATTACGATGAAAAGCACCAAGGAACATTGTGATGACAAGAACCATCGAGCTTTGTGATGACAAGTGTCATGGAGCATTGTGATGACAGGTGTCATGGAGCATCGTGATGACAAATGCCATGGAGAATTGTGATGAGAGGTGGCATTGGGCAATGTGACGAAAGGGATCATGGAGTACTGTGATTACAGGGGCCATGGAGCATTGTGATAACAAGTGACATGGAGAATAGTGATGACAGGCGTCATAGAGCATTGTGATGACAAGTGACATTTAGCATTTTGATGACATGGGTCATCAGGCATTGTGTTGACAGGGGTCATGGAGTATTGTGATGACAAAGGCAATAGAGCATTGTGATGACAGGGGTCATGGAGCACTGTGATGATATGGGCCATGGAGCATTGTGAAGACAAGATTCATGGAGTATTGTGATGACACGGGCATGAAGCATGGTGATGACCACAGACCTGGAGCATTGTGATGACATTGGCAGGGATCATTGTGATTACAGGGATCATGGAGCATTGTGATGACAAGTGTCATGCAATATTGTGCTGACACAGATCAGGGAGCATTTTGATGAGAGTGGCCTTGCAGCGCAGTAATGAGAGACGTCATGGGGCATTATGGTGACAATGGTCAAGGAGAATTGTGATGAAAGTGTTCATGGAGTAACGCTATTATCGGGACAATGGAGCATTGTGAATACAAAGGCCATGGAGCATTGAGATAACAGAGTTCATGGAGCATTGTGATGAAAATGGTCATGGATCACTGTGAAACAAGTGTCCTGGAACCTATTGATGACATGGTTCATACAGCATTGAGATGACAAGGGCCAAGGCGAATTGTGATGAAATGTATCATGGGGCATTGTGGTGACATTGGTCATCTTGCATTGTGATGTCAGTGGTCATGTAGAATTTTGATTAAAGGTATCATGGGGCACTGTGATGACAAAGGCCAAGGAAGATTTTGATGACGTGTCATTGAGCAAAGGGTTGACACGGGAATGGAGTATTATGATGACAAGAGCTCTGGAGCATTTTGATGAAAAAGGCATGGAGCATTGTGAAGACAGTGCCCATGGAGCATTGTGATGAAAAGTGCAGGGAACATTGTGATGTCTAGGTTCATGGAGCATTGTGATGAAAGTGGCCATTGAGCATTGAGATGACAGGCGTCATGAAGCATGGTGAAGACAGTGGTCATGGATCATTGTGATGAAGGAGATCATGGAGCAATATGATATCACGGGCCATGGAGCATTGTGATGACAAGGGTCATGGGGCATTGTGCTGAAAGTGGTCATGGAGCATTGTGATGAAAAGCGCTATGGAGCATTGTGATGACAAGGGCCATGGATCATTGTAAAAACAGGTATCATTGGGCATTGTGATGAAAGGGGCATGGAGCATTTTTATGTAAGTTGCCATGGAGAGTTGTGATGAAAGGGATCATGTGGATTTGTAATGACAAGGGCCATGGAGCATTGTGATGAAACAAATCTTGGAGTATCTTGATGAAAGTTGTCATGGAGCATTACGATGAAAAGCACCAAGGAACATTGTGATGACAAGAACCATCGAGCATTGTGATGACAAGTGTCATGGAGCATTGTGATGACAGGTGTCATGGAGCATCGTGATGACAAATGCCATGGAGAATTGTGATGAGAGGTGGCATTGGGCAATGTGACGAAAGGGATCATGGAGTACTGTGATTACAGGGGCCATGGAGCATTGTGATAACAAGTGACATGGAGAATAGTGATGACAGGCGTCATAGAGCATTGTGATGACAATTGACATTTAGCATTTTGATGACAGGGGTCATCAGGCATTGTGTTGAAAGGGGTCACGGAGTATTGTGATGACAAAGGCTATAGAGCATTGTGATGACAGGGGTCATGGAGCACTGTGATGACGTGGGCTATGGAGCATTGTGAAGACAAGATTCATGTAGCATTGTAATGACACGGGCATAAAGCATGGTGATTACAACAGACCTGGAGCATTGTGATGACAAGGGCATGCAGCATTGTGATTACAGGAAATGTGGAGCATTGTGATGACAAGTGTCATGCAATATTGTGCTGACACAATTCATGGAGCATTTTGATGAGAGTGGCCTTGGAGCACAGTGATGAGAGACGTCATGGGGCATTATGGTGACAATGGTCAAGGAGAATTGTGATGAAAGTGTTCATGGAGTAACGCTATTATCGGGACAATGGAGCATTGTGAATACAAAGGCCATGGAGCATTGAGATAACAGAGTTCATGGAGCACTGTGATGAAAGTGGTCATGGATCACTGTGAAGACAAGTATCCTGGAACCTTGTGATGACACGGTTCATACAGCATTGAGATGAGAAGGGCCAAGGAGAATTCTGATGACACGTGTCATGGGGCATTGTGATGACATTGGTCATCTTGCATTGTGATGACAGTGGTCATGTAGAATTTTGATTAAAGGTATCATGGAGCACTGTGATGACAAAGGCCAAGGAAGATTTTGATGACAAGTGTCATTGAGCAATGGGATGACACGAGTTTGGAGTATTATGATGACAAGTGTTCTGGAGCATTGTGATGACAAGGGCATGGAGCATTGTGATTAGAGAGGCCATGGAGCATTTTGATGACAACGGCATGGAGTATTGTGATGACAGGGGTCATTGAGCATTGTGATTACAAAGACCATGAGGCATTGTGATGACAGGGGCCTTGGAGCATTGTGATGACAATGGTCATCGAGCCTTGTGATGAGAGGGGTCATAGAGCATTGTCATGAGAAAGACCATGGAGCATGGTGATAACAGAGGCCATGGAACATTGTGATGACAAGGCCATGTACCATTGTGATTATATCGGTCATGGAGCATTGTGATGACAAGGGCAGGGAACATTGTGGTGACCAGGGTCATGGAGCATTTTGATGACAACTTTCATGGAACGTTGTGATGACAGGGGTCATGGAGCATTGTGTTGAAAGGGAACATGGATCAGTGTGATTACAGGGTCCATGGAACATTGTGAATACATAGGCCATGGAACAATGTGATGACAGGGGTCATGTAGAATTGTGATGACAGGGTCATGGAGCATTGTGATTACAGGGGTTATGGGGCACTGTGATGACAGGGGGCATGGAGCATTGTGATGAAAATTGTCCTGGAGCATTGTGATGACAGTGGTCACAGAGAATTGGGATGAAAGGTATCATGCAGCATTGTGATGACAATGGTCATGGACCATATTGATGACAGGGGTCATGGAACATTCTGATGACAAGGTTCATAAAGCATTTTGATGACAGGGGTCATGGAGCATTGTGTTGACACGGGCATGGAGCATTGTAGTGATAGGATATCTGAAGCATTGTGATGAAAAGGGGATAGAGCATTTTGACGACAGGGTCCAAGGAGCATTGTGCCGACAATGGCACGGAGCACTGTGATGAAAACGGTACTGGAGCACTGTGAGGAAAGGAGTCATGGATCATTGTGGTGACAGGGGTCATGGAGCTTTGTGATGACAAGGGTCATGGAGCATTGTGATGACACGGTCAAGGAACATTGCGATGACAAGATTTCAGGAGCATTGTGATGAAAGGGCATGGAGCATTGTGATTAAAGGTGACAAGGAGCATTGTGATGATATGGGCAGAGAACTTTGTGATGACAGGGGTCATGGAACATTGTGATGAAAAGTGTCATGGAACATTGCGGTGACAGGGATCATGGAGCTTTTTGGTAAGAGAGTCCTAGGAGATTTGTGATGGCAGGCATCATGGGGCATTGTGATGACAGCCGTCTTGGAGCAATGTGATGACTAGTGTCATGGGGCATTTTGATGGCATTGGTATGGAACATTATGATGACAAGTGTTCTGGAACATTTTGATGACAAGGGCATGGAGCATTGTGATGACAGGGCCCATGGAGCATTGTGATGAAAAGGGCAGGGAACATTGTGATGACTGGGTTCATGGAGCATTGTGATGAAAGGGGCCATGGAGCATTGAGATGACAGGCGTCATGAGGCATGGTGATGACACTGGTCATGGAGCATTGTGATCAAAGAGATCATGGAGCAATATGATAACAGGGGCCATGGAGCATTGTGATGACAGGTGTATTGGAGCATTGTGATGAAAGTAGTCATGGATCATTGTGATGACATGTGTCCTGGAACACTGTGATGACACGGTTCATCGAGTATTGTGATGACAAGGGTCATAGCGAATTGTGATGACAGGTGTCATGGGGCATTGTGATGACATTGATCATCTAGGAATTGTGATGAAATGTATCATGGAGCACTGTGATGTCTGGGGGCATGAAGCATTGTTATGAAAATTGTCCTGGATTATGTGATGACAGCAGTCATGGAGAATTGTGATGACAAGGATTATGCAGCATTGTGTTGACAAGGGTATGGACTATTGTGATGACAATGGTCATGGAGCAATGTGATGAAAGTTTTCATGGAACATCGTGATGAAAAGTGCCTGGGAGAATTGTGACGATAAAGGCCATGGAGCATTGTGATGACAAGTGTCATGGAGCATTGTAATGAAAGGTTTCATTGTGCACTGTGATGACAAGGGGGATGGAGTATTGTGATGAAACTGGTCCTGGAGCATTGTGATAACAGAAGCCGTGGAGCATTGTGATGACAAGCATCATGGAGCATTGTGAAGAAAGGGACAATGGGGAATTGTAATGACAATAGAGAAATGTGATGAAAATGGTCAGCGAGCATAGTGATTAAAGTGGTCATTGAGAATTGTGATGAAAAGCGACATAGAGCATTGTGATGACAAAGGTCATGGAGAACTGTGATGACCAGGGTTATGTAGCATTGTGATGACACGGTCATGGAACATTGTGATGACAAGAATTCTGGAGCATTGTGATGACACGGGCATGAAGCATGGTGATGACAACAGACCTGGAGCATTGTGATGACAAGGGCGTGGAGCATTGTGATTACAGGAGACATGGAGCATTGTGATGACATTGGCAGGGATCATTGTGATTACAGGGATCATGGAGCATTGTGATGACAAGTGTCATGCAATATTGTGCTGACACAGTTCATGGAGCATTTTGATGAGAGTGGCCTTGGAGCACATTGATGAGAGACGTCATGGGGCATTATGGTGACAGTGGTCAAGGAGCATTTTGATGAAAGTGTTCATGGAGCAACGTGATTATCAGGACAATGGAGCATTGTGAATACAAAGGCCATGGAGCATTGAGATAACAGAGTTCATGGAGCATTGTGATGAAAATGGTCATGGATCACTGTGAAACAAGTGTCCTGGAACCTATTGATGACATGGTTCATACAGCATTGAGATGACAAGGGCCAAGGCGAATTGTGATGAAATGTATCATGGGGCATTGTGGTGACATTGGTCATCTTGCATTGTGATGTCAGTGGTCATGTAGAATTTTGATTAAAGGTATCATGGGGCACTGTGATGACAAAGGCCAAGGAAGATTTTGATGACAAGTGTCATTGAGCAAAGGGTTGACACGGGAATGGAGTATTATGATGACAAGAGCTCTGGAGCATTTTGATGAAAAAGGCATGGAGCATTGTGAAGACAGTGCCCATGGAGCATTGTGATGAAAAGTGCAGGGAACATTGTGATGTCTAGGTTCATGGAGCATTGTGATGAAAGTGGCCATTGAGCATTGAGATGACAGGCGTCATGAAGCATGGTGAAGACAGTGGTCATGGAGCATTGTGATGAAGGAGATCATGGAACAATATGATATCACGGGCCATGGAGCATTGTGATGACAGGGGTCATGGGGCATTGTGCTGAAAGTGGTCATGGAGCATTGCGATGAAAAGCGCTATGGAGCATTGTGATGACAAGGGCCATGGATCATTGTAAAACCCGGTATCATTGGGCATTGTGATGAAAGGGGCATGGAGCATTTTTATGTAAGTTGCCATGGAGAGTTGTGATGAAAGGGATCATGTGGATTTGTAATGACAAGGGCCATGGAGCATTGTGATGAAACAAATCTTGGAGTATCTTGATGAAAGTTGTCATGGAGCATTGCGATGAAAAGCACCAAGGAACATTGTGATGACAAGAACCATCGAGCATTGTGATGACAAGTGTCATGGAGCATTGTGATGACAGGTGTCATGGAGCATCGTGATGACAAATGCCATGGAGAATTGTGATGAGAGGTGGCATTGGGCAATGTGACGAAAGGGATCATGGAGTACTGTGATTACAGGGGCCATGGAGCATTGTGATAACAAGTGACATGGAGAATAGTGATGACAGGCGTCATAGAGCATTGTGATGACAAGTGACATTTAGCATTTTGATGACATGGGTCATCAGGCATTGTGTTGACAGGGGTCATGGAGTATTGTGATGACAAAGGCAATAGAGCATTGTGATGACAGGGGTCATGGAGCACTGTGATGACATGGGCCATGGAGCATTGTGAAGAAAAGATTCATGGAGTATTGTGATGACACGGGCATGAAGCATGGTGATGACCACAGACCTGGAGCATTGTGATGACATTGGCAGGGATCATTGTGATTACAGGGATCATGGAGCATTGTGATGACAAGTGTCATGCAATATTGTGCTGACACAGATCAGGGAGCATTTTGATGAGAGTGGCCTTGGAGCGCAGTAATGAGAGACGTCATGGGGCATTATGGTGGCAGTGGTCAAGGAGCATTGTGATGAAAGTGTTCATGGAGCAACGCTATTATCGGGACAATGGAGCATTGTGAATACAAAGGCCGTGGAGCATTGAGATGACAGGGTTCATGGAGCATTGTGATGAAAGTGATCATAGTTCATTGTGATGACAAGTGTCCTGGAACCTTGTGATGACACGGTTCATGGAGCATTGTGATGACAAGGACCATGGCGAATTGTGATGACATCTGTCATGGGGCATTGTGATGACAGTGGTCATCTAGAATTGTGATGAAAGGTATCATGGAGCACTGTGATGACAGGGGCCATGGAACATTGTGATGACAAAGGCCATGGAGCATTGTGATGACAAGTGTCATGGGGCATTTTGATGACATTGGCATGGAGCATTATGATGACAAATGTTCTGGAGCATTGTGATGAAAAGGGCAGGGAACATTGTGATGACTGGGTTCATGGAGCATTGTGATGAAAGGGGCCATGGAGCATTGAGATGACAGGCCTCATGAGGCATGGTGATGACACTGGTCATGGAGCATTGTGATCAAAGAGATCATGGAGCAATATGATAACAGGGGCCATGGAGCATTGTGATGACAGGTGTATTTGAGCATTGTGATGAAAGTAGTCATGGATCATTGTGATGACATGTGTCCTGGAACACTGTGATGACACGGTTCATCGAGTATTGTGATGACAAGGGTCATAGCGAATTGTGATGACAGGTGTCATGGGGCATTGTGATGACATTGATCATCTAGGAATTGTGATGAAATGTATCATGGAGCACTGTGATGACTGGGGGCATGAAGCATTGTTATGAAAATTGTCCTGGATTATGTGATGACAGCAGTCATGGAGAATTGTGATGACAAGGATTATGCAGCATTGTGTTGACAGGGTATGGACTATTGTGATGACAATGGTCATGGAGCAATGTGATGAAAGTTTTCATGGAACATCGTGATGAAAAGTGCCTGGGAGCATTGTGACGATAAAGGCCATGGAGCATTGTGATGACAAGTGTCATGGAGCATTGTAATGAAATGTTTCATTGTGCACTGTGATGACAAGGGGGATGGAGTATTGTGATGAAACTGGTCCTGGAGCATTGTGGTAACAGAAGCCGTGGAGCATTGTGATGACAGGCATCATGGAGCATTGTGAAGAAAGGGACAATGGGGAATTGTAATGACAATAGAGAAATGTGATGAAAATGGTCAGCGAGCATAGTGATTAAAGTGGTCATTGAGAATTGTGATGAAAAGCGACATAGAGCATTGTGATGACAAAGGTCATGGAGAACTGTGATGACCAGGGTTATGTAGCATTGTGATGACACGGTCATGGAACATTGTGATGACAAGAATTCTGGAGCATTGTGATGACACGGGCATGAAGCATGGTGATGACAACAGACCTGGAGCATTGTGATGACAAGGGCGTGGAGCATTGTGATTACAGGAGACATGGAGCATTGTGATGACATTGGCAGGGATCATTGTGATTACAGGGATCATGGAGCATTGTGATGACAAGTGTCATGCAATATTGTGCTGACACAGTTCATGGAGCATTTTGATGAGAGTGGCCTTGGAGCACATTGATGAGAGACGTCATGGGGCATTATGTTGACAGTGGTCAAGGAGCATTTTGATGAAAGTGTTCATGGAGCAACGTGATTATCAGGACAATGGAGCATTGTGAATACAAAGGCCATGGAGCATTGAGATAACAGAGTTCATGGAGCATTGTGATGAAAATGGTCATGGATCACTGTGAAACAAGTGTCCTGGAACCTATTGATGACATGGTTCATACAGCATTGAGATGACAAGGGCCAAGGCGAATTGTGATGAAATATATCATGGGGCATTGTGGTGACATTGGTCATCTTGCATTGTGATGTCAGTGGTCATGTAGAATTTTGATTAAAGGTATCATGGGGCACTGTGATGACAAAGGCCAAGGAAGATTTTGATGACAAGTGTCATTGAGCAAAGGGTTGACACGGGAATGGAGTATTATGATGACAAGAGCTCTGGAGCATTTTGATGAAAAAGGCATGGAGCATTGTGAAGACAGTGCCCATGGAGCATTGTGATGAAAAGTGCAGGGAACATTGTGATGTCTAGGTTCATGGAGCATTGTGATGAAAGTGGCCATTGAGCATTGAGATGACAGGCGTCATGAAGCATGGTGAAGACAGTGGTCATGGAGCATTGTGATGAAGGAGATCATGGAGCAATATGATATCACGGGCCATGGAGCATTGTGATGACAGGGGTCATGGGGCATTGTGCTGAAAGTGGTCATGGAGCATTGCGATGAAAAGCGCTATGGAGCATTGTGATGACAAGGGCCATGGATCATTGTAAAAACAGGTATCATTGGGCATTGTGATGAAAGGGGCATGGAGCATTTTTATGTAAGTTGCCATGGAGAGTTGTGATGAAAGGGATCATGTGGATTTGTAATGACAAGGGCCATGGAGCATTGTGATGAAACAAATCTTGGAGTATCTTGATGAAAGTTGTCATGGAGCATTGCGATGAAAAGCACCAAGGAACATTGTGATGACAAGAACCATCGAGCATTGTGATGACAGGTGTCATGGAGCATCGTGATGACAAATGCCATGGAGAATTGTGATGAGAGGTGGCATTGGGCAATGTGACGAAAGGGATCATGGAGTACTGTGATTACAGGGGCCATGGAGCATTGTTATAACAAGTGACATGGAGAATATTGATGACAGGCGTCATAGAGCATTGTGATGCCAAGTGACATTTAGCATTTTGATGACATGGGTCATCAGGCATTGTGTTGACGGGGTCATGGAGTATTGTGATGACAAAGGCAATAGAGCATTGTGATGACAGGGGTCATGGAGCACTGTGATGACATGGGCCATGGAGCATTGTGAAGACAAGATTCATGGAGTATTGTGATGACACGGGCATGAAGCATGGTGATGACCACAGACCTGGAGCATTGTGATGACATTGGCAGGGATCATTGTGATTACAGGGATCATAGAGCATTGTGATGACAAGTGTCATGCAATATTGTGCTGACACAGATCAGGGAGCATTTTGATGAGAGTGGCCTTGGAGCGCAGTAATGAGAGACGTCATGGGGCATTATGGTGGCAGTGGTCAAGGAGCATTGTGATGAAAGTGTTCATGGAGCAACGCTATTATCGGGACAATGGAGCATTGTGAATACAAAGGCCATGGAGCATTGAGATAACAGAGTTCATGGAGCATTGTGATGAAAGTGGTCATGGATCACTGTGATGACAAGTGTCCTGGAACCTAGTGATGACACGGTTCATACCGCATTGAGATGACAAGGGCCAAGGAGAATTGTGATGACACATGTCATGGGGCATTGTGATGACATTGGTCATCTTGCATTGTGATGACAGTGGTCATGTAGAATTTTGATTAAAGTTATCATGGAGAACTGTGATGACAAAGGCCAAGGAAGATTTTGATGACAAGTGTCATTGAGCAATGGGATGACACGGGATTGGAGTATTATGATGACAAGTGTTCTGGAGCATTGTGATGACAAGGGCATGGAGCATTGTGATTACAGAGGCCATGGAGCATTGTGATGACAACGGCATGGAGTATTGTGATGACAGGGGTCATTGAGCATTGTGATTACAAAGACCATGAGGCATTGTGATGACAGGGGTCATTGAACATTGTGATTACAAAGACCATGAGGCATTGTGATGACAGGGACCTTGGAGCATTGTGATGACAATGGTCATCGAGCATTGTGATGAGAGGGGTCATACAGCATTGTGATGAGAAAGACCATGGACCATGGTGATGACAGATGCCATGGAACATTGTGATGACAAGGCCATGTACCATTTTGATTACAAGGGTCATGGAGCATTGTGATGACAAGGGCAGGGAACCTTGTGGTGACCGGGGTCATGGAGCATTTTGATGACAACTTTCATGGAACGTTGTGATAACAGGGGTCATGGAGCATTGTGTTGAAATGGAACATGGAGCACTGTGATTACAGGGTCCATGGAACATTGTGAATACATAGGCCATGGAACAATGTGATGACAGGGGTCATGTAGCATTGTGATGACAGGGTCATGGAGCATTGTGATTACAGGGGTTATGGGGCACTGTGATGACAGGGGGCATGGAACATTGTGATGAAAAGTGTCATGGAACATTGTGCTGACAGGGATCATGGAGCTTTTTGGTAAGAGAGGCCTTGCCGATTTGTGATGGCAGGCGTCATGGGTCATTGTGATGACAGCGGTCTTGGAGCATTGTGATGAAAGGGGTCATCGAGCACTGTGATTACAGGAGCCATGGAGCATTGTGAATACAAAGACTATGGAGCATTGAGATGACAAGTTTCATGGAGCATTGTGATGAAAGTGATCATGGATCATTGTGATGACAAGTGTCCTGGAACCTTGTGATGACACGGTTCATGGAGCATTGTGATGACAAGGACCATGGCGAATTGTGATGACATCTGTCATGGGGCATTGTGATGACAGTGGTCATCTAGAATTGTGATGAAAGGAATCATGGAGCACTGTGATGACAGGGGCCATGGAACATTGTGATGACAAAGGCCATGGAGCATTGTGATGACAAGTGTCATGGGGCATTTTGATGACATTGGCATGGAGCATTATGATGACAAGTGTTCTGGAGCGTTTTGATGACAAAGGCATGGAGCATTGTGATAAAAGTGCCCATGGAGCATTGTGATGAAAACGGCAGGGAACATTGTGATGACTGGGTTCATGGAGCATTGTGATAAAAGGGGCTATGGAGCCTTGAGATGACAGGCGTCATGAGGCATGGTGATGACACTGGTCATGGAGCATTGTGATGAAAGTGATCATGGAGCCATATGATATCAGGGGCCATGGAGCATTGTGATGACAGGGGTCATGGGGCATTGTGCTGAAAGCGGTCATGGAGCATTGCGATGAAAAGCGCTATGGAGCATTGTGATGACAAGGGCCATGGAGCATTGTGAATACAAGGGACATGGAGCCTTGTGATGACAAAGGTCATGGATCATTGTAAAAACAGGTATCATTGGGCATTGTGATGACAGGGGCATGGAATATTTTAATGTACGTTGCCATGGAGAGCTGTGATGAAAGGGATCATGTGGATTTGTAATGACAAGGGCCATGGAGCATTGTGATGAAACAAATCTTGGAGTATTTTGATGAAAGTTGTCATGGAGCATTGCGATGAAAAACACCAAGGAACATTGTGATGACAAGGGCCATCGTGCATTGTTATGACAAGTGTCATGGAGCATTGTGATGACAGGTGTCATGGAGCATCGTGATGACAAATGCCATGGAGAATTGTGATGAGAGGTGGCATTGGGCAATGTGACGAAAGGGGTCATGGAGTACTGTGATTACAGGGGCCATGGAGCATTGTGATAACAAGTGACATGCAGAATAGTGATGACAGGCGTCATAGAGCATTGTGATGACAATTGACATTTAGCATTTTGATGACAGGGGTCATCAGGCATTGTGTTGAAAGGGGTCACGGAGTATTGTGATGACAAAGGCTATAGAGCATTGTGATGACAGGGGTCATGGAGCACTGTGATGACGTGGGCTATGGAGCATTGTGAAGACAAGATTCATGTAGCATTGTAATGACACGGGCATAAAGCATGGTGATTACAACAGACCTGGAGCATTGTGATGACAAGGGCATGGAGCATTGTGATTACAGGAAATGTGGAGCATTGTGATGACAAGTGTCATGCAATATTGTGCTGACACAATTCATGGAGCATTTTGATGAGAGTGGCCTTGGAGCACAGTGATGAGAGACGTCATGGGGCATTATGGTGACAATGGTCAAGGAGAATTGTGATGAAAGTGTTCATGGAGTAACGCTATTATCGGGACAATGGAGCATTGTGAATACAAAGGCCATGGAGCATTGAGATAACAGAGTTCATGGAGCACTGTGATGAAAGTGGTCATGGATCACTGTGAAGACAAGTATCCTGGAACCTTGTGATAACACGGTTCATACAGCATTGAGATGAGAAGGGCCAAGGAGAATTCTGATGACACGTGTCATGGGGCATTGTGATGACATTGGTCATCTTGCATTGTGATGACAGTGGTCATGTAGAATTTTGATTAAAGGTATCATGGAGCACTGTGATGACAAAGGCCAAGGAAGATTTTGATGACAAGTGTCATTGAGCAATGGGATGACACGAGTTTGGAGTATTATGATGACAAGTGTTCTGGAGCATTGTGATGACAAGGGCATGGAGCATTGTGATTAGAGAGGCCATGGAGCATTTTGATGACAACGGCATGGAGTATTGTGATGACAGGGGTCATTGAGCATTGTGATTACAAAGACCATGAGGCATTGTGATGACAGGGGCCTTGGAGCATTGTGATGACAATGGTCATCGAGCCTTGTGATGAGAGGGGTCATAGAGCATTGTCATGAGAAAGACCATGGAGCATGGTGATAACAGAGGCCATGGAACATTGTGATGACAAGGCCATGTACCATTGTGATTATATCGGTCATGGAGCATTGTGATGACAAGGGCAGGGAACATTGTGGTGACCAGGGTCATGGAGCATTTTGATGACAACTTTCATGGAACGTTGTGATGACAGGGGTCATGGAGCATTGTGTTGAAAGGGAACATGGATCAGTGTGATTACAGGGTCCATGGAACATTGTGAATACATAGGCCATGGAACAATGTGATGACAGGGGTCATGTAGAATTGTGATGACAGGGTCATGGAGCATTGTGATTACAGGGGTTATGGGGCACTGTGATGACAGGGGGCATGGAGCATTGTGATGAAAATTGTCCTGGAGCATTGTGATGACAGTGGTCACAGAGAATTGGGATGAAAGGTATCATGCAGCATTGTGATGACAATGGTCATGGACCATATTGATGACAGGGGTCATGGAACATTCTGATGACAAGGTTCATAAAGCATTTTGATGACAGGGGTCATGGAGCATTGTGTTGACACGGGCATGGAGCATTGTAGTGATAGGATATCTGAAGCATTGTGATGAAAAGGGGATAGAGCATTTTGACGACAGGGTCCAAGGAGCATTGTGCCGACAATGGCACGGAGCACTGTGATGAAAACGGTACTGGAGCACTGTGAGGAAAGGAGTCATGGATCATTGTGGTGACAGGGGTCATGGAGCTTTGTGATGACAAGGGTCATGGAGCATTGTGATGACACGGTCAAGGAACATTGCGATGACAAGATTTCAGGAGCATTGTGATGAAAGGGCATGGAGCATTGTGATTAAAGGTGACAAGGAGCATTGTGATGATATGGGCAGAGAACTTTGTGATGACAGGGGTCATGGAACATTGTGATGAAAAGTGTCATGGAACATTGCGGTGACAGGGATCATGGAGCTTTTTGGTAAGAGAGTCCTAGGAGATTTGTGATGGCAGGCATCATGGGGCATTGTGATGACAGCCGTCTTGGAGCAATGTGATGACTAGTGTCATGGGGCATTTTGATGGCATTGGTATGGAACATTATGATGACAAGTGTTCTGGAACATTTTGATGACAAGGGCATGGAGCATTGTGATGACAGGGCCCATGGAGCATTGTGATGAAAAGGGCAGGGAACATTGTGATGACTGGGTTCATGGAGCATTGTGATGAAAGGGGCCATGGAGCATTGAGATGACAGGCGTCATGAGGCATGGTGATGACACTGGTCATGGAGCATTGTGATCAAAGAGATCATGGAGCAATATGATAACAGGGGCCATGGAGCATTGTGATGACAGGTGTATTGGAGCATTGTGATGAAAGTAGTCATGGATCATTGTGATGACATGTGTCCTGGAACACTGTGATGACACGGTTCATCGAGTATTGTGATGACAAGGGTCATAGCGAATTGTGATGACAGGTGTCATGGGGCATTGTGATGACATTGATCATCTAGGAATTGTGATGAAATGTATCATGGAGCACTGTGATGTCTGGGGGCATGAAGCATTGTTATGAAAATTGTCCTGGATTATGTGATGACAGCAGTCATGGAGAATTGTGATGACAAGGATTATGCAGCATTGTGTTGACAAGGGTATGGACTATTGTGATGACAATGGTCATGGAGCAATGTGATGAAAGTTTTCATGGAACATCGTGATGAAAAGTGCCTGGGAGAATTGTGACGATAAAGGCCATGGAGCATTGTGATGACAAGTGTCATGGAGCATTGTAATGAAAGGTTTCATTGTGCACTGTGATGACAAGGGG